>NW_022589738.1:15827809-15954154 GCF_004348235.1 Phoca vitulina | reverse complement strand
GCTGGCATGGAAGATGGATCTCCATCCCTTCACTTTCAGTCTGGATGTCTCTTTAGGTTCAAAATGAGTCTCTTGTAGACAGCATATGGATGGGTCCTGTCTTTTTATCCAATCTGCAGCCCTGTGCCGTTTTATGGGAGCGTTTAGGCCATTCACATTGAGAGTGATTATTGAAAGATATGAATTAATTGTCATCATGTTGCCTGTGAAGACGTTGTTTTTATAGATTGTCCCTGTAAATTTCTGTTGTAGATCACTCTTGGGGTCTTTCTCCTTTTATAGAAGCCCCCTTAATATTTCTTGCAGGGCCGGCTTAGTGGTCACATATTCTTTCAGTTTCTGCTGGTCGTGGAAGCTCTGCATCTCTCCATCCATTCTAAATGAAAGCCTTGCCGGATAAAGTATTCTTGGCTGCATGTTCTTCTCATTTAGTACCCTGAATATGTCTTTCCAGGCCTTTCTGGCTTGCCAAGTCTCTGAGGATAGGTCTGACATTATTCTGATGTTCCTCCCTCTTTACGTAAGGAATCTCTTCCCCCTAACTGCCCTTAAGATAGTTTCCTTGGTTCTAAGATTTGCAAGTTTTACTATTACATGCCGGGGTGTTGGCCTGTTTTCCTTGATCTTAGGAGGGGTCCCCTCTGCCTCTAGGACTCGTATGTTTGTTTCATTCCCCAGATTAGGGAAGTTCTCAGCTACGATTTCCTCAAATACATCTTCTAGTCCTCTCTCTCTCTCCACTCCCTCCGGGATTCCAATTATTCTGACCTTGGAACGCTTTATGGTGTCACTTATTTCTCTGATTCTATTTTCATGGATTCTGAGTTGTTTTTCCCTGGCCTCCTCTTTTACCTTTTTATCTATTGAATTATCTTCCAGGTCGCTTATTCTCTCTTCTGCCTCAGTTACCCTCGCTGTTAGAACATCTAGATTGGATTGGATCTCATTGATAGCATTTTTAAGTTCTGCCAACTCACCTTTTATTTCTGCCCTTAGAGACTCTGTGTTGCCATTAATTGATTTCTCCATTCTAGCCATTGTCTTCACAATTGCTAGCCTGAATTCCATCTCCGACATCTTGGTTATATCTGCATCCATTTGTAAATCTGTGCCATAAGGCATAATCTCTGAGTCTTTTCTATTTTGGGGGCTCCTCCTCTTAGTCATTCTGTTGAGGGGTGGTTGAGGGAATGTATAGAGTCCAAATTATTGACCAGAACCCAAGCAAGATGCACGTGTTTTCTTGGGACCTTAGGGTTGCTGGCCTCTTGTTCTCCCAGCCTGTCTTCTGCGGGAGGGGCCTGCCACGCTGCTACTCAGGCAACCCTGTTGGGGCGGAGTTGCCCTGCGCCCCTGTGGTGGGGAATTGGCTCAGTGGGAATCAGTTTTTGGGGCTTTTGTTCTCTGGTGGCTTTCCCTGGTGGCTTTCCACGTGTCTTCTGAGAGTCATAGCAGAAGAGACCATTTCCAACCCCCTGCCTCAGAGCAGAGAGATTGCAGTCTGTTCTTCAGTGAGCTCTCCAGGCCACACTGTCTCCGTTTCTGTCCCTGCTGCTCTAAACTGCAGCGTCCTGGGTTGTGCGCCCCTCCGCAGCACTCCCAGTCCTGCCTCCAGGTCGGAATACGTCTCTGCCCTTTGTGCTTCTAAAACCGCCAGCCGCTCCCAGTTCGCGAGCGTGCGCCACCCCGCCGCTCTGGGTTTCCACCCCGGGGGCTGCCCTAAAGTCCTTTCCCCGCCACTACCGGTCTGCAAGTCTGTGCCCCTTTCGCAGTGTGCTTGGCTGTCACTCACCGGCAGTGTAGGATCCCCACGGTCAGGGACCCTCCCGCTGCCGTTTATCCTCCGATATCTGCCCGCGGAATCATGGCTCCCCGCTTCGTACTTCAAAACCAACCGCCTGCGATATTCTGTTTGTAGAGATCCAGATCTTCTTACGTCTCAGGCTGGTTTCGTGGGTGCTCAGAGTGGTCTGTTAGATATCCAGCTCAATTCGGGGACCAGTTGGAATAGGGTCCCCTACTCCTCCACCATCTTCCCCCCCAAATTAGATTTTAAACTGAAGTCTGTAATAAGAGACACAGAAGGACACTATATCATTCTTAAAGGGTCTATCCAACAAGAAGATCTAACAATTGTAAATATCTATGCCCCCAACATGGGAGCAGCCATCTACATAAGCCAAATGTTAACCAAAATAAAGAGTCCTACTGATAACGATACGTTAATTGTAGGAGACCTCAATACTCCACTCTCAGCAATGGACAGATCATCTAAGCAGAAAATCAACAAAGAAACAAGAGCTTTGAATGATACACTGGACCAGATGGACCTCATAGATATATACAGAACATTCCACCCTAAAACAACAGAATAGTCATATATATATGAGAACCATTGTCAGATGCGGGAGCTGGTGGGCCGGCTTCAAACTACAGCTGGACCTTACTAATTAGACGAGTGATGTTGGGCAGCAATTTGACTCATTGAATCTTCCCCAGAGTTCTCTGAGATGTAGGTACTATTATTATCCCCATTTCACAGATGAAGAAACTGAGGTGCACAGAGGGCTTTTAGAACCTGCTGAAGGTCACCCTGGCAGCATCTCCTCAAGTCTTGCAAGGCTGGGTGTCAGAGCCAATCCTTTAGATGGGGCTTTGGTGAATGAGAAGCCAGGCTAAAAATGGAAACTTTAATGGAAACAATCTGTCCCTTATTCTGTCATATATGCCAGCCCTTTGCTTATCTGCCATCAAGGCAACTTTGCTTCCGTTGACACATTGTCCTTCTCCCATCCCCCTGTAAGCTGCATCCTGACTCCTCTCACATTCTCACAAGTGGGAGGCATCTGTTGCCAATCCAGTGATACGGATTTGGGGGAGGGATGGGGGAGGGTGGGGTGTCCACTTGACGCTGGATACCGAGAAGTGCCAGGAATCATCCTCCGGGGCTCTGTGACATCCCCTCGGCTCCAAGTGCAAGCTATACCAGGGCTTCTCGCCCTTCATTGTTAATGGGGAGGAGAATTTTCCTCTACCTTTCAGGGTTCTCTTGGCTGCCGTAAGAATTAAATTGACATGAGACAGATTAGCAGGAGAAAAATGTAGTTATGTAGGTACAAGGGCTCCATAAGAATATGAGGCCCACAGGCAGTCAGACGATTGAGGCTTATATGTCATCCCGAGCTAAGGAGGAGGGGGGGTGGTCTGGGGCTTCAGTGTGAAGGAGGACATTTCATAGGAAGATGAAAGAGTATTTGGTAAACTGCCATTTGCCTGGCCACCATAAGCAATGGGACATAGAAGAATTTTAACGAACAGATTTTGCTAGATTTCTCCCTGTCTACCACACCTAGTTCATGTGATACTGTAGTTATCTATGGTCATTGTCCTTTTCCTGGAGCAGGTCCTCCATCTAAATTCTTTTAGGGCGAAGGGCCTTCCTGAGCCTTCTGTTTCTTAAAAATAAGCAGGCTAAAAATAATCCATATGCCAAAGAGTCATGTTTTGGGGTGGCAAATTTTGTCTCCCTACTGTGTGCCTAAGAATCAATCACCTGGGGATATTGTTCCCATGAGGAGTCTGATACAGTAGGTCTGGGGAGGAGCCTGGGTTGTGTCTTTTTTTAAAAGACTTTATTTATTGGACAGAGAGAGAGAGAGCACACAAACAGGGGATGGAGCAGAGGGAGAGGGAGAATCAGGCTCTCCACTAAGCGGGGAGCTTGATGCGGGGCTCGATCCCAGGACTCTGGGATCATGACCTGAGCCGAAGGCAGACGCTTAACCAGCTGAGCCACCCAGGCGCCCCTGGGATGTGTATTTTTAATAAGCTCCTAGGTGATGCTAATCCTGCTGGACCCTGGGTTAAATTTTGATAGCAAAATGCTGCATCATCTTTTTTTTTGCAAAAGAAGGGACACACATTAGTAAGTATGTGGTGAGTACTCAGGGCATTTCAGGACTATAACAGGGAACCTGACCTTGTCCTCCTAGAATATCCTGCTCATGGGAATGCTGATTCATTACGAGTCCTCATGGGCCCTAAAGTCCCCACTAGGAGTCTCTTCAGTTCTCCCAGTTTGTGATGGTGGGGATGCCTGGATGAGGTGTAACTGGGACATAACAAATGCCCTGCTGAGCTGCAGCTTTGCTCACTACCCCAGTCCACAGGCCCAGACTGCTGCTGTCCCATTCCTGACTTAGAGTACTTCTGTCTCCTTCTCAGAATTCAGTCCCTAGAATACCAGCTCCTTGACTGGAGCCCTGACCACCTGCCTTCTCTTGCCAGCTCCTCTTTTAATAGCACATGACCCTGCGTTTCCTCCTCGAGACCCTGGGGTTCTCCTCTAAGCTCACCCAAAATGCTCACGTCTCCTCTTGCCCGACTACAGCTGTTGTCACTGAGCTGTGATATTTGGGGCATCAAATATTTTGCCAGATGTTGCAGAATGGTGGTTTTTCTAGTCCTGTCATTTTATTAGTTGGATTTCATTGATAACAAAGAGTTTCCCTTATTAGCTGGGAATGAACTACAGGTCCTTCAGAAAGAGCAGTCTAAAAAATTATTGTGTCACTGTGGGTTCATGTATTTACATTTTTTTTCAGTGTTTTATAATCAGTTAGGAGTCCCTGCTCTTTTTGTGCTCCCATCGTCCCCAGTTTGGCTAGCATGGGCCCTTCCCTGCTGCCTCCTGTGTCCTTTTGGCATATCTCCATTATTCTTTGAGCCTTTCCTTGCTTTCTAATATAAAATCATTCAGGCTCCCTTTTATTTTCCCTGCAACAGACGTGGCTCTGGCTAAGTCTCCATGTAGATTCCTTCTTTTGTTTTTTTAAGATTTTATTTATTTATTTGACAGAGAGAGAGAAAAAGAGAGAGGGAACACAAGCAGGGGGAGTGGGAGAGGGAGAAACAGGCTTCCTGCTGAGCAGGGAGCCTGATGCTGGACTCAATCCCAGGACCCCAGAATCATGACTTGAGCCGAAGGCAGACACTTAACCAACTGAGCCACCCAGGCGCCTCTCTCTTTTCTTGTTTTTTTTTTTTTTTTTTTTTAAGATTTTTCTTATTTATTTGACAGAGAGAGAGAGAGAGAGAACACACAAGCAGGGGGAGCGGGAGAGGGAGAAGCAGGCTCCTTGCTAAGCAGGGAGCCTGATGCGGGGGCTGATCCCAGGACCCTGAGATCATGACTTGAGCCAAAGGCAGTCGCTTAACCAACTGAGCCACCCAGGCGCCCCACATGTAGATTCCTTCTAGTGGGAAATGGTTCTCTACATGAAGATCTGAGTGCTAGCTATCTTCAATACCACTGGGATGTCATTGCTTCTAATACCTTTGAGGGACAGAGCTAGCATATATTAATATGAACTAAATTGTTTAAAATATATTTCCAATTCAAATTTAATACTACAGGGTTTCTTCTTATTTGATTTTGATCTGTTTTTCTTTTCTCTAACACTTGAAATTTTGGTCTCTAAAAAGATTAACTATTTCCTTGCTTATTCTACAATATACAATAGCAAAATTGCAGTAGCAACATTCCCATTATTTTAACGATGAGTTAAGTTTAAGATCTTTTTGCTGTCCTCTTTGTCTTAAGTATTTAACAAACAGATCTGTCTGTATGTGCTTTGTAAACATGTAAGGATTTACAGATATCTCTGTAAAAAATCACTTGAAACAACTCTTTTCTTTATGATTATTGCCAATTTTATATCAAATTAGGTTTATCTGTTGATATCCATGCTCAGTTTATATCTTCACTTACTTTTTTGTATAAATTTATTTTTTGTGTATTCATTTACACGGTCTGAAATCAAAACTTTATTTTAAAAACTACTTTCCAGGGGTACCTGGGTGGCTCAATTGGTTAAGCATCTGAATCTTTTTTTTAAAGATATTATTTATTTATTTGAGACAGAGAGTGAGAGAGAGCATGTGATCACTGAGGGGCAGAGGCAGAGGGAGAAGAACAGAGAGAATCTTATGAAGGCTTCACGCCCAGTGTGGAGTCACAGGGCTTGATCTCACAACCCTGAGATGACCTGAGCTGAAATCAAGAGTTGTATGTTTAACTGACTGAGCCACCCAAGCACCCCTGCAAACTTTTTCTATAAAGAGTCTGATAATAAATATTTTTGATGTGGGCCATAGTGTCTCTGTTGCAAAAGCTCAACTCTGTTATTGTAGCCATAGGGAATACATAAATGAATGGGTATGGATGTGTTCCAATAAAACTTTATTTATAAAAACAGAGGCTGGCCAGATTTGGCCTATGGATTAGAATTTGTTAACCCTGTGGGGCGCCTGGGTGGTGCAGTTGGTTAAGCGTCTGCCTTCAGCTCAGGTCATGATCTCGGGGTCCCGGGATTGAGCCCTGCGTAGGGCTCCCTGCTCAGCAGGGAGTCTTCTTTTCCCTCTCCCTCTGCCCCTACCCCCTGCCTGTGCTCATTCTTTCTCTCAAATAAATAAATAAAATCTTTAATAAAAAAAGGATTTGTTAACCCTTGGCTTAGAGGAAAGCTGTCCAAACTGCACTAGATCATGTCAAAAATGAGAAATAAACTTTTATGCTATTAAGTCACTGAGTTTTGGGATTGTTTGCTATGATAACAACCATATTTCCCCTGGAGGGAAATATAAGGAAGAATCTGAGAATCAGATTTAGTGATTCGCTCAAGAGCCATAGCTAGTCCTTGACAAACCTGAGATTGAACAGTGTCTGTACAACTCTAAAGTTCATGTTTTCCCCTGATATCATATTACATCTCTATCTTTTTCACTTTTTCTATTGAAGAATTTTTAGACAAGAGAGATTGCATGATATGCCACAAATCATACAGCTAGTTAGAACTGTAGCAGTTTATTGTTAAAAAAATATTTACTTGTTTCTGTTCATCCTTATGGGAAAAATCTGTTTTCCTGAAAAATGGTCTATGGGATTTGCTTTGACCTCAGAGTGGAATGAGTGTATTTTGTTGCCCCTCAGGGGTTAGCTTGGCCATGTGACTTGCTTTAGCCAATGATATGATAGAATCTTGATGGAAGCAGAAGCATGAGCCTCGTGCCTATAAATGAGCTCATCTCCTGGCACCTTTGCCATTGTCCTGGCTGGCTTCTGTTTCTTCAGCTGGCTTCCACAACATGAGCACACATAGATCACACGTGTGGCCCTCCAGCAAGGGAATAATCCAGGCTGGAGTCTCAGATTAAAGCAGATCTACCCAACCAAGCACAGCCTTCATCACAGATGTGTAAGTGAAAAAAAAAAAAAGATTGTAGTTTTAATCCACTGAGTTTGAAGGTGGCTTTATTACAAGGAATTATTTTGACAGTAGAAAACTCATAAAGGCAGAGACCCTCCCCAGCAACAAACACCTTTTCTGAATCCTTTCTTAGTTATGCTTTCCATGGAGTAGTTTTTGATTGACACTTTCATATACCTTGAATTGAAAAATATTTCCGTTATAAGCTTCTCACTCTTATGTGTATACGATCCCTTTCTTCACTGTGATAATGAGTTGTATTGATTTGATTTGTCTATACATTTTAACAGCTAACTACAATTCACCTTTCTATTACCTAGAAATAAATAAGCAGGGTTGAAAATAAACTAGAACCCACATCCTCTCATTTAAAACTCAGGTGACAGTTGAAGGCACTTGTTTAATCCAAAAAAGCAACCAGTTGAAACTAACTATTAAAATGTCAATCTGCCCACTAACCATATTCTTAAATGGGAAGAAAATAGCATCTGACTTCCTTCTCCCCTTCTTTTCCCTTCTCTCCCATACACCCCAACACAGACAGAGCTGTAAACTCTAACATACGATCACCAGAATTGATGGCAAAGAAAACAGCTTTTGGTCAGTTTTATTCTTCCAGGGAATTGGTGTTTTCCTTAACTAGTACTTTTTTTTTTTTTTTTTAAATGCAGGCAAAGGCACAGAGAGTAGTCAGAGAATCCTCGGGAAGGCTAGGGATTTTTGTGAGACAAAGATTGATTGATTGTTCTGAAGCCCATAGCCAGGCTGATCTGTTTGTTCCAAACAGATTATTACATAAGCAGCAAAACGAGGCTCACAGGCATAAAAATTGCATTTTGATACAGTATTGAGTTCTCTGACCTTCTTGTAAAAGAGACTGGAAAATAAACAAATGGCAATTTGTCCTGGAACCCCATCATGCAATTCAATTTTCGCTTATGCTGTCCATTTTTTTTCTTATTTCCAATGGTTCATTTAAAATAATATGCTTGGCTTATTTTAAAAAGAGTCATTATGTATTTCTTCTCTGAACCTCTCTTAGGTCACCTTGCCGCTAATTGAGACCACAAGACAATTCCCCTCCTAATTGTTTCTTTGTTTCTGCTGTAATTCAACATCACTTCTTTCCTTGTTTTTAATTATCGGGTTGAGAGGTAACAGATATTCTTTTGGTTTGTATCAAAGAGGTCAGGTGTAATAATATGATCTTTTAATACTTTTGTGTGCCAAGTATTGATTTCTTGCTTGCAAGTGTTATTACCCTCTTTTTCCCCCGAGTCTCTTCCTGACACAGACCTTCATTCTTCCTGAGGTATCTGAATTTGTGCCACCCCCTCCCCACCCCAATGGTTTCTCTACTCTCAGATTTTTACATCTTTTGTTGTTTTTATGATGACTATGTGAAGAGAGTTAGATGCTCTAAGCTACCGGTTTCCTTGTTCCCATGACAACTTTGATGACGTCAGGGAGACGGCTTGTCAATTCCACAAGGATTCCGGTGTAAATGAGTGTTACAAATGCCTCTTAATTGTAGTTTAAATCTTGTCTATGCTAAAAAACAACCCGAGGCTTTCATAGTGGAGGTGGCGAATAAAAGTTCATTCCATCAAGGCTGCCCACACGATGCAATTCTCAGCTTTCACCATCCTCCACAAGTGTTTTTCTGTCAGAAAACCTTCACCTAACACCACACTCACCTGTGACTTGGTGATCAATCCAGCTAGAGATGGCTCTTCTATTTAGCATGTGGTTGAGATTGACTGGTGGAGTAGTACAATTCCTCCTCTTCCTTGCCACAGAAAAAGGGGGCACTTTTCTAGGCTTTCTCCCCAGGAAACCAAAAACCTGTGTTTGCTTCTACGAATCTGTGGAAGCTAAAGGCGGCTGGGCTAAAAATCATTTTCAAATCTCCCATGTCGCTGAAGTGTTGTACCATTTTCATTTTTGTCACGGCCTTAGACTTCATTGCTATGACTCCTTTAAAGTATGTTTTCCACCTTCAAGGACTATACCCGTTTAAATCTTTTATTGAAAAGGCTTTATTTAAGTTTGCCCTAATTATAACAAGTCCCTTGACATCCACCACTCCCTTCTCCAAGCCCCTTCTCCCCTCCAAATGAACCTCAACAGTCCTCTATCTGCAGAGGGCTGTAGTTAATGGCTGGTTCTCCCTGATTTCCACAGTAGGGACGGACTCCTCTCAGCAGACAAGACGAACTGCCGAATAGTCTTTGATGTCCTGCTTTGCTTATCTGCAGTACGATTCTCCATCATCAGATCTCCACACTGCTGGTCTCACTGGGCTCCTGTCTGATCCCTGGCTCATTTAAGACCCTCCTGGACCCAGCCTCTGCTGAGTTCCTCACCCTTCTGTTCTGGTCCTGGGCTGTTGTGTGAGGTTCCAGGTGTGTGAACTGGATCGAGGGTCTAATGGTCTGCCATTCCACCTACGTAGTCTTGGCTCTAATCTGTACTGACAGATAGATGGGCAAAATAAATATAAACATGTTCTGCCTTCTGAGTGCCACACATCACAAATCAAGCGAAGTGAATGAAGTTTTCAGCATTGTTGCAGTGCTGTTTTCTGCAACAGCAACCAGTTTGCATGGCAGGATTTCATTTTCAACCCCTTGCGTTCCTTAGTTGCCTGGAATCAGCAGGGATAGAAAACTCACACAGTACAGGATGGTGCTTGGTCAGGTCACAGTTGGACACTATAAAGTACCAATGAAAGAATTGATCTCTGGTTTCAGCAGTGGATGTTGAATGATCGCTAAGCCCAAGTCATGGCGTTAGGCAAAGAGCATGCCATAGCCCAAGGCCTCTCTAAAGGTTTAAGACCCAAGAGGCGATAAGACATGGATGCAAAATCCTCCTGAAATTTATCTTCAGGGAAGGCAATATCACCCAAGTCGAATACACCTCCCTTTATCTCTGTTGTCATAAAAGGGGATCATGTATATACTTCCTGAAGAGTCACTTATGACAAAGATCCACACTTTCTTGTTCGACAGAAGGATGAATAATATGGCGATCACTTCCTTTCACATTAAGACTGTAAATGTACATGATGTTTTGAGTCCTGGGTGAGGAAGGCGTGATAGCATTTAAAACCTAATGGCTAAAAGACAACTGAACCAAGAAGTTAATAGTCCTACGTGTCTCTTCAGGTCAGCTAAGATCATTGAAGGGCATTCCTACTCACAGGCAGATAAAAGGATATGTTGCTATTTCAGAGTATCTCATTGCTCCTGCAGCTGACTCTTTTCTCTCCAGCTAGGTATATCAGTCACCCAAGTAATTATGCAAGTGTGATTTAGGCTGGTAGTCAACAACATTGGTTTACTAGTCACAATGCCATGACCTACCCCTGATTTCACGTGCACCTATGTTGGACAGTTTCCCTGTGTGTTATCAACGTTGTACCTCAGATGTTTGCTTTCTTGCTCTAGCTCTTTTGCCTCCAGGCTTTCTCCCAAAGCCAGGGAAGTTGATTCAGTCCACTTGGAGGGCAGCTCCATAGTGAGTGGACGTTAAACACCCTAACATTCAGCCAGCAACAAGGGGACAATTCTAAGGCCTTTAGAGGGCCTCCACAGCCGTGACCAGCACGGTAACATAAACCTTTATTAGAGTTTTCTCCTCCCTTCTCTCCCCACTCTTTCACACCTGTCCTGGCATCAACCCCCAAATAAACTAGAGCACCCAAATGTGTATAACACATACTGTGTACATAAAAAAAACATCTGGAAAGATCTTCACCACGCTGTGAACGTGGTTACCTGTGGGGATTGGAATTGATGGTTGTGTGTGCTAGGAATCGTAACAGATGCTATTGTTGTCCTGCTCTTATCTCTTGGGCCCTCATTGTTCCCGTCCACGTCTACTGTTTCTTCCGGCAGGCACACATGCAACTCTCCACAGGACTGTTTCCTTAGGACACAGGAGTGTTCTTGGTCTGCCCACAGAATCAACCAGAAGGTCTGAGGCATTAGCACCCCCGGGGCGGCCCTCAGCCAGTGAAGAACGAGTCAGGGGAAATGAATACTGCAGCTTCCTCTCCCTCAGGCGGGACAACTCTGAGGTGTGTTCTATACCACGGAGTGGCACACTTTTTCTGTGGAGCTAGATAGCAAAAAATTTAGGGAGTGAGGGTGATACTGTTGGTCATAATTATTTAACTCATAGGAAAAGATGTAAACAGAAGAGGGCGTGGCTCTATTCCATTAAAACTTTGTTTATCAAAATAGCCAGTGGGCCCATTTTCATTCATGGGCTATAGTGAGACGACTTCTGATGACCTCATCTACTAGAGATTCACAGGGCAATTGGCCCCAGATGTACCCAGTGAGAATCGGCTCATCAACACATCATTTATTGACTTTCTTTCCCCCTTCTGCATCATTTCTTGGCTCCCTCACTATGTTCCTTGACCCCCCAAGTAATAGAACTTGTGTCCACATGCTTAACTCAGGGTCTGCCTTTGGGGAATTCAACCTAAGAGAGGAACTTACCTTTTCACCTTTGTATAATTTTAATGTTATAGGAATATATTATTTTAAAATCCTTTGAAAGAAAAGATTAATAGAGCACTTGGGAGTTGAGTCCCGGTTCTGGATTCAGAACCAGCTACTTTCAGAATCGTCTGAACAGAGGGAGGAAAGTTCTGCTACTTTGGGAAAGTAAGCCTATACTCTCTTGGGGCACCCCGGCCTTGACGATTGTCTAGGTAATAAGTTTACCTTAATCTGTGCCAAAAGTCTTTCTTTTTTTTTTTTTTTTAACATTTTATTTATTTATGTGAGAGAGAGAGGGCACAAACAGGGAGGGGGCTAAGTGGCAGAGGGAGAGGGAGAAGCAGGCTCTCGGCTGAGCAAGGAGCCCCACACGGGGCTCGATCCCAGGACCCTGAGATCATGACCTGAGCTGAAGGCAGACGCTTAACTGACTGAGCCCCCCAGGCGCCCCTGTGCCAAAAGTGTTTCTGAAAACCTGATGGTGAATCAGAAATTAGTTAATCATCTACTCTCATATACTTCATTTACATAACTTCTGACTCTACATGTGTTATTTTGATTTCGGGTGGATTTCAGAATTGCTTAGGTCTCTACTGCTTTACCTTTACTCTATTCATCAGCTTCTTTGTGATCCATTAGTAAGACCTTAAGGTTGAAAGGGAGCCCTATATTTGAAGGCATCATTACCAGTATTAATGAGCACCCAAATTCAGTTTTCCTGAGTTTGGGCAGGAGCTTTGGTTTAACCCATTTCCTTGAGCAATCGAAGTGCCACCTAAGGAATCAGAATGATATAAGCAGAAAAGTGGTTACCTTTGTGGGGGAATGGTGGCTACTATTTGGGGTGAGGGCCACAGAGAAGGCCTTTGGGATGCTGTCAATATTCTATTAATCTTGATCATGGTTACATGAGTATTCATTTTGTGATAAATTCTTGAGTTGTACATGTTTGTTTTGTGCAATTTTCTGTGAGTTCATTTCTTTTTTTTAAGATTTTTAAAAAATTATGTATTTATTTAGAGAGAGCGGGAGAACATGAGTGGAGGGGCAGAGGGAGAGAGAGAGAATCTCCAGCAGACTCCTTGTGGAGCACCACTCAAGGCTCAATCTCACTACCCGGAGATTGTGACCTGAGCTGAAATCAAGAGTCAGACACTTAACTGCCTGAGCCACCCAGGCGCCCCAGTGTGTTAATTTCTTAAAGAGCTAAAAAAGCTGTGGTGATCTTTTTGCCCATTTTTGTACTCAGTACCCAGATGGAAGGAAGGCTGTGCTTCAAGGCAATTTGCCACTTAGGAAAAGTTCCTGATTATTCTGCATTCTCTTTGGCAGCCACGGAGCTGCACCACTCTGATCTTGCTTCAAAAATGAACTTGCCTTTCACCTGCAGCACCCTCAGAGTCCACCTCAGCCTTTGAGCAAAGGTTGCACTTTTCCTGCACAGCCCCCAGCCCAAGACTGAGCATGATCAGGCTTACTAAGACCCAGTCATTTCTATCCAATGTGAGGGTTTTCTAATGGGCAGTCTTTGCTGCAGAGTTCTCTGTTGGGTTGACCAACACTTTGTCAGGTCTCAGTTACCCTCCTTGCACAATCTTTCTTCCCTTGTTTTATCTTTCAGGGCATTAGTTCCCCAAATTCTTTTTTTTTTAAAACATTTTATTTATTTATTTGAGAGAGAGAGAGAAAATAGAATTACTAAGAGGAACTTGGTTAGGGATCAGAAGGGGTGCTGGATCTTTGGTCAGCCGGTTGGGTGGAGTTCTTTCTGAACTGGGCTTGGCAGATCAAGGAGAGTAAGCTGTAGGGGAGGAGAAAAATTTTTCCTCTACTCTGTTAGTTTTCTTACTGGGGTCTTACAAAAGACAAATTACTGCAAGAAAAGTTTTATTATGTATGAATATGAAGGCCTTCATAAAAAGAAGTGAAGACCTAAAGAAGTGGTTAGACCCGGGGGTTATATACCATTTTAACAAAGAGCAATAAAATTTGGAGAATTGATGCAAAATAGGAAAAGGGGTTTGGGCTTCTAGGGGTGTTGAATGCAGGAAGGGAAATATATTGGGCAAACCAATGGAAGATAAGGGTTATTTTCACAAGGTTCACTAGGCAGACTCAATCTCATGCAGCCTTTGGGTCAATAAGCGTGTCTCTGGTGATGAAGAATGGTTCTCTTCCTGGTATGGGAGTGGGAGAGGGGGACATCTTCACAAAGGGAAATTTTTTTTTTTTTTAAAGATTTTATTTATTTTATTGAGAGAGAGAGAGCACAAGAGGGGGGAAGCGGGAGAGGGAGAAGCAGACTCCCCGCCGAGCAGGGAGCCCGATGCGGGACTCGATCCCGGGACTCCAGGATCATGACCTGAGCCGAAGGCAGCTGCCTAACCAACTGAGCCACCCAGGCGCCCCACAAAGGGAAATTTATACCTTGCCTTTATGCAGAAAGGGAGGGTGGAGAGCTTTTCTTGCCATCTATTTTTCACTTGCCTTCAGCTAAAATGAATCCTTAAGCCTAAGTGGCATATTTTGCAGTAGCAAACCATAATCCCCTTCCAGGATACTGATGGCAGGCCAAAGATGAGGCCTTGTGTAGAAGGAGCGCTCGCAGGAGCCTGACTAAAGTTTGGTCAAGGAGCGAGTCATTGTCAGCACTTAGAAGGCCTTCCAGGGTTTGGATTGTGTAACACCAATCAAGATACCCTTTCACCCCTGCAACATAATTTTCCTTTGAAAAATCTTCCTCCTAGAGCAAGAGCTGGGGGTTGGGCAGAGGGAGAAGCAGACTTCCTGCTGAGCAGGGAGCCTGTCTCTGGGCTGGATCCCAGGCCTCTAGGATCAGGCCCTGAACCAAAGACAGACGCTTAACCAACTGAGCCACCCAGGTGCCCCAGGAATGGTTTATTTTAAATAGTTAATATTTTCTAGGTATCTAAATTTGACCACTACATAAATAGTCCTTCCAAAAGATACCCAGTTATGTAATCAGCTTTCTGCTAAATGAGAGAATTTCACAGATGGGAGAATCTGTAAAAATACAGGCTTTCTCATGGCAGCAATATGATACTGATCCAGACTGTCTTCTGGGATACAAAAGGCCCCCTCTGCAGGGACCCCAGTTTTGTTCTTTGCATTCATTTAAGCAGATTCGATCTGCAGAGGGTTTCTTTAAATGGGGACTCAACTAGATTGTGGAAAGGGCTAAGGATAAAATGTGTCCATCCTGATTCATAGAGACAAAAAAGGGGCTTTGGACTCAGCATGCTGTGTTGTAGTCACAGGGACTGTGGGTCTAGAATATGCTCTGTTCTGTCTGAATAGGTTCAACTTGTTGGAAAGACAATTGCCTGATGCTTAGAGAACTGAAATACCAGGGGACGTGGCTCTTTGGGGAGATGATGACCACTTAATGGGTCTCATTGTCTGGTAATTAGAATGTGCCTTGGAAGAGGGCTGGTGCTCACTCTTAGGGACTCTTGCAAGATTTCTCTACTATACCAACTCAGCTACTCCCCCAGTTCCTCTTTCCTTTCATGCATCCAGGAAATAATGGCCTGGTTTCTGTCTCTACAGCACAAAATACTTTTTGCTTGATAGCTCTAATTGTTCTCCTTTGGCCATAGGATAAACTTCATGCCTTTGAGTATTCTCATGAGGGTCGCTTTCAGACTGGTGAATTTGTGCTCCCAGGGATATGTGCAGTCTTTCCAAGGGGGACACAGGCTTTAAGGGGTTTTAAGGGGATCACTTTATAAATCCTAAACTTCCATATTTTTAAAAAGATTTATCTATTTATGAGAGAGAGAGAGGACACACGAGTGAGTGGGGGAGGCGGGGGCAGAGGGAGAGAATCTTTAAGCAGACTCTTCACTGAGTGTGGAGCCCATCGCTGGGCTTGATCCCAGGACCCTGAGATCATGATCCTGAGTCAAAACCAAGAGTGAGACACTCAACCAACTGAGCCACCCAGGCGACCCCCTAAACTTCCATATTTACTCTTTTCTATATTTTCTGTGCACTTGGGATCAAGCTCAATTTCCACACTCCCCTTTTATTTCACAATCTCCTTTCTTCCATATTACAAAAGAAAGGCATACTTCTCATTCAGTCAAAACCCTGTTATGAATCTTTTCCATGAGTGTTACCTTCCTGGTTAACAAACGCAGGGATAATTCCAAATGTTGGAATCAAAAGTTCTCGTAAAGCAAAAATAAACTTCTCTCGTTTTCATTGAGCTGTCTTTCCAATAAATAACTGCTTTTTAAGGTTTGGTCATTTTCAGATGTCTGTAATATAGTCTATTTTGATCAAACACATATTACTCATAAAAATTTCTTCCGGATCAAAGTCTAATTATAATTAACACTTAAGCCTTAAGGTCACAGGTAATTTTAAATATTAAAGTTTTAATTTATATACACATTGTTGTTGCAGAGAGGGATGTTAGGGTGATCAATGAGACTTAAAAACATCAAAATGTATCTCAATAGGATTAAATTAGGAAGAAGAAGTAATTTGGAAATATGAGTTCAAGGAGAATAAGGAGTAATTTAATATTTCTGACAGTTAAGGGAAGAGCTTGTTCATGTATTTTTTAAATTGAAGATCATGGTTCAAATTGCTTGGTATTTATAGTCCTTTGAATACATGTAAAAGAGTGATGTGATAGTTTTAATTTAAAATCACAATATTTACAATATGTTGGAAATTATATCTTTGGCAAATATTTAAACTTTTGATGGAAAAGTTTAAATGTCAACTGAAAATATACCCGAAGAGACACATATTATTTTTCTTAAATAAACTTTTTATTCTGAAATACAGATTTACAGAAAAAATGCAAAGATAGCACAGAGTTTCTGTTTGCCCTTCACCGAGTTTCTGCAAATGCTAACATTTACGTAACTATGATACGTTTGTCAAAACTAAAAATTTAACGTTAACAGAAATAATAACTAAATTCTATACTTTATTCAGATTACTTTAGTCTTTTTCTTGTCTTCTTTTTCTTTCTTTCTTTCCCTTTCTTCCTTTCTTTCTCTTTCTTTCTTTCTTTCTCCTTCCTTCCTTCCTTCCTTCCTTCCTTCCTTCCTTCCTTCCTTCCTTCCTTCCTTTCTTTCAGAGAGAGTGAAAGTGCATGTGTGCCCGTGAGCTGGTGGGGGGAGGAGGGGAGGTGCGGAGGGAGAGGGAGACAGAGAATCTTATGCAGGCTCCACACCCAACACAGAACCTGATGCGGGGCTCAATCTTGTGACCCTGAGATCATGACCTGAGCTGAAATCAAGAGTCAGGTGCTTAACTGACTGAGCCACCCAGGCACCCCTCTTTCTTTCTCCTTTTAAAGATCTAATGTGTTGGGGCGCCTGGGTGGCTCAGTCAGTCAAGTGTCTGCCTTTGGCTCCAGTCATGATCCCAGGGTCCTGGGATCGAGCCCAGCATTGGGCTACCTGCTCAGCGGGGCACCTGCTTCTCCCTCTCCCTCTGCCATTCCCCCCCGCCACTTGTGTTCTCTCGCTCTTTGTATCTCTCTGTCTGAAATAAATAAATAAAATCTTAAAAAAGAAGAAGAAGACAGTCTAATGTCTTTTTTTCCTTTCCAGGATCCCATCTATGTTACCGTGTTACATTTAGTCAGTGTGTCTACTTAATCTACTCTGATCTGTGATAACTCCTTGGTCATTTTTTTGTTTGGTTTTGTTTCGTTTGGTTTGGTTTTTTTTCTTTAATCTTGATAGTTTTGAAGAGTCTCAGGCAGGTATTTTGTAGAATGTCCATCAATTTAGGTTTTTCAGGTGTTTCTTTTAAGATTTTTTTTTTTTTTTATTTGCGAGAGAGAGAATGAGAGACAGAGAGCATGAGAGGGAGGAGGGTCAGAGGGAGAAGCAGACCCCCTGCTGAGCAGGGAGCCCGATGTGGGACTCGATCCCGGGACTCCAGGATCATGACCTGAGCTGAAGGCAGTCACTTAACCAACTGAGCCACCCAGGCGCCCCTAGGTTTTTCAGGTGTTTCTTATGATTAGATTGGGGTTATGGGTTTTGGAGAAGAAGACCACAGAAGTAAAGTGCCCTTCTGTAAACTTCATATCAAGGGTACAGAGAATCAACATAACTTATTGCTGGTAATGTTATCCTCAGTCATCTGGACAAAGTAGTGCTTGCCAAGTTTGTCCACCATGATGTTACTGTGTTCCATTTCTGAATACATATTTGTTAGAAGGAAGTCACTGAATCCAGTCTACGCTCAAGGGTGGAGGGATTATGTCCACTTCCTGGAGGTGAGACCATCTCCATATGTTCTATAAGGAAGATTTGACCTTTCTGCCTCATATTTATTCAATCATTTATTTTTATATTTTGGACTCAAGTATATTGAGAGGCTTAATGTACAAATAGACAATGGCCAGACCATATATATGAATAAAAAAATAAAAACAAATTCTGACCCACAACCTGCAGCCATCAGTCCAGGAGACTAACCCATTATCTATAATAACCAGCCCAGAAAAGCCAGCCTGCTGTCTACAAGTCAAGCCTGTAGGAAGTCAGATTGTTATTTCCCACAATAATTCAGGAAGCTAAATAACAACATTGTCAACAATCAGCCCCAAATGGCCAGGACTTGATTAATAACTGAGAGCTTCTTATTTTGTGTCCCTACTGCTAACTTAGGACCAACCAGAGAAGGTCAAACATGAATCCCTAGCCAATCACAAAAGATGACCCACTTCTAGTTAGCCCACCTCCAATCAGAACACGCCTGAAGCCTTCCTCTTTTTCCATATGAAGCTTTCCCACTTCTCTGTGTGCTTTTGAGTATATGCCCAAACACTAGTGCGCAAACACAGGTCCAAGCGACGGTGGCTTCCCTTGGTACAGCAAGCTCTGAATCAGTTGCCTTTGTTTGTTCTCAGTTGGTTTATCTCCATTTATTTCCACAATATTTATTTTATACTTGGGTTTGAATCCAGCATTATTTTATTGATTTTATTGGTAGAACTGTTACAGCTTTGGCCTTTGGGAACTCTTTCAGCTTGGCTCTAGCTGCCCATAAACACACCCCATCCTTTCCCTTTGAGAACTTCCTTTCTTTCTCTCAATACAAAATGCTTTCTGCTCAGCCTGTCTATTTCCTTTCCCAGGCCCAGGTTTCTTTTCTTAAGGAATGGTTAATATTTAAAAAAACAAAATCCAGGCACTGACTGACTGTGCCTCATTGCTGTGGGGTTATCACTACTTCTAGGCCCTCCCAGGAGAATGAACTAGCAAATATATGTATGTGTATTAACCAGTGTATACACACATGTGTAATTATTTCTCTAACCACTTGTATATATATATATATATATATATATATATATATATATTAAGCTAAATGTGAATTCATACTCATGTCCTGAACTCTACCGCAGTACCACAGGATACCTTCTAGTCTTTCCCTAGCTTATTTTTAACTTTTTTCTCTGTTTGGTGAGCAACATGACTCCATTGTCTATCATTTATTGACTTCTATAATTCAATCATAGTATATACATAAAATATTCATTCTTCTTAACCCATACCCCTTGAGAAACAAATATACCTGCAAGAGCACACTGTGTATGTACAGTCTTTTTGTCTTTAGCCTTATATTTTTCCAGTTGAAACCCAGTTTTCCAACATTACTCAGATCTTCTTGTCCCCACACTTTCACTGAGATTGTGTAATAAATTTATGATACAGGTAGAATAATTTGTCATAATCTGAATTCCATCTGGACATCCATTGGCATTCTGGTTGATTTTTTAATTTGCATACTTTAAAATTCAGTCTTCGTAACATAATTAAGGTTTTGACACACACACAGTCACGTATCCACCAGCCTAGTACCATACAGAATGGTTTCATCACACTAAAAATTGTCCTGTGCACCTCCTTTGTAGTCAACTATTTCCCCTTTTCTAAATATTTGTGACTGTTGACCTGTTTTTCTTTCTTTTTTTTTTAAAGATTTATTTATTTTAGAGAGAGAGCATGAGTGGGGGGACGGTCAGAGGGAGAAGGAAACAAGCAGACTCCCCGCTGAGCATGGAGCCCAGTGCGGGGCTCGATATCAAGACCCTGAGATCATGACCTGAGCCAAAACCAAGAGTTGGGACACTTAACCAACTGAGCCACCCAGGCGTCCCAATCTCTTTTTCATTTATATAGTTTTACCTTCTCCAGAATGTCCTATAAATGTAATTATACAGTATGTATTCTTTTGGGTCTGGCTTCTTTCACTTAGCAAATTGTATTTATGACATCCATCCATGTCATTGTGTGAATCAATAATTCCTTCCTTTTCATCAATGACTAGTATTCCATTGTATGGATGTACTGCAGTTTGCTTATCCATTGTCTTATGGAAGGACATCTGGTCGCTTGCAGTTTTTAGAGATTATGAAAGCTGCTAAAACATACGTATGTTTTTGTGTGAACATAAATTTTTGATTCATTTGGCAATATCTAGGAGTGCAGTTGTGGGATCATATTGCAGATCTATGTATGACTTTATAAGCAAGTGATAATCTGTCTTCCAATGTGACCATACTATTTGATTTCCCACCAGCAATGAATAAGAGGGCTTGTTGCTTTCCATCCTTGCCAGCATTTTTATGGTCAGGTTTTTCTAGCTATTCTAATAGTTGTATAGGAATGTCATTATTTTAATGGTCATTTCTGTAATAACAAATGACAAATATGCTTACTTGTCACACTTAAATTTTCTTTGATTAAGTATCTGTTCAAATCTTTGTTTTCATTTAACTAGGTGGTTTGTTTTCTTATTTAAGAATTCTTTTTTTGTTCTGGATATGTCTTTTATCAGATACGTGATTTCCAAGTATTTTCTCCCAGTCTGTATCTTGCTTCATTTTCTAATTCTCTTGATGGCATCTTTCAAAAAGTAAAATTTTAATTAGTTGAAGTTTCATTTATTACTTTTTTTCTTTCATAGATAATGGTTTTTGGTCTTGTATCTAAGAATTTATTGCCAAACCCAAGGTCACACAGATTTTCTCCTATGTTTTCCCCTAGAAATTTCATAGTTTTACATTTTACTTTTAGTTCTGTGATCCATTTTGAGTTAAATTTGGCATATAGTGTGAGGTCTGTGTTGTGGTTTATATTTTTGGATAAGGACATCCAATTGTTCCAGCAACATTTGTTGAAAAGTCTATACTTTCTGGATTGAATTGCCTTTGAAACTTTGTCAAATATACATTGACTATATTTGTGTGGGCTTATTTCTGGGCTATTCCATTAATCTCTATGTCTATCTTTTTTTGCCAATACCACACTTTTATGATTACTGTAGTTTTATAGTAAGTGTATAAATGTTAGAATCAACTTTTTGGTGTCTAAAAATGCTTTCTGTATTTTGATGAAGATTGTGTTGGATTTATAGATCAAATTAGGGAGAATTGATATCTTTACAATATTGGGTCTTTCAACTCATGAACTGTGTATTTCTCCATTTATTTAGATTTTCTTTGATTCCTCTCAATTTTTTTTTAGTTATCAACATACAGATCCTATAGAATATATTTTGTTAGGTTTATACCTATATTAGTCAGTGTTTAACCATGAAAATTGATCAGTAGGAGGGATCCATCTATCTGTCTATCTACTGAGATTTATTACAGTGAATTGGTTCTTATGGATGTGAGGGCTGCTCAGGAAGAGAAGATCACCAGCAGTATGAAATTCCACATACATGAGTGGAAACTGTTGTTCACAAGTAGAATTTCTTTCTCCTCCTTCTTCCTCTTCTCTATATCTCTCTGAAGCCTTAGCCTAGCTCTTAATGCTTTTCCTACTAACTAAATCAGTGTCACCCTTATTATCCAGGATAATCTCCCTTACCTAAAATCAACTGATTATGGACTTTAAATCTTTAAAATACTTTAATAACAATAACTAGATGGAATCTCTGGGAACTGTAGCCTTGGCAAGTTGACATATCAGAAAATCTATTACACAATCCTTAAGTGTTTCATTTTAAATATTACAAATGGTGTGTAACTTTAATTCCAACATTTTATTGGCAGTATTTAAAGATACACTCTTTTTAAAAAAATTTTTATTTATTTATTTGAGACAGAGAGAGAGCACAAGCAGGGTGGAGGGTCAGAGGCAGATGGAGAAGCAGACTCCCCACTGAGCAGGGAGCCCGATGTGGGGCTCGATCCCAGGACCCTGGGATCATGACCTGAGCTGAAGGCAGCCACTTAACCGACTGAGCCGTGCAGGCGGCCCAATACAACTTACTCTTGTATGTGGAACCTGAATGTAACCTTGCTAAATTCACTTAGTTATAGGAGGGTTTATCTTGTAGATTCTTTAGGATTTTCTGTATTGTCAATTATGCTGTCTGGAAATAAAGGTAATTTTAGTTCTTCCTTCCCCATCTGTATGCCTTTTGTTTTCCTTTTCTGTCTTTTTGCAGCAACTAGGACTTCTAGTATTCTGTTGAATAGGAGTAGTGAGAGAGAACATGCTTGCCTTGTTTCTGATTTTAATGGGATTGCATTTAGTCTCTCACTATAAAGTATGATGTTAGGCGTAGTATTTTTTTTTTTTTGTAGATTCACTATTAGATTAAGGACGTTCCTTTATTTCCCTAGTTTGCTAGAGTAGTATCATGAATTGATGTTGTATTTCACTGAATGCTTTTTCTACATGTATTTATATAAATCAGATGTCTTTTCTTATTTAGCCTGTTAATGTGGTGAATTACATTGATTGAGTTTCAAATATTGAACCAGCCTTGTATTCCTGTATGAATATTGGTTGTGATATATTATCCATTTTATATATTGCTGTGTTTGATTTGGCATTATTATTATTTTTTTAAGTTTTTGTTTTTTTAAGTAATCTCTACACCCAATGTGGGACTTGAACCCATGATCTTGAGATCAAGAGTCACATGGTCCACCGACTGAGTCAGCCAGGAGCCCTGATTTGGTATTTTTTTGATGAATATTTTTACATTCATCATTCATGAGAGATATTGGTGATAAGTTTCCCTTTTCTGTAATGTCTTTGTCTGGCTTAGGTATTAGAGTAATGCTTGCCTATTTTAGATATTGTCTTAATTCTAAAAAAGTTTAAGTGTCAACTGAAAGTGTCAGAGGAGGTACTTGTTATTGTAAAAAATCACTTTGGCAGGCATATGAACAAAAACATTTTGTAAGTGATTGGTTTATAGGTTCATCTGTAATCTAACTTGGATTTTTTAAAGATTTTATTTATTTATTTGAGAGAGAGAGAGTGAGCAAGTGAGAGAGAGAGAGAGAGCACTAGCTGGGGAAGAGGGAGAGGGAGAAGCAGACTCTCCTAAGCAGGGAGCCCAATGTGGGGCTCGATCCCAGGACACTGGGATCATGACCTTAGCAGAAGGCAGATGCTTAACTGACTGAGCCACCCAGGTCTTGGATTATTTTATCAACACCAGTGATAGCAGATACTGACCTTTATCTTCTTTATCAGCTTTTATCTTCTTTGGGACCTCATACCATTTCTTGGCACTCTTCCAGCTTTGTTGTTTTTTTGTGTGTGTGTCTAAAAGCTTGTGCCTTTAACTCTGCTTCAGAGGGCTGCTCTCTCAGGCTAGTAGAGCTGCTTGTCCTGCAGAAACAGACAGCTAGATGAATCTGAGATTTTACATGCCCTGGTGCCATCCTCAGTCAGTGGGTTGTACGTGCAGAAGTGTGAACGTCTGTTTCTTTGCCTTTGCATCAGACAATTCCGACGGATGACTCATTTTCTAGAACTCCCCTGCAGAGCCGGACTGAAGCCTTCCTGTGTGGCACCTTGCCTGAACTCAAGCAGCTGCTTGCCTTATTTGCTTTCTCTGCCTTGATCCCACTTCTGCCTTGCTGCCTTTTCCTGGAAGCGCATACTTAATAAATGTCTCGAGCACCAATTCTCCTCCTAGGATTTACTTTCAGGGAACTCAACCTAGGATACCCATCAGTCCTGCCTTCCACATTGCTACCACACTTCCCCTTCATTTTGTCATCACTCATGTTCTTTTCATGCCAATGTAATTTGACACATTATACTGTCTCAACCTTGAATTCTCTCCTCCTCTCAGCATGGTGACAACAAAATTCAAGGCCATTTCAAAGTTCAAATCTTCTATCCTCCTAGACATTTCTTACAGCTATTCAGCTTGTCTTTTGGACCCACAGAGCACTGCATTTTTGTTTGTTTGCTCACACATCTATTTCTTTTGCTAGACTTGAAACTTCTTCTCTCTCTCTCTCTTTAAAGATTTTATTTATTTATTTGAGAGAGAGAGAGAGAGAGAGAGAGCATGCACAAGCAGGGGGGAGGGGCAGAGGGAGAAGCAGGCTCCCAAGGAGCAGGGAGCCTGACTCAGGACTCGATCCCAGTACCCCGGGATTGTGACCTGAGCCAAAGGCAGACACTTAACCGACAGAGCCTCCCGGGTGCCCTGAAACTTCTTCTTAATTATGGGAGACAAATTTTCTTCATTTTGGTTTCCCTAGCACTATATTGGTATGTAACAAGTGCTTAATAAATATTTGCAGAATAAATTAAATAACTAATTAAACTGACTCCTCTAATATATCTAATCTGTGTCTAATCTACATATCTATGTATGTAATTTGCATATTATTTTGTTTTATTCTCAAACTACTTGATGAAATGCCACCTGAAACCATTAACTCTTTACCTATGAGAAAACATGCTCAGAGTGGGGACAAAATGATCCATCTAAGATGCCTCAGAAAGTAAGTGGTGAGATCCCACCTGAAAACCAGATTTTCAAACTTTACATGGCATATTTTCTGAAGTTGAACTTGTCAACAATCTTAATCATATTTTATAGCCTGAAACTCATGATGCTCACACAAATGCTGGCAACGCAATGCTAACTGATCTTTGTCAATCAATGAGCAAACGTAGGCTTGTCTTTTAATGTTTTCCAACATTGAGAACGCTGAAGAAAATTTATAGAAAATTTGAATCTCAAACATTTCAGGATAGTCTGTCATCTGTTATCTCCCATTCCTTTCTGTAGCTATACTTTGAAAGTCAGATTCCTGGCACCGGTTGAATGTATAACAGGGACAGAAAATGTAGCATTGGGGAGACTGTATCCTGGCTGAGTGGTACCTTCTTTGTGTATGTAAACTTTATGGGGTATCTTTGCTCTTTTGTGTCCTCTTTGAAGAACCTATTATAGCTTCTACTGTTCTGGTGAGAGCAGGTGGAATTGTGACATTGGATTCCAACAAATCCTTGATAGGAGAAAACATCTTATACGGTGTAGACAGAAGGAATTGTAGAAAAGACATTTAATTTCCAGGCAGAAGCTGAAGGGGGAAGCTCATGATCTTCATTAGAGAGCCCCCAGGCCCACTTATGTGAGCTCATTGAATGTTGATCACAGTCTTCTTTGGATGGGCAGTATTTATTATCTGCCTCACATAGATCTGGGAAACGAAGGTTTGGGCACATTAAATCATCCACCCATGTTTTGCAGCTCTGTCAGCCCAGCTGGGCACAAAGGTAGGGACCACTGTATTAAGAGTGAAGAATGGCTTTACAGGTCTTCCATCTGCCCCCCACCCCGTTGTCCATCTTGGGTCAGTGATGCCCACATTACCTGGTCAAAATGGTCACATGGGACAGTGTGACTGAGAAGCAAGCCTCAGAGTAAAACTGTGGCGAGAAGCTCTGCTTTGTCATCCAGAAGGACACATTTTGCTGATTCTTGCTTTAGGAGTAAGCCACAAAAACAATTGATTCAAAAAAAAAAAAAAAAAAAAGGTCTGAGGATCGGAAAATGTTAATCTGAGTTATGGTCCAGGAGTATGACCGACATGGTGATTTGGATCCCCAGATGTTTTCAAAGATGAAAGGGGAAAGTGTGTTTGATCGAAGTAGAACAAGATACATAGAAAAGTGTCCCATGAGAATGACTAGAAAATTGAGTAGATTCTGTGAATGAGCAAGGCAATATTTGAGACAACTAGTATGTAGGGAGCATCAGGTGTCTTGACCAAAGTTACTTTGACAGAGCATCCATAAGTACTGGCATCTGACATCCTTTTCTCTTATGGCCATTGTCTACATGTGTGCCATTTTGCTTTGCACGATGGTGGCCCCCTAAAAGGCTCAGTGGGGGCTGAATTCTCTGCCTCTAAGATAGAGAAAAGGTGTCTTTTTCTACTATATCCACCTAGGAGGGCACCTTTTTCCAATTTGTGTTGAAGCCCAGTTTCCATTTTCTTTGGGTAATAGCACCACCTTACTTGTCCTTTGGAATCTGCTCTCCCCCCCCCCCCCATGAATCATGGGGCTGGTGGGATTTTATGTGGTGCTGTCTCAAGTGCCCCCACCCTAGGGACACACTCATAGGCCAAGCTGGGTGAATCGGGCTGTCCTGGGATTTGCAACTTGAGATCAATGACACAAGGATGGGATGTGTGCAGAGCTGAGTTACAAAGCTGGAGCTGGGATTATATTCTTGCTTCTGAGATCCTCAGAGCTCCCTGGCTCTGGTGTTTCTGGAGTTCTAAAACTTCAATTCCTTTCACCCTTTCAATCGGGAAGATGGTTGTAGAAGGAAACTATAGCTCAGGGCAAGATTCCTGTTGATTAACCAATAGAAAGGAGACCAGGATCAGCGCTCTTTGAGGTTTGATCCATCAAAAGTAATACTAAGCTAACCATTCATTCAACAAATATGGAGTTTTTAAAAAAAATTTCAATTCTCAGTAGGTATTGTTCATCCTTTAAAGTTTGTAAATCTGTTTGTATTTTAAAACCAGTGTATACCTGTAAGGGAGTGTTTCTTATTTTTTCTGATATATCATTAAATGTTTAATATATCTGATGACCAACAGTATCTGAGGGACCCAGTCAGAGGACCCCCGGTAGCTGGTGCCTTAAATACTGAAACTGAAGATATTCTTTAAGTAGTCCCATCAAGTCAGGCACCTCGGGCGATCTGGTTGAAGGTCAAGCCTCAGCAAGAATCTATCCCAGCTTATGGGTACTTTTATATTTAGCAATTTCCCGGTCTTCAAGCAAGAATCTGCTTGCATTGTTCTGTCCATCATTCTGTTAGTCCAGAGATACGGTCAAACCTACTCACAATTTTTTATTCTCAGTCTCTAAAAATGAATGCTAGGAGGTCGAATAGCTCTGCTTTCTGCAGGCTCCAACATTCTACCGGGTCTTGGGTTACAAGCCCTGTATCAGCTACCCTCAGTTCTTGGTCAGAGTTTTCAAAGGCTGCCTTGAGGACATTTCTGACTCTGGGTTAGATGTCGTATTTGGCAGATCATGAGCTTTGATCAATAAGCCACAGGTTTGCTTTCTAGAAAGTCTGACCCCCCCACTTTGAACGATTTCTAAAATCAAGATGCTTCCTAGAGAATGCCTCAAAATTGTTAACTACCTTCTAAATACACTCCATTCTTTTACTTGAAAACTTGTTTTACTTTGTACTTAACAAAATTCATCTTTTTATCTGAGAATGAGTTTTTTTTAATGAGAGAGAAATTCACGCCGTAGGCCCATTACGTGCACTATACCACCGCTGCATTAAAAACCAGGAGAGTCGGAAAGTTAGAAATAGGGGTAGATGTGGGGACAGAACTCATGGTTTCCCGCACTGCTTAACTACTCTGGACCTTGTAGAAATACAGGGATAGTGATTGCCCTATCTGCCCCTTGCTGTCATGGGAAGTATTAGAGGAGGCGCTCTGGAAACTTCTCTGCTTCACAAATGCAAGCCGTTATTATTACACCTGGTTGTTCAGGCTGAAAGGAATTTGATATCCAAAGAAAACAATTTCAAGCAGGCAGGCCAACCCCACAAAGTAGGCATTCCCGCAGCCATCACTGAACCTGACAGCAAACAGAATACAGAAGCAGGGCCTGCCATGAAAATATCGAGCCCAATCCATTATTAATTGGCAGGTACGGATGAAATGTTTGCTTTTGAATTACTGATGGGAGATCTCAAGGATGTCAGGGCAGAAGGCCACCTTACCTCACCAGGATGTGAAGGTGCGTGGTTGACCAAAAAAAAAAGGATGCAGGCCCAGGAGCAAAGAACTCAGTTAAGACACAAGGAAATCAGGCAGAGGTGTTAAAATACATTATAATGTAGATTCCACCATTCAATAGTCACTGTGGTACCTGCCGAGTTTATAAAAATGAATGAGGTAAAAATATTTGGGGCACCTGGGTGGCTCAGATGGTTGGGCGTCTGCCTTCGGCTCATGTCATGATCCCAGGGTCCTGGGATTGAGTCCCGCATCGGGCTCCCTGCTCCGTGGGAGCCTGCTTCTCCCTCTGCTTCTCTCTCTCTCTCTCTGTCTCTCATGAATAAATAAATAAAATCTTTTAAAAAAAAAATTTGCCTAGAAAGGACATGTTCACGATCCAGTGATTGAGCCTCAGAGAAGTAAACACTAAACTCACACATGCAGCTTCTTATAGATACCGTAGGCTTAAACTGCATTTTGAAAGTAATGGTCTATGAGAAAAAAATAGACTCGAGGCCTAGCACTCAAAACTTAAGGCAAGCCTTAACCAGAGAACTATCAAAAATAAGCATGTGAGCCTAATAACCTATTGTCACAGAGAGATCTGCACTGATATGCAGACCCAGCCCTACAGCCTTGTCAATCTGTTGCTCCCTGAAACATTGGTGTTTCTATTTCCTCCTCCAAGATAGGTCCCAGGGAACTGTTTCATCGAACGTTCAGAGTTCCTCAAAATTAAACCTTTTGTCCAGGATGTGGCCTTCATCATCATTTTCTATCAACATCAAGGGAAATAAGTCTTTGTAGCATCTGCGCCTGCCTTTGGAACTACTTTGGATAGTTGCCACTCTTGGACATTTAGAGCATTTGCTGAAGTCAGTAAGCCATTTGCACTAGAGGAATTTCATTCTATAGGATTTTCAGGTTTGTTTCTTAAGGTCTTCTCGTGTTGCTAGGTCTTCCCCCTTGCATGTGAAAACACTTGTTTCCAGTTGCCTCAAACGCTTAGGTGTAGACAAAAGCATATATCAACCATGACTTCCGCGAGGGACAGCTACCTATTTTGTGGAATCTGAAGTTCATATAATGTGGGGGGCTTCCTTTCGAGAAGAATGTCAAATTGTATATGAAATTGGGTGACAAGTTGTTCATGGGGAAAAATGTAAGTGACTCTGGCAGGGAGTCGAGTCTGTAAGACAAAAGGCAGACAGAACTGTACATAAACGCTACTGAACTTGATGACATGGTTTCCTAGTTCAGAAATCATTCCAAAATCATGGTACCTGTATGACCACTGTCAAGAGCCAAATTTCTGTTGTAATGGGAATTTACAGATAATCAAGGGGAGGAGGCTAGAATGATCCATATGGTAATGGATTTGAGTTGGAGACATCCGTGTGAACTCCTACTTACCTTAATATAGATACAGAGGGCTACATATAGAAATATTATATAAGTATAGCCACATGTGTTTTCTTACTCTGTGCGAAGATTATAGATGTAACGACACTCCCACATCAACAAGTACACTTAGAACAGAGATCTTGGGTTTTAAGACCATTCTCAATAAAAGGAATCAAGACTCCTCGGGAAAATTGTTCTAGAACTGGAGTAGGAAATATACAAGATGAACCTAGAGCATTTTGTAGTGACAGAGAGGAAGAAAGTGCTCAAAAACAGACACACACACACACACACACACACACACGCGTGCACACAATTATAGGGTTATTGTCAAAGGGACCCAGGAACAAGTGAAAGTACTCTCAATGAACAAAGCTGGAACACTTGGAACCAGCAAGGAAGTTAAATAGAATTATATCTGAGAGTATAAAAGAAATATCCCCGAGTCCATATGGATACAAATACATGATTGTATAAACAAATAAACGGGGGAGAATTGATAAATCTATGCCGAAAAATTCAAATAATGTATGTAGATACCATGCCCTCAGTGATGTGGATATAACTTCCCACTCCTTAGGCATGGGCTGTACGTAGTCACTTCCTTCCAAAGAATATGGAATGAAAACAGGGAAAATGAGGTAACTTGATAGTGGAGAAACCTGACAAACACGACCTCAGCCAGGAGATGGAGGTTACCATCATCAGTGATGAGTCATGTCAATAGTATGGACTCTTGATACGATGTGATGGGAATGGCACTTTATCTCTGTGGTCTTTCTCTCAAAAATTCATAACCCCTGTTTACGCTTGATCTTAGCCAAAAGGCTGAGAAGCTATCATAACCTCTGTCTAATTATTAGAAAACCTTGAGACACATCTCAATGGAGAGACATTCTGTTTGGCCAGTACTCCCCCAGACTGTCAAGGTCATCAAAAACGGAGTCTGAAGAACTTCATAGTCAAGGGGAGCCTAAGGAAACATGTTGAGTTCATGTAACATGGCTAAATAAAATTCTCAAAATGAGAAAGTTATAGAGTTGGAGAACAAACTAGTAGCTGCCGGGGGTTAGGGACGGTGGGGGCAAAGGTAGTGGGAGTGAATTCACTGGGAGTGAATCTAAAGAGACCCCCACCAGGGAGGTCTTTGAGGTGTTGGGATCGTTCTATATATCTTGATTACGGTCATGGTTGTATGAATCTACACGTGTGATAAGATGACCTAGAACTATATGTGCCTTTATTTTACTATCCCTTTATTGTATTACCCAGGGTAAGTTGGTACAGTGGGCAGTAGGTGCATGCCTGGAAACCACTCCTGTGCTGTACTGGGTGCTCTACTGGGACTATTGGCATTAACTTGATCAGATTTCAGACTGCCCCTGCATTGCCCACTCTCTATAATCCAAATAGATCTCCAACTCATTTTCCCCTTGGCTAGGCCTGTGTTCATTTTAGTGCCTCATGGACTGATAGCATGTTTTAATCTCTCCTTGTCAGTTCTATAAATAGTCCCATGTGAATATACTGTTAGGATTCTTCCTAGGGCATTTGGAAAGGGGCCCATCAACTTCACGGTAAATCTGCTTCTGCTTTCCATGTTACCCTGGTATCATTCCCCTATTAATCAATCATGTATGAACCACCTCACAAAGGGGGGGCGGTGTTGCAGTCCAGCAGACAGTACTACTGTAGACGAGAAATGCCATAGCATTGAAGGAAGATTCCGATTTTGACCAGAGTGCTAAGGGGTCAAGGGTGTGAAATTCAGACAGAAAAAGCTACAGGTCGAAACCCTCCCTGATCCCAGGGCTTTGACTTCGGAGAGCCAAAGCGGAATGGGAATGTTCCAAGTCAAGGGGATCTTTGTTAGCTCTATCACAGCTTTCATAAGGAGATTTATGAATCATCCATCCAAGGAAATGCAAGGATGGAGCCACATGGCTTCTCCACATGTGAAATGGGTCCTTGCTCACAGAGACTCTCTTATCCTTCTGAAGCTCTGGCTGCCTGGAAACCTGGAGGCCAGCTTGTCTGAAGTTCGGAAAAGGCCAACTCCATGTTGTTCTGGAAGGAGTCATGGCGGGCACCTCTGCTCCATTTTACCTCCCTAGGAAAAGAGAGGCAACGCTGTCTATCATGAAGCACTCTTATTCAGTGGTATTCTCCTGGGAGCTGCATGTGAAAAGTTGGACTGGATAATAATTTAGTTCAATTAAATCAGAGGTTTTAAAATTTAGCGTTCATTGGAATCACCCAAAGTGCTTGTTTAAAAGGAATCCTCTGGGCAGGGATTCTGAGGCAGGGGGTCCGTGGATTTCATTTTGAAAAACCCTGAGCGGCTGTCCTTCGGGTGGGATTGGCATCGGGGACTGTTTGATTCTTTTTGGTGATAGTTGCCTTCTATCTAAACTGCTGCGGGGGAAAGACTAATTAAAAACGTGGCCTCCTACTTATCTTGCTGCTATAATTGCTCCACAAATTCGCAGATAATGTAATGGTCGGATCCCTGGGTGTTTTCGCTTCCCCTTTCCACTGTCACCTCTGACTGAGTGCTCCATGGTCCTGAGACAGGATCCACAATTTCCTCCCAGAGCGGGCGAGTCTGCAGCGTCCGGGGCCTGGTACCACGGCTGTCCTCGTTCCTTAACGGTCTCCCCTCCTGCACCTGAACCACACACGCCAATTAGGAACAGATGCAAACAGCAAACGCCCCGAGCGCACAGGCCTTCTGTTCTAAAAAGCACAGTCATCTCTGGTTTCCTAGTGTTTGAACTAGCAGAAATGTTCATTTTAGATCATTTCTCCTAAAAGTATATGTGCTATCTTGCAAGCTGGGTGGGGTTTACAGACTCGGCATGGGGATTCACAGAGCATTTCCACCTAGCAAAGTCTTCTCCTCCAACTGCACAATGCAATCAGTAAAGAAGCCAATTTCCTGGCTCCAAAGGAAAACTCTCCTGCCCTCTAATACTTCCAGGTGACTGTGTGAGCCCTGTCACAGGGTCCCCGCATAGAGGAGCGTGGTTTGCACGCAGTGCTGGGCTTTAGTTCGCCAAGCAGCGACGTGATTCCCGGGATTTCAGAACAGACAGGGACGAGGGGAGTTGGAATCAGCGCCTGTGCATTCTCTGCAGACTCGGAAACTCACGTTCGCCCGCTCAGAGCTCCTGTGCTGCGGACTGAGGGGCAGCCAAATGAGGATTAAGCTCGGTGTTGCGGAGTGCCTCTTGCATGCCTGGCCTGTCCTGGGTGCATTATCTAGTTTAACCTTCCTCACAACTCTGGAAGGCAAATGGTATTTTTATTATCTGGGTTTCCCTTAGAAACAGAGCCTTGGGCGAGAGGCCTTCTCAGAGCAGGGAGAGTGAGGGAAAAGGGAAATGGGTAGGACAGGCTAGGAAACAAAGCCAAGAGATTGATTACTGAACCGGCCACGGATGCACCACAGGCCTTGAAGGGCCACAGCTGATTGCTCAGGAGGCCCACCCAGGTCCGTGCGTGGAGCATCTTTGAACAGGCTGGGGGGAGACACCGTGTTTTGGAACATTCCATCGGAGGGAGAACAGGAGAGGAAACTAAGTTGCCTGACTTTTTCCATCTTCTGTCTCTCATTGGTTCATGTTTGCTCTGGGGAGTATTAACTGCCTCATACCTGCACAGCCCTTGTAGCAGCTGTTCTAGAAGCCAGATTCTACTCCTTGTGGTGTGGCATTGCGCTGGAGTATAGAATTGGTCGAAGGAGTCAAGAGACTGCAAACCTGTGGCTTCTCATCTTCAGGCAGCAGAACCACATGAGCCTACATAGAGTTGATCAGCATATCAGTGGGGTCCTCTGGGAAGCAGAGGCTGCAATGGAAGTAGGGGTGGAGGGGTACACGCCTGTGAAAGATGAGGGAGGAAGAAGCGCGATCAAGCAGCGGGAGGCCTCAAGCCTGCTGCCGACCTGACCAACCCCCCCCCCAGCCAAGGCCTAGCAGGCCATGCTCAGTCATTGGTTGGGGGGCTGCCTCAGCTCAAGAGCTGGCATGCTAGCAGACAGCAGCAAAGAACTCTGCTCCTTGAGGCGCAAGATCTTTTGTTTTTGTTTGTTTTTAAAGATTTTATTTATGTATTTGAGAGAGTAAAAGAGCGAGCACGAGCAGGGGGAGTGGGAGAGGGAGAAGCAGGCTCCCCACTGAGCACAGAGCCTGATGTGGGCCTCGAACCCAGGACCCTGAGATCACCACCTGAGCCAAAGTCAGATATTTAACCGACGGAGTCACCCAGGTGCCCCAAGGGCAAGATCTTTTTTGAATGGCGGTAAGAGCAAATTGGCCACAAAGGTGGTGGGAGTGAAGTCAGTAGTTGAGATCAAGAGCCAAGTGAGTAGGAGCAAAGTTGAGGAAGTACAAAAGATAAGTCTGATGGGGGATTGTGCCCATTGGATGGATAGAAGAGAGATTTGATAGGTTTTATAAGTTATTTAAGTTCATAGCGCTAGTAAGTATAGTTGTCAAGATTTGAATTCGGTTTTAGCTGAGCTGAAGGCATTTGGTTCTTTGGGGAGCTCTGGTGTCAGAAGATGTCGTGGCAGGCAAGGATGCTACTGAAGTTTCTGCTAAGTGAATCCTGTGATGTGATTAGGTTTGTCTCCTGGTTATTATTATTTCTCATTTGTAGCATCCACACCAGTTTCCCGATCTTTCTGGAGATTTTGAAGCTTCTCAAACCTTCATAATATATCTTTTGTCTACTTCAAACAGCTAGAGCCTGATCTACAGCTACAGTGAGGGGCCCTTGCCAATGGCATACTTTTTAATAAAGATTTTATGGATGAATTTCCCGAATTCCATGGAATAGAGTTTATTAAAAGAAGATGATGACATGGTTGATAGGAAAATGAACCTGAACCTAAGCCATTATGTCTTATTCCTTCTGATTTCTGGTTTCTTATTACTGTAGAGAGCCCTACATTTCCAGGTATCCCAAAGATCCAATATGGTTCTGTCCAGATCTAATGTCATTGTTGAGAAGGAGCTAAGGCATGTGAGAGGAGGCAACCAAGTCACCAGAGTGTCATGGTCCCAGTGTTGTGTCATTCTCTGTTTTGGCTTATGAGAGCTGATTTTTAAATTTTCTGGAATTTTGCAAATGTTGGTAGCTTGGAATTTTGCAAATGTTGGTAGCTAACCCTAGGTTAGGGTAGAGTATTTACACCATGAAAATTAGCAAAGCCTACACGTTAGTCCTCCCCTCCCACCCCATGGCCTGCTGGAGAGCCCATTCCTCAGTGTCAGCTAGAATTCACCTCTCTAGCCTTTGAAAGACATTTTTCCCAGCAGTACTCTCTGCAGTCTTTAAAATCTACTATTTTATGGGGTCAGATTTGATGTTGTTACTGTGATATGAGAGGCATAGAGATGTGCCCTCCTGCTCTCTAAATTTCCATCTCCAGTGTTGCAGTTATTTCTATGTAACAAACCACCCCCAGTTAAGCAGTGTGAATAAAATTTGTTATGCTGAGAGATTCTGTGTGTCAAGGGTTCGTACAGGGCACATGGGGATGGTTTGTCTCTGCTGTATCATGCCTGGCGCCTCTGTTGGAAAGATAAAAATGACGAGGGGTGAATTCAATGGCTGAGACTGGAATCATCTGGAAGCTTTTTTGCTCACATGCCTAGCACTGAGGCTAGCATTACTCAGAGGCCTAGGTCATCTGCAGCTCTCAGCTGGTACAGTATATGTGACCTCTCCACGTGGCTGAGCTTCCTCCAGCATGGTGGCTGGCTCCAAAAACCAGTGTCCTGAGAGGGATGTCCAGAAATTGGGTGTTTAAAGAGAACCCGCTGGAAGCTTTATGGCTCTTTATGAGCCAGGCTTAGAAGTCACATGGCATCACATCAGCCATGTTTTACTCGTTCACAAGTGTATCCAGATTTCAGGGGAGGACCTCACCTGTTAATGGGAGAGCTGATAAAGAATTTAGAGTAGTATTTTTAAACCACTACCCCTTTCACCCCATCCCTAGTACATATCTTGTCAAACATTTTGAAGTACTGCTCTTTAGGATTCATTCCTTTGAGCCAAACATTGTTTGTTCTCTTGGAAATCAGTATTTATCAGTATTTCATAGATTCTCCATGATGTTTTCCTATGTGATAGCAAGTCTAGAACAGGTCACAATGGGCTGGAGATTGCATAGAACATTCAGGACCTGGTACTTAGGACAGGAGGGGATTATGGGAGATATGTAGGGACTGACAAGTTACTTCTCAAGTTTTCATATGGTAGGCCTGCTTATTGGCTTCATAAGAAAGAGTGCAGAGTGTGGAAAACCTACCCTTGCCTCAGAAAACCTCAGAGGAAGGAGAGACTCCCCCCCCCCCACCTTAACCACCAGTCCGTTGTTTGTCTCTGTCTATTTATGTGCCAGACTCTGAGCTGAGTTCTGGGATACACTGAAAATGAGAGAGGACACACTCCCTACTCTCCAGATTTTTTCTCTAGTCAGGAAACGCAGAGAATTAAATGGGCATGCTCAATGTATTAAACATGAGGATAAAGGGAAGACCAGAATGCTCCTGGGACCACAGAGGAGAGGTGACCAACCCAAACTGGGAAATGAGGGATGAGGTGAGGGAGCTGTGTAGATGAGGTGGAGTCTCCCAAGTAAAGAGTTGTAGGGAAGGGCATCTGAGCAAAAGAAAGTGTGCTGCCCAGTCACAGGGAAGTGCGTGGGGCTTCTGCTCCTTGTGAAATGGCTAAGCTTGCAGTATAACAAGGAATGGTGGAGGGGACTTGAAGACTGAAAACTGAGTAGGGATTGAATCCTAAAGTGGGTTGAGCTGTTTAAACTCTATCCTGTCAGTTATGGCGAGTCACTTATGCATTGAATGCTTCAATGTGATACCTAAGGATTTACATTTCACAAAGACCACTCTGGCTAAAGTTTGGCGTATGGTTTAGAGTGGGACAGGAATGAAGGTAGAGACACTAGTTACGAGATTGTTCAGTCCACTCTCTCTCTCCAGCCCCACTCTGGCAGAAATCATTTCTAGCTCCTTAACCACTTTATGAGGGTTCATTTAGTTAAAACCAGATGACATGACCCATTTGTCTTAATAACTGTGTGGGTGTAAACAGCAATCCACTGCAGCGTGCTGTGTTATGTAACCCATTGTGCGAGGCACTGTCCCCATGAGTGTTCCATGAGTTTAGACGTAAGGGTGCCTCATAGTCAATAGTGGTAAAACTTCTTTTCTTCCTTTGTTATTCATACATAGATAGAACTAGAACTAGAATAAAATAAATTTTTATTATGCATAGTTCTATTACTACAGTAATACAGGTAATGGTGGTGAGTGTGTAGATCCGAGGTTGGATTGGGTATCTATCCTAGAGGGACATTCATCTGGTCTTTTTTTTTAAGATTTCATTTATTTATTTGAGAGAGAGAGAGATAGAGAGCAGGGGAAGGAGCAGAGGGACAAGCAAACTCTGCACTGAGCACAGAGCCCGATGTGGGGCTCGATCCCAGGACCCTGAGATCATGACCTGAGCCGCTTAACCGACAGCCACCCACGCGCCCCTGCAATCATCTGGTCTTAGTGACTGATTAGATTGGAGAACTTAAATAAAGGGGGGAAATCTAGGATGGCTGGGGACAGGGGTGATACTGCCTTTCACAGAAACAGGCAATACGGGGGATGGAAGTAGAGAGGTAGAGGAGGTAAGGATAGTGAGAAATGAATGCAGGTCTAGACCTTACACTTGAGTCACCTGTGAGGCAATGAGATTGAAAATATGGGGAGAGGTCTGCAGCAACAGATTTCAGAATCATCAGTATATAATCATGTGGTGAATGAATCCGCAGAAATTGATGAATTTGCCTAGAATGGGAATAGAGTGAAAAGAGAAATGTTTCAAGGACAGAACCCCAGAGGGCAGTGATTTTAAGAGAAAGACAAAGGAGGAATGGCTGCAGAGACTAAGAGAGAGACTGAGAGGAGAACCAGAGGACAGGAGAAAAATCAAGAATAGTCCCAGGAAATTTCCCACTGGGAAGACTAAAGAGTTGAGAGTAACCCAGGAAATGGTTCACTTCCATTTGAGAAGAAAAGGTGGATCTGTGAAAAACTGTTTAAGAAAGAAGCTGCCCTTGGGGCGCTTGGGTGGCTCAATCGTTGAGCATCTGCCTTTGGCTCAGGTCATGATCCCAGGGTCCTGGGATCGAGCCCTGCATCGGGCTCCCTGCTCCGCTGGAAGCCTGCTTCTCCCTCTCCTACTCCCCCTGCTTGTGTTCCCTCTCTCGCTGTCTCTCTCTCTGTCAAATAAACAAATAAAATCTTAAAAAAAAAAAGAAGCTGCCCTTGAGGAATTAGCAACTGAAGGGTAAACATATGCATTTGTAGAACACTATAATTGTTGAGTATACTATATTTTCAGAGGCAGCACATTTTATAAAACTCACAGATTTAGGTTCATTATATGGTTCAATTTTCCTTTTAATGTTTTTTTCTGTTCTAACTCATGCACCATACGTGAGTCACCATAATGGCGATAATAGTAATAATAATGATAGTAGTAGTAATAAAGGAAATCATCCATAATCTCTTATTTTACAAATAAACTATTTTCAAGTTTTATTTGCTTTCAAGATTCTGTAAGTAATTTTTTAGTTATAGTTTTAACATATATACACTGAAAAATGTGCTCGTTTACAAATGTTTAAGCCTATTTCCCCATAGATACATAGATGTTAGGACTGTGCTTTTATTTATTTTGCAAAGATGTTATTTATTTATTTATTTGAGAGAGAGAGAGAGAGCACACATGTGAGTGGGGAGAGCAGAGGGTGAAAGAATCTCAAGCAAACTCCACGCTGAGCACAAGCCCAACACAAGGCTCCTTCTCCTGACCCTGAGGTCATGACCAGTGCCAAAACCAAAAGTCAGGTGCCCAACCCACTGAACCACCCAGGTGCCCCAGGACCCTGTCCTTTTAAATGTCTACAATAATATTCCATTATATGGTAATACTATAATTTGCTGTCCATTCTTCTGTTGGTTAATATTTAGACTTTTCCTAAGTTTGCTAAATTGAATGTTTATGTGCACACTGAGTCTCTCCAGTCACTCCTAGAGCTAAGGAAATTTATGACAAATTTGTATAATTTTGAAATTTCAGTTTGACATTATAATACAGTGATTTAAAACCTAGCTCAAGATTTAGCTAATTTATGTCTTTGATTTTAAAGACTGTCATAGTTGCAATTTTCTGTTATGAGGTCTGTGACATAAAATAGACACTTTTGAAGGGGCTTATCGTTAATAATACTAGATGTAAATCCATACTTCAAATAGTCTCACTGTTAATTCTGCAAGTTTGATGTCAACTTCTTGTCAGGTCACATTAACTCATTGTTTTTTTAATCTCGTTTTTTTGTCGAATAAAGAGTTCATATTGTAGTAGCAATTTTAGCTTTGCTTTTTTGCTTTTTGTTTGCTTGAACTTATATTAAGCTACCTTCAGTCATGCATGCTCAGCGTTGTCATGCATGCGCTCTCTCTCTCCAGCCCCCCTCTGGCAGAAATCATTTCTAGCTCCTTAACCACTTTATGAGGGTTCATTTAGTTAAAACCAGATGACATGACCCATTTGTCTTAATAACTGTGTGGGTGTAAACAGCAATCCACTGCAGTGTGCTGTGTTATGTAACCCATTGTGCGAGGCACTGTCCCCATGAGTGTTCCATGAGTTTAGATGTAAGGGTGCCTCATAGTCAATAGTGGTAAAACTTCTTTTCTTCCTTTGTTATTTATACATAGATAGAACTAGAAATTCTAATATTTTTCCCTTCCCTTTTTCCACTAAAGTCCTAGTTCCTATTCCAGGATCCAAGTCCAGATCCCATATTGGATCATCTTGCGTCCCCTTTGAGTGTAAGCACCCCACTTTGGAGACCACTGCTCCAAAAGACATGTCTGGTGTTTGCACTTTTAAGAAGCTTCTTCTGTTGTCTGCATCATGCTTCTGCTGTCCAGCAGTTCTCTGGGACTAGTGGGGTAAAGCTAGTTCTTTCCACAGAGTAAACAGACCTTTTGAATAAAAAAAAAGCCTTACTATTAAATATAGTTTTTTCTTAAGAAGAAGAAGAATGTAGCAGGAGGGGAAGAATGAAGGGGGGGAAATCGGAGGGGGAGAAGAACCATGAGAGACGATGGACTCTGAAAAACAAACTGAGGGTTCTAGAGGGGAGGGGGTTGGGAGGATGGGTTAGCCTGGTGATGGGTATTGAGGAGGGCACGTTCTGCATGGAGCACTGGGTGTTATGCACAAACAATGAATCATGGAACACTATATCTAAAACTAATGATGTAATGTATGGGGATTAACATAACAATAAAAAAAATTTAAAAAAAAATAAATAAATATAGTTTTTTCTTTTTTCAGAAATTTTAAAAATAGTAATAGTAATCTAATCATTACTATGCACAAATGTTTAAGATTACTTATAATGCATTGTATCGTGTTGCCAATTATGAATCACTGATATGTAACCAAACTATATAATTAAGCACCAGTGTTTTCAAGTTCATGTAGCTGTGTGAACATAGTTGGAGTATTTCCTAGACCTCACCTGAGAGCTAGACCATTTTTCTTTGCCTTCCAGTTTTTTTCCTGTGGTTATTCATTGATTCATCCATTCATTCAACACGATTCTGAAGAGTGCCTTCAATAATAATAAATAAAAACTAATATTTATTGATCTAGATGGTTTGTTCTAGTCCCTGTTCTAAGCACGTTAAATATATGAACTTCTTTAACTCTCACAATCATCCTTAGGGAGATTTTCAAAGTCTCCATACACAATCCCTAGTTGCCACAGACATTTTCAAATAACCTTTAGCATGCTGGCTTATAAAACCTTGGTAAGAGGGAAGCTACAAACGAACAGCCTGGACCTGCTGCCAAGCCTTTTCTTGCACTCCTAATTGGCAGCCTTATGGGTTAGCTGGCAAATGGGTCTGAACAGCATGTCCAAATGTGGTAGTTGGTTGCTAAGGTTGAGTGACAAGTTGCCCATGGTCCTACAGCTAGAAGGTTGCTTCAATAAGCTAAGGACTATGCCAAGCCATGGAAATAGAGAAAGACACATCCTGCTCTAAAGGAGCTCCCAGATATGTGGGATAGACAAAGAGATTATTGCTCTGCAGTGGGGCATGTCTGTGATGTATATATGGACTGTCTTGAAATCACATTGGAGACTGAACTTTTTGGATTTTGGAGACAACCACCACCGCTTTTCAGCATGCACAGTTTTGAGGTATCTTTTCTAAAATATTTATTAATCACAAATAGTAATAATGATCTCACAGAAAAACACTGCACACACACAACTAAGTGATCAAAGTGACCAACGCTAGTAATAACACATGTTGACAATACGTATTCCCTGATAAGATGGACTAAAAAAGGCACATCAGTTCTGTGTTTCATGTCCCCAAGTGCAGAACATCAAGGAAATCATGAAGAAACATCCCATGAACCCATACTGAGGGACGGTCTCTAAATCGTACCTTTAGTAGTGTCATCACTATCTTTTTTCTTTAAAGGTTTTTTAAAAATTTGTCAGAGAGAGAGAGAGAGAGAGCACGCCAGGCAGAGGGAGAAGCAGGCTCCCTGCTGAGCAAGGAGCCCGATGCAGGTCTCAATCCCAGAACCCTGGGATCATGACCTGGGCCGAAGGCAGATGCTTAAGTGACTGAGCCATCCAGGCGTCCCGTGCCATCACTATTCTTTATGATTCTTCAAAAGTGTCTAGGTCATGAAGGTCAAGGGAAGAAAGACCTGAGGGACTCCCTCAGATTGGAGGAATTGAAAAAGTCATGGAAACTAAATCCAATATGGGATCCAGGAACAGGAAGAGGACTTGAGTGAAAAAGTTGGCCAAATTTATTTTTTTAAGTTTTTTAAAAAGATTTTATTTATTTGAGAGAGAGAGAAAGCATGAGCGAGGGGAGGGCAGAGGGAGAGGGAGAAGCAGACTCCCTGCTGAGCAGGGAGCCCAACACCGGGCTTGATCCCAGGACCCTGGGATTGTGACCTGAGCCGAAGACACCAAAAAAAGTTGGTAAAATTTAAATGAACTCTGTAGTTCTGTTAATAGTGCTGCTTCATTGTTAATTTTCTGGTTTTCATAATTGTACTATCGTTATTCAAGATGGTAACATTACAGGGAGCTGAGTAAAAGGCCCATGGGAACTCTCTCTCACAGAGAGTCTTAACAATTTATACCCCCACCAGTAGTGTATGAGAGTGTCCGTTGTTCTCCATTCCTCCCATTCCTTCATATTATCTATTGGTATTTTAAATTTATACTTTCATGATGACTAATGACATTGAGCACATATATATTAATATACTCACATATTATTGGCCATTTGGATTTCTTTTTTTTTAAACTTCCTTTTGAAGTGTTTGCCCGTATTCCTATTGAGTTGTCAGTCTCTTAAAGGTTTTCAAGCTAGGAGTAGTTTGATAGGTCTTGCATTACAGGAGGGCCTTCATTTTTTGTCCTGTTCTTGGCTATGATATTCTCTTATAATGAATTCCAGATTTCAAAAACATCCTGGGCTTTCTTGCACTAATATTGACTGAATTACTATTGTTTTCAAACATTTACATTAAATTTATATCTGTTGTATTAATCTTTATAATGTTGAAGAAGGGAAGAATGGGAAATTTAAAAATATTTTTAACTAAATGAAAATGAAAATACAACTTAGTAAAATGTATGAGGTCTAGTGTTTGAGGAAAATTGATAGTCTTAAATGCGTGTTTATAAAAGATGCCCTAAAGTCAATGGTGTAAAATTTTGCTTTACAAAACTAGACAAAGAAGAGCAATTTAAGCCTAATGCAAGCAGAAGAAAAGAATAAAAATTTGTGCAGAAATAAATGAGAAAATCAACAAAATCAAAAGCTGCTTCTTTGAAATATCAATAAAATTAATAAATCTCTAGCCAGGCTAACTATGAAGAAAGGGAAAACATAAATTACTAATATCAGTAATGGAAGTGCAGTGATCACTGCTGATCCTCTTGATATTGAAAGGAGAATAAAAATGCTATGAACAAGTCTAGGCCTCTAAGTTTGATAATTTCCATTAAATGGAAAATTCCTTGAAAGACAAAAACGACCAAAATGCACAAAGGAAGAAACAGATGACTCAACCTATATCTATTAAAAAACTTGAATCAATAATGAATAACCTCCCCACAAAAAGAAAGAGTTGGGCCTAGATGGTTTCACTTGCAAATTCCTCCAAACATTTAAGGAAGAAATTATACCAATTCTCCACAGTCTCAGAAAATAAAAGCAAAAGATGCCTTTCCCAAATTATTCTATTGAGGACGGCATTACCCTCATGCCAAAACCACATGAAAACATTATGAGAAAAGAATGCTACATACCAATATCTCCCATGCAAGTAGATTCAAAAATCATAAAATATTAGCAAATGAAAACCAAAAAGGTATATAAAAAGAATTATACTCCATGAATGAGTGGGATTTATCTCAGGTATACAGGACTGGTTCAACATGTGAAAATCAATCTAATCCACTACATCAGTGGGCTAAAGAAAAATCATATGATTATATCAGTTGATGCAGATAAAGTATTCGACTAAATGCAATACTCATTCATGAAAAAAACCACTCAGCAAAATGGGAATTGAGGGGACCTCTTACATCTTGATAAAGAACGCCCTACAGATAACATATTTGATAGTTAAAAAGTGGACGCTTAGGGCGCCTGGGTGGCTCAGTAGATTAAGCGTCTGACTCTTGATTTCGGTTCAGGTCATGATCTCAGGATTGTGAGACTGAGCCCTGCATCGGGCTCCACACTGGGCGTGAAGCGGCGAGTCTGCTTCTCCCTCTGCCTCTGTGATACCTCTCCCTCTGTGATCGCCTTTGCTCTGTCTCAAAAAATAAATAAATAAAATCTTAAAAAAAAGAGATGGGGGGAGAGAGGGAAAGAAAGAAAAGGTATATAGATTTGGAAGGAAGAAATAAAACTTGTTTATAAATGACTTGATTGTCAAAAAACAAATTAAAAACAAAAAACAAATGACTTGATGGTCTATGTAGAATAACCCCTCAACACACTCCCCCCAAAAATCCTATAACTAAGAAGAGAATATGGTAAGGTCATAGGACATAAAGTTAGTATCTTAAAGTCAATTGCTTTTCTGTATACCAGCAAGGAACAATTGGAATTAGGAATTAATATAATGCCAGTTAAAATAACACCAAAAAAATTAAAAATTAAATATATATATAATATATATACACACACATATACATGCTGATATAATAAATGATTGAATAAATAAATAGAAAAATAGACAAATCTGTGCAGAAGAATTCCAGAATTTATGTAATACTGTGCCCTAAAGGAGGTGGAGCATAACTCACCACTCCTTAACTGTGGACTGTGCAAGTTGATCTCCTTTCAGAGTGCAGTACTAGAAGTGGGAAATAAAAGAGTAACTTTCCAGTGGAGAAATTTGACAAATACTACCTGAGCCATGTGATCAAGATACCAACAGTGATGGGACGCCTGGGTGGCTCAGTCGGTGAAGCGTCTGCCTTCAGCTCAGGTCATGGTCTCGGGGTCCTGGGATCAAGTCCCGCATCAGCCTCCTTGCTCAGCAGGGAGTCTGCTTCTCCCTCTTGCTTGCCATTCCCCCTGCTCTCTGTCTCTCTCTCTCTCTGACAAATAAATAAAACCTTTAAAAAAAGAAAAAGATACCAACAGTGAGCAGTTATGTTGATAGTATGTACCTTTGTAGGATGTGATGAGAATGACACTTCATATTTGTGGCCTTTCTCAAAATACTACAACCCCAGAGTATCATGAAAAATCTCCAACAAATCCCAACTGAGAGACATTCTATAAAACACCTGGCCAGTATTCCTCCAAACTGTGAAGGTCATCAGAAACAGGGAAAATCTGAAAAAGTGTAACAGCCAAGAGGAACCCCAAGAGGCATGATGATTGGCTGAAATGTGGTGTCCCTGGGTGGTATAATGAAAAAAAGAAAGGCACACTAGGTAAAAACTAAGGAAATCTGAATAAGATATGGACTTCAGTTAATAGTAATGCATTGATATTGGTTTGTTAATTATTACAAATATATCATTGTAATGTACGATGTTAACAATGGAAGAAATTGGGTGCAGGGCAAATGGGAGCTCTGTGTACTATCTTCTCATTTCCTTCCTTTAAATCTAAAAATGAGCTTTATTTAAAAAAAACAAAAGCAAAAAACAACGAGTCAGGGTTTAGCACGGAGTTCCTTTTAATCAAAGAAGCAAAACCAGAAGGGTTGCCAAAGCACTGAATGCACTTTGTCAGTCCATAGAATATCAAGATTTTCATTGTTTATTTTTTTAATTTCTATTTTTTAAGGTTTAAAAAATGTTTAAATTCTAGTTTAATTAGTGTATACCCTGTTATATTCATTTCGGGTGTACAATATAGTGATTCAACACTTTCATACCTCACCTGGTGCTCATCAGGACATGTGGACAAGTGAGCTCCTTAATCCCCATCACCTATGTTATCCATCCCCCAACCCCCTCCCCTCTGGTGACCATCAGTTTGTTCTTTATAGTTAAGAGCCTGTTTCTTGGTTTGTTTCTCTCTCTTTTTTTCCTTCGTTCATGTTTTTGTTTGTTTGTTTCTTAAATTCCACATATGCATGAAATTGTATGGTATTTGTCTTTCTTTGTTTTTTTTCGCTTAATCTAGATCCATTCATGTTGTTGCAAATGGCAAGATTTCAGTCTTTTTTTATGTCTGAATAATATTCCATTATATATACATAAATATATATATACTCACACCACATGTTCTTTATCTGTTCATCTATCAATGAACACTACGTTGCTTCCATAATTTGGCTATTGTAAATAATGCTGCAGAAAACAAAGGGTTGCATGTATCTCTTTGAATGAGTGTTTTTGTGTTTTGTGGGTAAATACCCAGTAGTTTGATTACTGGATTGTAGCATAGTTCTATTTTTAACTTTTTTAAGGAAACTCCATACTGTTTTCCACAATGCGTGCACCAGTTTGCATTCCCACCAACAGTGCACGAGGGTTCCTTTTTCTCCACATTGTCACCAACACTTGTTGTTTCTGGTGTTTTAGATTTTAGCCATTCTGAGGTCATATCTCAGTGTGGTTTTGATTTGCACTTCCTTGATGATGAGTGATGTTGAGCATCTTTGCATGTGTCTGTTGGCCATCCGGATGTCTTCTTCAGAGAGATATCTGTACGTGTCTTCTGCCCATTTCTTAATTGGATTAGTTGTTTTGGGTGTTGAGTTTGATAAGTTCTTTAAATATTTTGGATACTAATCCTTTATCGGATACGTCATTTGCAAATACCTGCTTCCATTCTGCAGGTTGCTTTTACGTTTTGTGTGTGTGTGTTTTTTTTAAAGAGTTTATTTATTTATTTGTCAGAGAGAGAGAGAGCACAAGCAGGGGGAGTGGGAGAGGGAGAAGCAGGCTCCCCGCTGAACAGGGAGCCCGATGCGGGACTGGATCCCAGGACCCCGGGATCATGACCTGAGCCGAAGGCAGACGCTTCACAGACTGAGCCACCCCGGCGTCCCTGCCTTTATGTTTTGTTGATTGTTTCCTTCACCTTGCAGAAGCTTTTTATTCTGATGTTTATTTTAGCTTTTGTTTCCCTTGCCTCAGGAGACATACCCAGAAAGAAGTTGCTATGGCCAATGTCAAAGAAGTTACTGTCTGTGTTCTCTTCTAGGATTTTTATCATTTCCAGTCTCACATTTAGGTCTTTAAACCATTTTGAGTTTATTTCTGTGTATGGTGTATGGTGTCTGGTGTAAGAAAGTGGTCCAGTTTCATTCTTCTGCATGTAGCTGTCCAGTTTTCCCAATACCATTTGCTGAAGACATTGTCTTTTTCTCATTTGATATTTTTGCCTCTGTTTGTTGTTGTTCTTGGCCAAGAAATTTTGTAAATATGTCATCATACTAAAAAAAGAAGTTTTCACAAAAGCTTACAAAAAAGAAGAAAGTTTCATCAGGAGCTGTGTGCCCTGAAGAACAGCAGTGGTTTTAGTTTTAATCCAGCTGCATGCTGTTGGGATGTGGCATGACTGCCAATTATACCATGACCTGCTTCTTAATATAACAATACATGTCAGTGGTTCTGGAGTCAGTGATAGTATTTGATATAGACACTATTTCTGAATTCTTCTGCTACTGAGTTATGTATCAGTTTGACCCATCCCAGGGCACAGGACTTCATCAGAATCATACAGAATTGAGTGTGGCGTCTTTTTCTTGAAAAGATCAACCATTAAGCAGCTCAACTTGATCTTCTCTTGTATGTATTGTAGATCTTCTGTTTGCCCCCTCCAATCTGTTCTCTACCCTTCTTTACCCTGCTCTGTGCCATGGGAATCAGAAGTCTATGGGCTTAATCAAAGGGCTCCTTTGTTCTGTGGCTCTCTGTTGGGTTTAGACAGTAGGGGGGACCAGCAGGAGAATAAGGAGGAAGGAAAGGAGGTTGGGGTATTAATTCTTCAGATTCCCTTCATGCTGGGTGCCTGAGTACTGGCTGCATCTACAGAAAGGTTTTAGTTCCTTCCGCAGTCCTGTACAGCCCCTGTGGCCTTACCCTGTCTGGTGGAGGGGTTGTAAAAAACCCAGCAGATTTTAGCCTGGGTTATTTCCTACCCGTATACCTTTATAAATAGTTCCTTTATTATACTTACCTCAAATTAGCCTATTTCGACTGTCTCATCTGTTTCCTTCCAGAATCCTGTCTGCTACCTCAAACTTAACATGTCCCCAACCCATCCACACCCCCCTCTTCTATCAGCTGTTTTCCCCATATTGGTAAATGACAACTCCATTCTTGCAGTTGCTCAAGCCAGATAGCTTGGCTTGACTTTGACCTCTCAAAAGTTATGGAAAACCAGCAAATCCTGTTATGTCTATCTTAAAAACAGATCCAAGATCTGACCACTTATTCACATTTGTACTATGATCACCTTGGTGCAAGCCACTATCACCTATTGTCTAGATTATCATAGGTTTCTCCTAACTGGTTTTCCTGCTTCCATCCTTGCCCTGTGCAATCTAGTATTATCCTTACAGTAGACAGAGTGATCCTTTAAAAACAAAACAAAACACAAGTCAGATGATACCCTCCCTTGTTCAGTACCATCTGCCAGCAGGACCCAGCTCGCCCGATCACAAACCCACTCAACCTCGAGTAGCTTGGGCTGTGGAGAAAGTGCCTTCAGCCGATCTGTCACCAGCAGTCAGTCAGATGGAACTCCAGAATGCTCTGAGTCTGAGTCCCCTGATGTTATGGACAGACACCAGCCTGTGGAGGTGTGCTCCTAAGCAGGTGCTCCTCCCCTGGACTGTGCAAATCCAACCTCCTTCAAACATCTACTCCATAATATCTCTTGAACCCACCAAGCACTCTCCTGCTTCAGAGACTTTTCTCTTCCTGTTCCCTCTCCTGGATCACTTTTCTTCCAAAAATCTGTATGGCTTACTTTATTTATTTATTTATTTGATAGAGAGAGAGACAGAGCTGGGGGGAGGAGCGGAGAGAGGGAGAGAATCTTAAGCAGGCTCCATGCCCAGTGTGGAGCTCGATGGGGGGCTCAATCTCATGACCCCGAGATCATGACCTGAGCAGAACTCAAGAGGCAGATGCTCAGCTGACTGAGCCACCCAGCACTCCCACCCCCCAAGGCTTACTTTAGATACTGCTCAGCCATGACTTATTAGGCAGGCCTTTCCTTAAGCGTTCTCTGTGAAGGTGCTTGACTGCCATCTCTCATCTCTGTCTGTCTCTCTCACCTCTTATGGTTTTCTTTCTTTTTTCTTTTAAGATTTTATTTATTTATTTGAGAGCGAGAGGGAGAGAGCATGAGCAGGGGGTAGGGGCAGATGGAGAGGGAGAAGCAGACTCCCTGCTGAACAGGGAACCTGATGCAGGGCCCGAACCCAGGACCCTGAGATCATGACCTGAGCCGAAGGCAGACACTTCACAGACTGAGCCACCCGGGCGCCCCTCTTGTGGTTTTCTTTATAGCATTTATCATCAGACATATATTTGCATGTTCGTCTTTCTTCCTAACCTGAATATAAGGCAGGATTTTTGACTGTTTTGTTTACGGTTGATCTCCAGTGCCTAGAATAGTTCCTAGCATATAGTAGGCATTCCACAAATATTTACGAAATGAATGTATATGGTAACTGGCATGGTAGTGTGTTTTAAGAGAAAGCTTTTGCGTTGTGGCATATCCAATTTTCAGTGAAGGTCAACTAGTTTTATTTATTTATTTATTTTTTAAAGATTTTATTTATTTATTTGACAGAGAGAAACACAGTGAGAGAGGGAACACAAGCAGGGGGAGTGGGAGAGGGAGAAGCAGGCTTCCCGCGGAGCAGGGAGCCCGATGCGGGGCTCGATCCCAGGACCCTGGGATCATGACCTGAGCCGAAGACAGACGCTTAACGACTGAGCCACCCAGGCTCCCCGAAGGTCAAATAGTTTTAGACTCAACCTTCTAATTAAGTGTGGGGTATTTTCAGGAAGGAGTGAAGCCATGTGCTTTAGTAGTTCTTTGGCTTTCTGCGCTGGTTGTCAAGAACCCCTGTACCAGATCTCTTTGTGCCATCATATTCAATAATGAAGGTTAAAAGAATAAAAGTTGTTCTATTTTTTCTTTAGACAATTTGCAACTTTAGCTTGACCCATTGTATACAAATATGGATGCAACAATTGTAATGGCAAGGCATGTTTTCCTAAATTCCTACCAAGTATTCTACTCGATGTACTGTTATGAATAGAGTGGAGATTATATGTTACCTGACTCGGTAAGGTAGCATTTCTTGCTTTCTTCCTCTTTGGAGAATGAGAATGTTTCCACATATAATTTGACATCAAGTCAATGTTTTTGCCAAGGAAATCTTTGCACCTCATTCATGAACTTGTCATCTCCCCCTACCTTCTCTATCCAACCCAAGCCATCCATGTACGTTGGTCAGCGTGTCTGCTCTGGATTTTCTAAATGTTACCTCAGAGTTAGGCGGTAAGACGATCAGAACTGGAGATTTGGGTTCCTTTATTTAGTGCCTAATAACCGTTCTGTAAAGGAATTGCTTTTCCTGGATGATACTTGGACACTAAGCCATTGACTGAGCCTGAGTGAATTGGCAGAAACCAAATGAAACTCACAGTCACGTATGACTGTAGAGCATGGTCAGTAACGGCACCCACAGGACCCCAGCAGAAACTGGTCTTGGATTTACAGATCACAAATAAGCAAGTAGCCTAGGAAAAACTTAGCCTTATCTATCTTATGGACTCTATGGGTCATGTTCATTATCATGTTTACTTTGTATTTCGCCACCAGAAAGCAAAACTAAATTGTTGTAACTATATAGGACTCTCTGCTCTGCAAATCCAATATTACCTCTGATTTTTTTCCTATCATATCAATCCCCGCAAGTGTTCATTTGTATTCTTTTATACAGCATGTCTTTTTGAAAGCAACCTTAAGTCCTTTGTGGGGCAATCTGGGGTATAAATAAATAATTGGGGTGTGTTTTTTGTTGTCGTTTTTCGTTTTGTTGGTATCCCACTGCGCTGCATCATTAATTGTGTATGAGTCTGGACGGAGCTGGAGGAAGAAATTCACACATGTCCTACATTATATTTTGAAACCTGACGGTTTACAGACTAGTTTCAAAAATGGATAGGCTCAAAGCCATTTCCTTCCATGGATCACTGATAATCATGTATCTTCAGAAAATCTTAGAGTTGTTGACATTGTCATGTTATTGGCTGCATAAGGAAAATTATTTACAGATTTTAAATGTATATTTCATTGTTGCTTTCCTCTTATAGCCAAGTTGAATGTTAATGTCAGAAGGTGGCAAAATAGTAATATTTGGTGAATCTGGGTTAAGTATATATATAAAACTATTCATTGTGTTAATCTTTTGAATCTTTGGTAGGTTTGAAAATCCTTATTCTAAAAAATAAAACATAAGCAAATAAAAATGTAATGTTCTCAAAGAATCCTCTGGCCCTACTCCAACTTGAAATATGTTAGGCTGAATAGAATTCAAAGAATCACCAGTGTTATGTGAATCTTAAAACAATTCTTCTATTATGCTAATGGCTGGACATCTGGGCTTCTCTCCTTGGAGATGAGTGATGATTTGTGCTAAACAAAATCAAAAGTGTCTTTGAACACCATTCCAAGTTAAATACTGTTATCTTGTGCCATTGAGTTATGTGAGTGGGTCAGAACTTTTTTCAAGCTGTTGTGTCTGATGTTTACTTTGTAGATATTCTCCAGTAAATATTATTCTCTGGAAATGGTTTCCTCATTTTTTAAGAGTTAGTTTCTTTGAGACTCACATATTTGGGAGTGAGGAGTGTGAGTATCACTTAAGTCCCTCCTGGATCTTTTCTCACGTCATAAGTTTGCTAGCTTCTTTTAAGAGTCCTTATCCAGATGGAAATTCTTTATGCCATGTGGCTGTGATTCTGAGTTGCCCCGTATACTATGAAATACAATGACTTCTTCACTCTCTCTAATGACACCGGCTTGTCCTCCATCACCTGCCTTACCAGAGCTGTCAAATATAACTTGAGTCCTTAAACTCAAGGGAGCTTTCCAGATCCATGCATGATGTTTTTCCAAGGGGAGAGAGTAGAGTCATGTGTCTTACTATTGTGAGCTATTCTACTTAGTATTTATTGAGCACTTACTAGGTGCTCTGACCGTGTCCCAGGTGGGATAAAGAAATTAGTTGGTTAAAGGTTAGCCAAATTTTTATAGACACATGGGGTGAAAAATATTTTTCAACACACGGAAAAACAAAGGATTATATTCAGAGCATGCAACAGTTTTAGTTTGGCTGCAAAGTTGGGTGGGTGGGTAACAGGGAATATTCGGAAGTAAACCTTGAATACCATGCAAAACAACTGATCATTTACCTTTTCACCATTTTATATTGACCATAAAATTTCTGAGAAGATAGATTGATCTGACAATGTTGTAATGGCTTATGCACAAAGGTATGCAGGCTTGTACCAGTGTTTTAAAAGTGAAAAGGGGAGTCATGAGAGAGATGAAAAGAAATTCATTTAGCCAATGAACCTTAGGAGTGGGGTTACGGAAGAAAAGAAGGATGAGACATAAAAAGTTCTTGAGGTTTTGATCCTGGAAGTACTAAAAAGCTAGTGAAGGCATTAAAAGAAATACAAAATACGAGTTTTGCATTGGGAAATGTTAACATGTTTCCTTCAAGAAAGACATTTTAATAATATACGTATGGTGAAATGGACTGATTTTAAGTATTTGATGACTTTCATGAAATGAATACACTTGTGTAACCAAGAAGTGGATCAACACACAAAATAAAATGTTGCCCAGGAACATCCATGATGCTCTCAGTTAAATTCTGAATTATCTCAGTATAGAACAGTTGTACTTGTTTGGGGGTAATACATTGAAAGGCTGGAGTCAATATTTAACAACCAGCTCTCAGGAGTAGATGAGAGAGGAGCCCTGATTTGTAACTTTTGACAATTTCTGTGGTGTAACTACTCCACCACAGGTGGTTGTAAACTACCAAGAAGTTATCAATGAAGGTGGAGTTGAGAGGAAATGCACTCAAGTCAGTTCTCACAAGCTGGTATAAACAGGCTCCATCACATGCATGGAATAATATGATAAATATTTTTTCGTGTTGGTATCTATTGCTTACAGATTAAGCTTGTAAGATTCATCCACGTTCTGTGGAGTAGCGGGCTCATTCTGTTTTATTCCTAGACCCCAATTTATTTACCCAGTCTGTAGTGGATGGATAATTGGGTTGTTTCCATTTTTAGCCATTGCAATAATGCTGCTAGGAAGCCTCTTGTGCATGACTTTTGGCAGACATGTGTTCGCATTTCTATTGGGTATATACTTAGGAGTTCAGTTGCTGGTGTGAAAGTGTACAGCTTTAGTAGATATTGTGAAACAGCTTTCAAGGTGGTATGCCAATTCACACTCCCACTGGCACTATCTGAGAGTTCCAGGTGCTCTCTAACCTTGCCAAAACTTGATATTGTCAGTCTATTAATTTAGCTATTCTAGTGATTATATAGTAGTACCTAATGGTAGTTTTGTTTGTATTTCCCTCGTGAGCTCTGAGATTGGGTGTTGGCCATTTGGGTATCATCTTCTGTGAAGTGCCTTCGTAGCCTTTTGCTCATTTATTTTCATTGTGCCCTCTCCATTTTCTTACAGATTTCTGAATAAGAGTTCTTTGTTGAGTAGATAAATCTCCTGTGACTTGATTCTTCCATCTCTTAATGTGGTGTCTTTAGTAGCCCTGTACATGGTTTGTACTGTTTGGTATCCCGTTAAAAAATATTTTCCTACTGGGGGCACCTGGGTGGCCTATTTGGTTGAGTGTCCCATTCTCGGTTTCAGCTCTAGTTGTGATTTCATGGGTCAAGGGGACGAGCTCTGCACTGGGCTCCCCACTCAGCAGGGAATCTGCTTGAAGATTCTCTCCCTCTACCCCTCCCCCCTTTTCTTTCTCTCTCAAATAAAAAAGTAAATCTTTAAAAAAAATTTCCCACCTTACATGCATTGAAGATATTCTCATTTGTTTTCTTCTAATTTTTTTTCTTTTCACACTTCAATGTAACATACATACAAAATTAATTCTTGTCTTTGCTGGGAGGTAGGGGACTGGAGTTGTTGACCATATACATACAATTGATTCAAACCATTCCTTACCTAGTGCACTACTATGGCACAATTGTATTGTCTGTGCATAATGACAATTTTGTTTCTTTTCTATATGTGTGTTTGTGTGGGGGAAGTGGTGTGTGTGTTTTGCATACGTGTAGCATGTGCATGCAGCGTGTATATGGTGATTGTGTGGTGTATGTGTGTCGTGTGTGTGTTGTATTTGTGTTGTGTGTGTGGTTTTTTTAGTTTTTATTTAAATTCCAGTTAGTTGTTTTTGTTTCTTTTTATATAACCCTGCTATGTTTCTTTCTTTCTTTAATTTTCCTTATTTCACTAGGGAGGATCTCTAATCCATGTTAGAATCAGTCTTGGTGGGTAATCATGCCTCATTTCCTATGTCGGGGGAAAGCATTCAATAATTCATCATTAATTATGACATTTGATAAGCGCTGTTTTTTGTTTGGTTGGTTTTGTGTGATAACCCTATAACAGATTGAGAAAGTTCTTACCGGTTTCTGTGGGTATTCAATTTTATCAGATAATTTTTAATCATCCATTGAGATAGTCTTACACATTTTTTTTTACTTTATTTGCTGTTAATTCAGTGAGTTGCACAGATTGATTTTTGAATGTTAAGGGAACTATACATTCCTAAAATTATTGTGCCGTCTTATCCTTTTTATATGTTGAATGGATTTGATTTGAAAATGTTCCTTTAGGGGTTTTAAAAAAAAATCTCTATTCATAATAGAGTTTTACTTATAATTACGTTTTTAAATAATGTACCTAACGTATTTTGTATCAAAGTTATTCCAACCTCACAAAACTTTGTGGAGGTGTCTCCTTTTCTTTAGATTCTGGAAGAGGATTGTTCTGTTCTCCTAAAATTACTGTAACTTTTTCCTTAAATATTGGAGATAATTTACTGGACAAGCCAGCTGGGCTACTAGAAGCTTTACATGTTATCAATTCACTTTCTTTGCAAGAAAGTGGGCTGTGCTTTTTCATAAAATTATATATAATTAACGTACCATAAATCACCCCTTTAAATGATAAAAGTCAGTGGTTTCTAGTATATTCCCAAAGTTGTGTACCTATCACCACTAATTCCAGAATATTTTCATCACCACACAAAGAAATCCTGAACTCACCCTTATTCCTCCTTCTCCCTAGCTCCTGGAAAAGTGTAGTTTATTATCTTTCTCTATGGATTTACCTATTCCGTACATTCTATATAAATGGAATTATACAATATGTAGGTTTTGTTTGACTTCTTTCACTTAGAATAATGTTGTGGTTCATTTATGCCTCAGCATGTATCAGTACTTCATTTCTTTTTATGGTTGGGCAATAATGTATAGATATACCACATTTTGTTTATCCATTCATCAACTAATGGGCACTTTCTGGCTCTTATGAGTAATGCTGCTCCGAATATTCACGTACAAGTTTTTGTATGAACAGATGTCATCAATCCCAAAGCAGCTCAACCATGATACATTCTGAGTAGCAAGGTATGAGGGTTCAGTTACTCCACATCCTCAATACATATTATCGTCTATCATTTTGATTAGAGCCATCCTAGTATGTGTGAAATGGTATCTTATTGTTGTTCTGATTTGCATTTTTAAAGTAACTACGAATGTCCAATGTCTTTTCATGTACTTACTGGCTATCTGTATATCTTCTTTAGAGAACTATCTATTCTAATCTTTTGCCAATTTTTAAATTGGATTCTTTATCTTCTTATTTTTTAGTTGGAAGTGTTCTTTATATATTCTGGATACAAGTCTTTACCAGATACATGATTGGAAAATATTTTCCCTCATTCTCTCTCTCTCATTTTCAGTTTCTTGTTAGAATCACTTAAAATACCAACGTTATTTTAATGAAATACAATTTATTTATTTTTGTTGTTGTTGCTTGTGCTTTTGTTGACATGTATGAGAAATCATTGCCTGATCCAGAGTCATGGAAATTTACGCTTTTAGTTTCTTCTAAGAGTATTATGGTATTAGTTGCTATAATGAAACCTTTACATATATTTAGATTATTTTTCTTTATGGTATAAAGAGTCCAAATTCGTTCTCTTGCACGTGGATATCATGTTGTTCCAGCAGCATTAATAGAAAAGACTATCTTTTTCCCCACTGAATTGTCTTGATGCCATAGTCAAAGATCAATTGACCATAATTGTGGGAGTTTATTTCTGAACACTTTGTTCTACTCTGTTGATCAATATGTCTTAAAGATTTTATTTATTTATTTGTCTGAGAGAGAGAGACAGAGAGCACAAGCAGGGGGAGGGGCGGGACAGAGGGAGAAGCAGACTCCTGCCGAGCAGGGAGCCTGATGCGGGGCTCGATCCCAGGACCCCGGGATCATGACCTGAACCAAAGGCAGACGCTTAACCAACTGAGCCCCCCAGGCGTTCCGATTTATATGTCTTTCTTTTGACAGTACCATCCTCTGTTGACACTGTAACTTTGTAGTAAACTTTAAATTCAGGAAGCTGGAGTCCTCCAACTTTGCTCTTTTTCAAGATTTTTTTGGCTGTTTAGAATCCCTTGTATTACCATACACCTTTAGGACAACTTGTCATTTACTGCAAAAAAAGGTCACTGGGATCTTGATAATGCAGTGACTAAATAGACTAATTTGGGGAGTATTGTCATCTTAACAATTAAGTATTGTATTGTCACATTAACAATTAAGTCTTCTAATCCATGAGCATGGGGTTATTTTCCATTTTTTAAGGTCTTAATTTTTTCAGATGACTTTCTGTAGTGTTCAGTGAACAAGATTAGAACTTCTTTGGTTAAATTTATTCCTCAATATTTTATTCTTTTTAATGCTATTGTAAATAGAATTGTTTTCTTTATTTCATTTTTCAGTTGTTCATTGCTATTATGTACAAATGGTTGATTTTTATTTGTGGGTATTGTATCCTGTAACCTTGCTGAACTTATTTATTACCTCTAATAGGTTTTTTTGTGGCTTCCTTATGGTTCTCTATATACAAGATCATGTCATCTGTGAGTAGATATGTTAACTTCTCCCTTTCCAATCTGGATACTTTTTATTTCTTTTTCTTGACTAATTGTCCTGGCTAGAATCTCCAGTACAATTTTGAATAGAAATGGTAAGAAGGTATATCCTTGTTTTGTTCATGATCTTAAGGAGAAAGCTGTCACCCCTTCACCATTAAGTGTGATGCTTTCTGTAGATTTTTGGTAGATGTCCTATACTTATATATATCAATTAAGTTCAGCTGTTGAATTATACTGTTCAGAATGCCTGAATCTTACTGATTTTCGTTTGCTGGCTCTCTCCACTGAAGTAGATGTGCTGAAATATCTAACTATTGTTTTTGTATTGTTTATTATTCCTTGTTGGTCTATCAGTGTGTGCTTTATGTATTTTGGGGCTACATTTTAGGCACATACAAATTTTGATTGTTAAAGCCTATTAAGCTGACTTTTCCACATTTGAATATTCCTCTTTGTCTTTAGTAATATTTAAAGATAAATTTTGTCATCCTTTTAAAAAAGTAATTTTAATAAACATGTTTTAGGCATGTTTCTTTTTTTTAAAGATTTTTAAAATTTATTTGACAGAGAGAGAGAGCGTGAGTACAAGCAGGGGGAGGGGCAGAGGGAGAGGGAGAAGCAGGCTCCCCACTGAGCAGGGACCCCGATGCAGGGCTCGATCCCAGGACCCTGAGATCATGTCCTGAGCTGAAGGCAGATGCTTAACCATCTGAGCCACCCAGGTGCCCCTAAGCTTGATCTTTTACCATTTTCTAAGCAATACAGGAATCTTACATTTTAAGTCCATCTATCCCCATTCTGCTTTTGGCTTATTGTTTTTATGTATTTTAATCCTCTCTATATTAAAAACTCATAGATTAATAGTAATATTGTTTCAAACAGTGAATTTATCTAAATATTTATCCTTTCCAGTGGCTCTTTATGCATCCTTGCATTACTATGATTCCAGTTCAGATAACTTTCCTTCCTTCCTTCTTCATTCTTCCTATAGTATTTCTTTTTTTTTTTTTTTTTTTAGATTTTATTTATTTATTTGACAGAGAGAGACACAGTGAGAGAGGGAACACAAGCAGGGGGAGTGGGAGAGGAAGAAGCAGGCTTCCCGCAGAGCAGGGAGCCTGATGTGGGGCTCGATCCCAGGACCCTGGGATCACGACCTGAGCCGAAGGCAGACGCTTAACGACTGAGCCACCCAGGCGCCCCCCTATAGTATTTCTTTAATGAATCCAATCAGGTTCTGTTTGTTTGCTTAAAAGTCTATCGATTTTCTCTTTATTTTTGAAGGATATTTTCCCTCAAATCTATGTTGGTAATTCTTGTATTTTAGCCTTTCAAATAGATCATTCCAGTCTTTCCTGTGTATCGTATGTGTTGAAATTTGGATGTTGGTCATATAGTCTTACTGTTCCTTAGGATGTAATATGTCGTTGTGTATGCTAAGTTTTTTTTCTTTTTTTTGATCATAATTTTAATGATTTTATGCCCATATGTGATTTTCTTTGTAATTACATAGTTGGGATTCATGAAGCTTCTTGATAATGTTGTTTGAGAAAATTATAGGCTTGCATCTTTTCAGAGATTACTTCTACCCCATCTTTCTTTCCAGTCTTCCCAGAAATATAAATTATACATAGGATAGACCTTTTCTTACGTCCCATACGTCACTCTTACATTCTCTTCTCATTTCTTATATTTTCTCTCTGTGTTTCATTCTGTGTATTTCCCACCAACTTACTATTCACTACTACATTCTTTTGTTGTGCTAATGTGCCGTTGATTATATTCAGTGTTAAATTTCATGTTATTATGCTTTTCATTCTGGAATTGCTATCTCACTTTTAAAAAAAAAAAATAGATTCCAGTTCTCTAGGGAGAAATTTCTATTTTTTTAAAGTCTATTTTCTAAAATGACTTAGTATAAGTTTTAAAGTCCGTGTCTGATAATTTCTGAATCATCTGTATATTCAATTTCCTTATTTCTTTATTTCTCTTGATTTTTAGTCATTTGGTTCTGCTTCTTGCCATGCTTTTAATTTTTGAGTGAATGTGAGATGTCGTTTATAACAATTTGTAGTGGCTCAGGATATTATTTTCCTTCAGAGAAGATATAATTGTCTTCCAGTATAAAATGGAGCTAGGGGAATCACCTTGTTCAAGCTGAAATGCTCTGTTTTCATACTGCTTTTACTTTTCGGGTATACTCATTCTGTAGCATCAACTAAAAATCTGCATTGTTTACTGGGGCCCCTTCTCCATGGTAGGCCTTGACCTCTGGATTTCACCCTTTTAGTACTTGCTTTCTTCTTGGTTCCCGGAATCATGCTTCATGTGTTTTCAAATTGCCTCAAGGGAGGATGGCATGCATGATGTCAGGTGCATCTCAGTGTATTTCCTTCTCTCTGTGATTCTGGTCCTTTGACTTCTGACTCTGTAATGCCTTCAAACAATTATTTTTGTATTGCAATAGCTTTTATACTTTTCTCTCACTGAGAGACTTAGTCTGTGAACAGCTAATCCTTTATGGCTAGAAACTGGAAGAATATTCAGGAGGCGTTATATGATAGTAGTCTGTAAATTGGATTTTAGGATTTAGAAACAAGTAGTAGCTAGCATTGTAGATTTCACTGTCATCAACATGCATAAGATTTTTGAAAGCTTGGAACACCAAGGGAATGAGATCGTTAGAAAGGCTATATAAAAAAAGGAATGTAAAGCAGTAAGTGAGAAAAAGCAAAGGTCACTAAAATAGGAAGATAACTGGAGATGTACAATTTCACAGAGAAAGATTCAAGGAGAACATAACCCAATCAATCAAATTTTGCAGAATCCAAAGAGAAGGAAGAGTCAGAAAGGATCATTGAATTTCATTTCTAGGAGGACACTTTTGACAATTTAGTGAGTAGTTTTAGAGAAGATAGAAGTACTACTTAGATTGTGAGAGATTAAAGGATAAGAAGGCATTATGGAAGTGGAAGAATTTGATTTTTTGAAAGGAATTTGGCAATAAAAGAAGAGAGAAGGATCAGAAACTTTGTGGGGTAGCAAATATCAGGAAACATTTTTAGAGAAATTTTAAGTATATCTGAGTAGGAAGGTAGAAAGATCTTAAAGATCAAGCAAAGGAGAGATTAACAATGCAAGTGAGGACAAAGGTATCTATGACAAGGATATCGAAGGTGTGGAGTTGTGAGCACATGTAAATGGGAAGCCTATAAAAGCAAGCTATGGAAACTTCCATCTTCTGAGAGAGAAGGAAAGAAAGAAGTGATTCCATTTAATTCCACTTGAGGAGGAGTTGAGGTCATATGCCAAGGGTAGGGATGAGAGCCAAGATTTGAAAAGAACGGAGTTCTAGATGGACTAACTTCTGAGGGCTGTTGGAATTACAGGGCTCAGGGGACAGTAAAGTTAAGGTGTTAAACATCCATTTGGATAATCTTCTTAGCTGATTTTAGTGAAAAACTCATCAGCACAAGAGACCCAGAGACCCACAAACTATAGATACCAATAGGAGAAAGCTAATATGAAAGAAGATGTGTTTCAACAGAGAAAGGATTATCAAGCAAGAGTGGAAGAAAATAGAAAGGAATAAGTGTTTTGTTGATAGCTCTTTGCTGTGAGAGATGAGGTGGCTTATAAAGGAGTTCTCTGCTTGAGGGCTATGATTTTTAGTTAAGGGGTATTGGACAAAAATATAAGGATGCATTGGAATTTTTTCCAAGGTGGCACAGGATAAGGGAATGGTAGAGAGTCCTGCCAAAGGTTTGTGGGGCTGTGGAAGAACAGATGAAGTGGATGGCATAAAAGCAGGGAGGAGCTGGAGGGGAGGGGGGAGGATGGGGGAACTGGGTGACAGGCATTAAGCAGGGCACATGATGTAATGAACACTGGGTGTTTTCTAATACCGATGAATCACTGAACTCTACCTCTGAAACGAATAATACACTACATGTTAATTAATTGAATTTAAATAAATTTAAAAAAAAGTAGAGGAGGAAGTAGTACTGGTGGTTCAAAGATGAGGAAATAGGGATCATGCCATTGGGACAACATGGATGGATCTAGTGGGGATTATGCTAAGTGAAATAAGTCAGACTGAGAAAAACAAATACCATAGGATTTCACTCATGTGGAATTGAAAAAAAACAAATGAATAAACAAACAAAAAGCAGAATCAGACCCGTCAATGCAGAGAACAAACTGGCCGGTGCCAGAGGGGAGGGGGAGGAGGAGTCTGGCAAAATGGGTGGAGGGGAGTGAGAGGTCTAGGCTTCCAGTTATGGAATGAATCAGTCACGGGGATGAAAGGCACAGCATAGGGAATATAGCCAATAGCATTGTAACAGCATTGTATGGTGGCAGATGGTAGCTACATTTGTGGGGAGCACAGCAGAAGGTATAGACTTGTACATTATGTTGTACACCTGAAACAAACCGTAACGTTGTATGTCAACCTTACTCAAAAGAAAAAAAGAAAAAAGAAAAAAGAGAAAGAAATGGGAGGTGGGGCCATAGGCCAGAGGAACATGTAAGGAACCAGCCAGTATTGAGGAGGCTGGAATTCTGTAATTGGGATTTTTCAGTGGATCCCCAGGGTCACATTCACCTTCCGATGGATACTTTTTGTGATTTTTACATGCTCTTTGAATCGAGGTGTTGGGTTCTTGGGGACTTACTGTGTCTTGTGAGGTGGTCGGCTATGGCAGTGGAAACTCCTTTCAGTGAGGTAACGCTGGTAAACTTTAATTTCAACTTACTTTAATTGTATCCTTTTCATGTTTTTTACGAAAGTAGGGGAGGAAGAAACTTTTCGGTTTTCCTCGATTCTGTTAATGGGGCCTGACAAATGAAAGGGACAAAATATCAATTAACAGGAGAAGGGTTATTACATGTGTACCTGGACCTCCACAGGAGTGGAAGCCCAAGGAGGGGGTAGACCGAGGGGTTATATAACGTTTTAACAGAGTGCGGAGAAAGGGGTTTGGGCCTTTGGGGAAGGAGAGGTGATGGGAAGTTGATTAGGAAATATCTGGTAAATATAGGTGGTTTAGTAAGGTTTGTTATGCTGATTCACAGCCTCTCAAGTGATAAGAATTGTCTTCAGAGCGGTGAGGAGAGGATTACAAATTACAAATGGAAATTTCCTTTGCAAAAGGGAAATTGAGGCCTTGTTTTTTTTTTTTTATGGGTATTTATTTATTTATTTATTTTTGAGAGAGAGAGAGAGAGAAAGGGGAGAGCGAGAGAGAGCATCTTAAGCAGGGTCTAAGCTGAGCACAGAGCCCGACGTGGGGCTCGATCTCACGGCCCCGAGACCATGACCTGAGCTGAAATCAAGAGTCAGATGCTTAACTGACTGAGCCACCCAGGTGCCCCAATGCCCTGTTTCGAGAGCTTTTCTTGCACTTGCTGTTCCTGGGTTTCCTTCAGCTCAAAATAATCCTTATACCAACGTGGCATATTTTGGAGTGGCATATTCTGCTCTCCTTCAATACAATTCAGCAACACTCTCCAGTTACATCTTCTAGTTATACTTTCCAAGTTGGTTATAACTGGCCTCAACCAACAGCTTCTGGATTTAGATTCGTTAAGAATTTTAGTTCCTGTAGAGGCCGTACCAGTTCAGCATTAGCTCTTTTTCAAGAATTAAGGATTATGAATTCTATGCAAGAAATGTTTTCAAAGTCACGCCAGATTGATATTTCTTGGTTTCGAGTCCAGTCTTCTCTCTAGCGAGATCAGTTTTGTTCATCTTATGACCTGGCTGATTTGTAGCTCCTTTATGAGTTTTTTTTTTTAGGGAATAATTTCCAGAGTATTTGTTTCATGTCCATGCTTCTCATCTGTTCTATTCCTTTTCAAGTAGAGACGAGGACTCTGGCTCTTTTGCTAAACATATGGTTCAGTGCCTGATACTCACTGGCTCGATCCTGGACCCAATTTATTAGTTTAATCCCCAATTCCCTGTTTTGTTTCTCAGCTTTTTTGGGTTCCCTTTCTGTAAAGTGCAAATACCACTCATGCTGAGACTTCTGATTTAGGCTGAAACCCACAGCCCAAACATTTGGAAGCCTATGGCTGCTTGGGGGTCCATATGGCAACTTAAGAGAGTCCCCATTCCTGCTGCCAAAGCCCTGACTGTTAAGAAAACACAACTCTATTGTTTCCAAGGCCCCTGGGAAGGGGAGAGCTCATTTTTCCTTCTTCTTTTGCAAAACAGCAGGAACTGTAAATAACAATCCTCTAGATAATGCAAGTAGGTAAACATTGCCAGGGTTTGTGATCTAAAGTGCTAAAAAGCCTACCTTCCTATTGTGTTGTTCTTTCTACTCTTAGAGGTTCAGGATGTCTGCTGCTGTTCGTGGTAGCCAGCCAGAGAAGAAATTATAAGGAGTAGAAAACTATTATGTTTATACTTAAGTGATATGGAGGAAATCTGTTGCCTTTTATCATATTTCAAATCTGGGAAAACATTTCATTCCAGATAGTTCTTCCATCCTGACAAAAGATTTGAAACGCAGCTCTGGTTTATTACCATTCACTATAGGGCGACCACTTTCCATTTTTCCATTATTTAAAAGTTTTCCAGTGAGTCGGCAGTTCTCGGGTATTTGAAACATCGAGGGCAAATCCTGAGTTTTCCTCTTTCTTTTAGGTATGAAGATCACTGTACCTAATTTTTTTTTTTTTTTTGCTGTTAGAACGTAATTTTCTGATATTTACCAATGTGAAACGAGTATGATTTGTGTCACTTGACTGATTATTGTGAATTCATTGCATATTTGGTTACTTGATTTGCGAAATCTATGGAATATTTTTCTCTAACAAACCACACGTAATTGGGTATTTATGCCACCCTGCATTCTCTTCATGGCAGGGAGCCTGGTTAATCAACAGATTCTCAGAATCGGCCTTTTTTGTCCTCAAGGAACTTGCTGTATTCCAAAGGTCTGCTTGATGCTCAGAGCCATGCATAGGAATAAAGTACACAGCCTGCTTTGCCCAAACAAATGCTCCATTTATTGGAGTATGTGTTACATTTAGCTGCATAAGTACTATAATGGCTGTGTAAATAAGTGCTGAGAAGCACTGATAATTGGTTTTGATTTTAGGAAAATCTGGAAAACCATAGAAAAGGTGATATGAAAAATATTTCAACAGAGATAGAGCGTCCTCGAGGTGAGAGAGGGGATGGAGTTTCAAGCAGAGGAAAAAGCACGAAGAGAGGTCTAGAAGGTGTCTAAAGTGTCTAAATTGGTATCTCGTTATATAACTTATGTGGACATTTCAAGCTATGCTACATTGAGTTGGATGTTAATGTAGATAATGTAGATACAGCACAGCAATTTTATTTTATTTCAGTGTCTTTGGGGAGAGAAGACCTTAGTTCAAATGTCATTTCTCAGCCAAGTATCGTATGAGATATGTTTCAATTGCTTAGCAAGACAGTACTCACACATGTGTGCATGCTGACAGGTGCATGTACATATACAACTATGCCTTTTTCTTTTTGCATGCCCATCCATTTCTCTGACAATGTAGGTGTACTTTTGTAAGCAGAGAAATTAATGAAGCAATTTCCCATTGTATCTTTGGATATAATACCATAGCTAGTCACTTAAACATCTCTCATTTTGTGTATCACGTGTATTATCAGATCACAGAGATGTTGACAAAGTTTTCAATGATATAGTAGCTAACTCTACTGGATGCCAGAGGTTTCTTGTTAGCTAATTTTACCATCCCTTCTCATCTTGATGGTGTGAGTTCTGAGAAACAACTTTACTGTCTGCTCAAGATGAGAAGGGACTGGTTGTAACCAGCTTCCAAGATGGCCACCAATAATCTCAGCTTCCTAGTATTCATTCACACCCTTGGGTAGTCCCCTCCCAATACTATAGGAAGTTTATTTGGTGTAACCAGTAGAATACAGCAGAAATTATGAAATTTCTGAGATTTCTAAGAAATTACATCACTTCTGAGATTCAGTTATAAAAACTCTGGCTTCCATCCTGGGTTCTTCCTCTATCTCTCTTGGGTCACTTACTCTCAAGAAAGCCAACGGCCATGTTGTGAGGACAAGCATTAAGCCTATGGAAAGACCCATGTGGCAAGGGACTGAAGTCTCTAGCAAATGGCCAGTGAGGAATTGAGTTCTACCAACAGCCGTGTAAGTGAGCTTGGAAACAGATTCTCTAGGCTTGGATGATGCAGCTATGGCTCACAGCAACCTCATGAGGGACTCTGAGCTACAATTACTAAGTTAAGGGGCATCTGGGTTGGTCAGTTGGTTAAGCACCTGACTCTTGATTTTGGCTCAGGTCATGATCTCAGGGTCCTGGGATCGAGCCCCGAATCCCACTCCCTGCTCAGCAGGAATCTGCTTCTCCCTCTCCCTCTGCTCCCACTCCCTGCTTGTGTGCGCTCAAATAAATAAATAAATAAATCTTTACAATTACTATGTTAAACTGTTCTTGGATTCTTGATCCACCGAAACTGTGAGACAATAAATATTTATTATTGTTTTTTTAAATTCTATTATGTTATGTTAATCACCATACATTACATCATTAGTTTTTGACGTAGTGTTCCATGATTCATTGTTTGTGTGTAACACCCAGTGCTCCATTCAATATGTGCCCTCTTTAATACCCATCAACAGGCTAACTCATCCCCTCACCCCCCTCCCTTCTAGAACCCTCAGTTTGTTTCTCGGAGTCCATAGTCTCTCATGGTTCATCTCCCCCTCCAATTTCCCCCCCTTCATTTTTCCCTTCCTACTATCTTCTTTTTTCTTTTAACATATAATGTATTATTTGTTTCAGAGGTACAGGTCTGTGATTCAACAGTCTTACAGAATTCACAGCGCTCACCATAACACATACCCTCTCCAATGTCTATCACCCAGCCACCCCGTCCCTCCCACCCCCCACCACTCTAGCAACCCTCAGTTTGTTTCCTGAGATTAAGAATTCCTCATATCAGTGAGATCATCTGATACATGTCTTTCTCTGACTGACTTATTTTGCTTAGCATAATACCCTCTAGTTCCATCCACATCATTGCGTTGCAAATGGCAAGATTTGGGGGTTTTTTTTGATGGCTGCACAATATTCCATTGTATATATATACCACATCTTCTTTATCCATTGATCTGTTGATGGACATCTTGGCTCTTTCCATAGTTTGGCTATTGTGGACATTGATGCTATAAACATTGGGGTGCACATGCTCCTTCGGATCACTACATTTGTATCTTTGGGGTAAATACCCAGTAAGGCAATTGCTGGGTCATAGGGTAGCTCTATTTTCAATTTTTTGAGGAACCTCCATACTGTTTTCCAGAGTGGTTGCACCAGCTTGCATTCCCACCAACAGTGTAGGAGGGTTCCCCTTTCTCCGCATCCCTGCCAACATCTGTCGTTTCCTGACTTGTTAATTTTAGCCATTCTGACTGGTGTGAGGTGGTATCTCATTGAGGTTTTGATTTGGATTTCCCTGATGCCGAGCGATGTTGAGCACTTTTTCATGAGTCTGTTGGCCATTTGGATGTCTTCTTTGGAAAAATGTCTGACAATAAGTATTTATTATTTTAAGCTGTTACATTTTGGGGGTAATTTGTTATGTAATAATAGATAACTAATACAAGACCCTTTTGAGTGCAGAAACCACAGAGCTGACTCCAAGTCTATCTTTGAAATTGCTGGGGATGGGGGACAGGTGATCTCATGTCACCTTAACAAGGCATAACCTTTGAGCACCACTCTGGGCCTGGGCTCCAGATGATGGAACTACACAGTAGAAGAAAGAAGCTTCAGATGCATGATCCATCATGGCTGGGGCCACACTTCTGCCTGGAATATGCAGCATGTCTGTTTTCATATTTGATCTTTTCACTTAAAATCAATAAATCTGTTATTTATCCAGTAGGTGGTTCAGTTACTAAATTTTGATTTCAGCAAAACTGATGAAGCAAAAGGCAGTCCTCCTGGTTGGAAGTGAGGAAACAAATCATATATTAGAACAATATTGATCCTTTAGCAGCTACATCACAATTGTGAGAGGGTGATTGGGCTTGTGAATGGAGACCCTTTGGTGGGAAACAAATGGACCCAGAAGGTCATTCAATTACTTGGAACCTTAGTACCTTCTTTTACAAAATTAGGTAAACAACACCTGACAGAAATTTTGTGATGATTAAATGTGATACTAGTTGGGAAAGTATTTGCCACTATTGAGTATGATTTAAAAATATTTTCTAAGGTGCAGTGCATTGGTCTTAGGAGATGTATCCATTCACAGAAGAGGAGTCCCGAATTCATTGAGCAAATATTATCTGAGCACCTACTTGGTGCCAGACACTGTGCTAGGATTGGGATTACAATAATGAACAAAAGAAACTTAGGGGCGCCTGGGTAGCATAGTCGGTTAAGCATTGGACTCTTGGTTTCAGCTCAGGTCGTGATCTCAGTGTCGTGGGATGGAGCCCTGTGTCATGCTCCACACTGAGCACAGAGTCTGCTTGGGGCTCTCTCTCCTTCTCCCTGTGTCCCTGCCCCCTGCACTCTTTCTCTCTCTCTAAAATAAACAAATAAATCTTAAAAAAAAAGAAACCTAGTCTTTTCTCTCAAAGAATTTACAGTCTAATGGGGGAAGTAGTAATTAACCAAATAATCTCACAAATGAAAACAAAATTCCTACTGTGGCTTATGAGGTGGTAGAGGCACTTTGAGTACACATACAAAGGGAGATCTGACCACTTGAGGAAAACCAAAGAATGCTTCTCCAGGAGATGACACTTGAGTTGAGATCCAAATGAGAAGTAGCTGTTAAGGAGGGGCTGGAAGTGCCTCTCTGGTTGAGGGACCAGCAGCCCCAAATGACCCAATGGTGGGAGGGAGTATGCTAAGTGGTAGGAACCAAAAAACCGTGAGGCTGGAAGGCAAAGTGTGAATCCTTTTCCTAATTCATGTGTCTGCCTTGGTCCATAATTGACCCAATGGCATTTCTGCCTATCAAGTACCTGATAGCGAGGGTAAACTTGAAGTGAAGAGAAACAGTGTCTGGGGGAGGAATCTCCTGGAGGATGCAAAAATAGTACATTCCCTCCATGGTTTTTGAATATCTTGTTTATCTTGTTGGATGAGCAAGCTCTGAGGACTATATTATTGGGAAGTAGATCCTGAAAGAGCCATTTCTTTTCCTCTGAGTTCTGGTGTGGAGGCATTAGCCAGTATTGAAGTGCTCTATAAGAAAGATCTCTGTGTCGGGTGCCTGGGTGGCTCAGTCGTTAAGCATCTGCCTTCGGCTCAGGTCATGATCCCAGGGTCCTGGGATCGAGCCCCACATCGGGCTCTCTGCTCAGCAGGAAGCCTGCTTCTCCCTCTCCCACTCCCCCTGCTTATGTTCCCTCTCTCGCTATGTCTCTCTGTGTCAAATAAATAAATAAAATCTTTAAAAAAAAAAAAAAAAAGAAAGATCTCTATGAGGGGTGCCTGGGTGGCTCAGTTGGTTAAGCATCTGCCTTTGGCTCAGGTCATGGGGTCCTGCGATGGAGCCCTGCATTGGGCTTCCTGCTCAGCAGGGAGTCTGCTTCTCCCTCCCTCTGCCATTCCTCCTGCTTGTTCTCTCTCTCTCTCTCTCTCTCTCAAATAAATAAAATCTTTTCTTTAAAAGAGAAAGATCTCGGGTGCCTGGGTGGCTCAGTCGTTAAGCGTCTGCCTTCGGCTCAGGTCATGATCCCAGGGTCCTGGGATCAAGCCCCGAGTTGGGCTCCGTGCTCCGCGAGAGCCTGCTTCTCCCTCTCCCACTCCCCCTGCTTGTGTTCCCTCTCTCACTGTCTCTCTCTCTGTCAAATAAATAAAATCTTTAAAAAAAAAATAAAGAGAAAGATCTCTGTGAAAATGATTAATTGGGAAGAACACCCACACTATTTTGCAGACGACTAACATCTTTAATAGGCAAAGCAAGCTGGGAGGTCATTAAAGAAATGTGTGTATGTGTGTGTATGTGTGTGTATGTATCCTAAAGGAAAAACAAGTCAAGGACATGAATAGGTAATTTACAGAATATCTAATACAAATGACCTATAAGCATAAGAACAAAAGTTCAAACTCAATAGTTGAAGAAAATGTAAAATGATAACATTAATTAGTTTTGAATTCATTAAGACTTCGAACAATATTAATATCTATTGTTGATGAATGTACAAGAAAATGTATATCCTCATATAGTTTTGACAAGTTTACTGAGGCACTGTGTTGGGTCCACAAGACCACCAGGACATTTTTCTCATTTGCTAGGAAGACTCACAGGACTCAATATATAGTCATACTCAAGACTATGATTAATTTTATTTTTTTATTGGAATATAATTAACATAACATGGTATATTAGTTTCAGTTATACAACATAATGATTCAATAATTCTACACATTACTCAGTTCTAACCACAAATGACTGATTTATTATACTGAAAGGATACAAAGTAAAATCAGCAAAGGGAAAAAGTACATGGGGTGAAGTCCTGGGGAAACCACGTATGAACTTCCAAGAGTCCTCTCTCAGTGGAGTACTGCAGGACACAGTTAATTTTTCCAATAACAAATTGTGATAACGTGTGAAATGCTGTCTGTCAGAGAATCTCATTAAAAACTCAGTACCTAAGGTTTTTACTGGGGACTGGTCACATAAGTACTCAGCTTCGCATGAACCCAAATTCCAGGGGCCCAGAATGAAAGCAGGTGTTTAGAATAGACAGTTTAAGCACAGTGGACACTTTTATCAGTTAGGAAATGGTGGGATGTGATTTTGAAAATAATTTGCATTGTGCTGTTGGGTGGAGTGTCCTATAGACGTTTGTTGGGTCAATTTGGTTGATAGTATTGCTCAAATCTTCGATTTTCTTTCTAATGATTACATCAGTTATTGAGAGTGCAGTATTGAGATCTCCAACTAATTATTGTTGAATTGTCCATTTCTTTCTTCAATTCTGTCAGCTTTTGTTTCATGTATTTTGGGGCAGTGTTAGGTGCATATATACTTATAATTGCTATATCTTCCTGCTGTATTGATCCTTTTTAAAATAAAAATAAAATCTCCCTTTTTGTCTTTTTAAAGTCTCCCGTATTTTATTTATTTATTTATTTATTTATTTATTTATTTATTTGAGAGAAAGAGCATGCACATAAGCAGGGGGAGGAGCCGAGGGAGAGGGACAAGCAGACTGTGCGCTGAGTGCAGAGCCTGATGTGGGGCTAGATCCATGACCCTGAGATCATGACCTGAGCCAAAATCAGGAGTCTGACGCTTAACCTGACTGAGCCACCCAAGCGCCCCTCTACTTTGTCTGATTTTAACATCCAACTCTGTTTTAGTTATTATCTGCATTCTCTTTTTCCATCTTTTTCTTTTTGATCTATTTGTCTTTGTGTCTCTTGTAGATAGTATATAGTTGGATTCTCTTTCTTTTTATGTAGTCTGATAATCTCTTACTTTTTGTATGGAACATTTAACCCATTTATATTTAATGTAATTATTTATATTGTGGGATTTACAAAATTTGCCATTTTGCTCTTTGCTTACTATGAATCTTATATCCTTTGACTCTTCTCTATTCCTTCATTATTTCTTTATGTTAAATGGATATTTTCTAGCATATCATTTGAATTATTTATTAGCTTTTCTTCTGTATTTTCTGTTATTTCATAGTTGTTGTCCTGGATGTTATAAATAACATTTGAACTTTGAAAATAATCAGTTTGAACTAATACCAACTTAATTGCAATAGTATGCAAAAACTTTGCTCTTACACAGTTCCCTTCTCTTTTCTACCTTTGTATTCTTTTTCTTTAAGATTTTATTTTTAAGTAATCTCTATATCAAACATGGGGCTCAAACTCACAACCCTGAGATCAAGAGTTGCTTACTCTACTGACTGAGCCAGCCCGGTGCCCCTCTTCCTTTGTATTCTTATTTACATACAAATTCCATTTTTAGATTTTGCATTAACTTTATAAATACAGTTTTGTTATGATTGTTTTATGCAGTTGTCTTTCAAACTAGTTAGGAGAAGAAAGGAGTAAAAAATATGTTTATACAATTAAAAAATTTACCCATTTGTGGAGCCTGGGTGGCTCAGTCAGTTAAGAGTTGGACTCTTGGTTTTGGCTTAGGTCATGATCTCAGGGTCGTGAGATTGAGGGCTGCTTTGGGCTCTGCACTCAGCACAGAGTCTGCTTGTCCCTCTCCCTCCCATTCTGCCCCTCCCCTGCTCTCTCTCTCTCAAATAAATAAATAAATAAATAAATAAATAAATAAAACCCTTTAAAAATTTTACTCTTTTAATTATTTTCAGTCTTCTTTTTCCTTTGTGTGGATCCAAATTATTGTCTGGTTTTTTGTTTTTTGTTTCCCTTCAGCCAGAAGGGCTGTCTTTCATATTTCTCATGGGGCAGGTATATTGGTGACAAATTCTCTGTCTTTGTTTCTCTGGGGATATTTTTATTTAGTTTTACTTTTGAGGGATAGTTTTGCAGAATATATGTCTTGTTTAATAGTCTTATTTTAGCACTTGGATTATGCCATCCAACTATGTTCTGACCTTCATGGTTTCTGACTGAAATCACCCATTAATCTCACTGAGGATTCCTTATATGTGAAGAGTTTTTCTCTTGCTGTTTTTAATATTTTTTTATTTGTTTTTGACTTTTGACATTATGACTGCAGTGTGTGTACTTGTAGATTTTTTTGTGTTTTTCCTGCTTTGGAGTTTCATGGGCTTGTGGATATGTAAATTAATATTCTTCATCAAAATTAAGAAATTTTTATTTTTATTTTTTCAATTTCAATTTATTTTCTCAAATCCTTTTTTTCCTGTCTTTTCTTCTTTCTTTTCTTACTCTGGGACCTCCATTATGTGTATGTTGGGAAGCTTCCTAGTGTCACATGGCTCTCTGAGATTCTGTTAATTTTCTTCATTCCATTTTTCTTTCTATTCCTCAGACTGGATAATCTTAATTGACCTCTTTTCAGGTTTGTTCTGTCTATTGCCCTTGTAGTGAATTTTTTATTTCAGTTATGATAATTTAAATCCCCAGCATTTTTTTGGTGGTGGTTGTTGTTGTTGTTGTGGTTGCTGCTGTTGTTGTTGTTTTTCATCTTCTTCTCCTTCTTTTTTGGTTCTGCTTTTAGTTTGCTGTGTTGATATTCTCTATTTGCTAAGAAATGGTTAGCATACTTTTATTCTTGAATCCTAGTTTCCTTTATTTCTTTGAACATATTTAATGTGGCTTATGTAAAGTCTTTGTCTAATTTAAAATCTCAGCCCCCAGCAGACATTTTCTATTGCTTGCTCTTTTCCTGTGTGGGCGCCATAATTTCCTGGTATGTTGCACATTTCATAATTCTCTTTAAGCTGGACATTTTTGATAACATATTGGGGCAACTTTGGTGTTAGAGCTCCCTATGACACTTTGGATTTGTTGTTGTCTCTATGGTTAATTTTTCTGGTTTCTGCTTGTTTGCTCAGTGCCTTTCCTGGACTATTTGTATAGATTCCATATTCCCTACTGTGTGTAGTGACTGAGTCCTCTTCTCACTTAAAATTTAAAAAAAAATTAAGCCTGGCTTCTTATGAATCACCTCTGGAGCAGTACAGTTAGTGTTCAGCCAATGATCAGTCATAAGAGTTCCTTAAATATACTGAGAGAAGTATGCCTCCTCTCCTTTGTCAGGTGGATCTCTGGGTGTAGGCATCCCTTCAAATATCAGGCAGTTTCAAAGTCAGCCTAAACTTTCACTTTCTGATTGCACAGGGCCTCAGGTTCGACCAAAAGTGAGTGGTTTGGGCTCTCTCCTTTCTCAGTTTTTTTCCTAAGCATAAACACCCTTCTGCATGTGCACACAGCCTTCTAGGGCCCCAGAAATATCTTCGAGCTTTTCAAAGTCTCTTATGGTTGCTTACAACCCCAGGTCTATCTTTGATATTTTTGGCCAGGCTCTTGTTTTCTCCAACTTGAATCACAGTCTTGGACAGCTGTGATGTTAATAATTCCAGCTGATTACTATTATTTTCAGTCACACCCCGGGGATAGGGTTTGTCTCACATCGCTGAGCTTTGAGTTAGCTCAAGTAACAACAACTCCCTGGAATTGGAACTTTTGCAAAGAGCTGTGGGTCTGGTCAAAATATTGACCATGCTCTGGGGATAAGCTTTTAACAGAGCTCCAAAGGAGGTCAGTTTTCTCTGTTGGCCATAAAACCATCAGCTTTTTATGGCTACCATGTCAATGAGTTTGGGGGGGGGGGGCATGGGAGAAGACTCAAATGAAAGTGTCATAGACCCTACAGTTCTTACCAAGATATACTCATTTTTCTTGAATAAACTCTTTTTAGTGTGTCCTGTGCCTTTGGTTAATTTTCAGACTTAATAAATGGTTGCTTTGGATTGCTTTGGCATTGTTTCCTATATTTTAATGGGGGTGCACTTTCACCAAGGTCATCACTCTACCACTTTGGAAGTTGACTCAATTCCTCATACATTTCTAAATAAGTGGAAATTGGTATTACTTTCTCAGAGGGCAGATTATGAATTTTAATATAAATTATTTTAAGAAGTTGATGCCTTTTTACCTAGCTGGTTCTTTTTTAAGTAGCTGATCAGAAGGAAATAATCAGAATTCCACAAAATGATTATGTACAGTATTATTCATAATAGATAAAAGATGCATATATATCCAGCCATATATGTTTGGTTAAGTAAATTTTTATGTGATTTTCAGTGACTGCATAATATTTCACATGTAAATGTACTGTAAATGAATATACAGCAAGAAGAAGTCTTTAAAGCATGGTAGTAAATGATTAATGGATGAACCCAATCTTGTTCTATCATATATTGCAATTCATATTATATATTATATATGTGTATTATACACATATTATATCTATTTTGTAACACACAAACATATGTCTGAATGTGTGTATATATATGCACACACAACCATACATGTGGATATAATATACACTGTAGTATTAAAAGTGGTTATCTCTGCATGTTGGATACTGTTTATTTTTTTAACCTTCATGTATTTTAAACATTTTTGGAGTCAACACATTTCTTTTGCAACCTGAGAAAAAATCAGGCACATGTTAAGTCTAATTTGATAAATTATTTGTAAGTTGCAGTTACATTTATTGGGATGAGGTGGCTTATTTACATGAGGGTTCTACTTTTGAAGAAATTTAATAGCATTATTCCTGACAAACTAGTCTTTTTAATCTGTTTAGCATGGGTAATTATATAAAGGGCCAAGTTTCCCTTCTAATTTTGACTTCTACAAAGCTTAGAGCCAAATTTGTTGTGTATCCTTAACAACTGAAAGGATTTTCATGATAATGCATTTTTTGCCTTTTTCTTAGCACCATGTTATATCCCTTCTAATTTTCTTTTTTCACTTGTATTTTCAACTTACTGTGTTTTCTTTTATCTGATATGTCCTTCTAAAGCATCTTCAGTCCTTTTTAGAACAGTAAAACCAGGGGCGTCTGGGTGGCTCAGTTGGTTAAGTCTGCCTTCAGGTTAGGTCATGATCCTGGGGTCCTAGGATACAGCCCTATGTCCGGCTCCCTTCTCAGTGGGGAGTCTGCTTCTCCCTCTCCCTCTGCCCCTCCCCCTGCATGTGCTCTCCCTCTCTCTCAAATAAATAAATTAAATCTTTAAAAAAAAAAGAACAGTAAAACCAGGGAGGCATGAATATATCTGTATACGCACACAGATACACACACATGTTAAAGGTAAGCACAACATAACTCATAGTTTTTGAGATCTTGAAATAATTATTTATGAAATCATCCATTGTTTATGCGGTGCGTATTCTTTATACAGTGTATTTGTTCTAAAATTTGTTGGCAGTTTTAGCACACAAAGCTATTTTTCCTATCCGGTTTCTCTCTAGGTGCATTTCTTCCTTCTGTTTTGTCTGTCACTGCCATTATTTCAATCACTGTTTTACACAATCCTGTTTTACACAATAGTGTCCTGGAAAAAGCTCTGGGATTGACAGAATTTTAGGGTTTGTGTCAAGGCTATGACAATTACTGGTCATGTAGCTTCAAGTAAGTCATTGAAACAATCTGAACCGCCTCATTTGTGAAATAGGATGATAATACCCTCCATCATGATGACCATAATACAGTTTTCAGGATCAATTGACATCAGGAATGTGGAATGTTTTTGTCACGCCCACATATGGTTGTACAAATGGTGGACAAAGGAGTCTACCAATGTCTGAATTTGCCAAGCTGATTGCCTTAGCTCGGGGCTACATCTACCCAAAAGGAGGACAGTTTCTAATTTGTACAAGGTCTTCATAGGGACTAGTGGCATTTCTAAAAGATGATCTTCATAAATTGCAAATATATTATCCAAATGCATTTCTCTATATCCAAAATTTTGTGGGACGCCTGGGTGGCTCAGTCGATTAAGAGTCTGCCTTCAGCTCAGGCCATGATCTCAGGGTCCTGGGATCGAGCCCCACATCAGGCTCCCTGCTGAATGGGGAGTCTGCTCCTCCCTCTCCCTCTGCTCCTTCCCCCTGCTTGTGCTCTCACTTTCTCTCGCTCACTCTCCCAAATAAATAAAAGTTTTGTAGACTAAGTTCCTGAAAATCCTGATTGGGTTTAGCCTACTTGTTTTTCTTTTTAGGAAGTCACCAGTTCAGAGATAGCATGCATTCACAAGAGCCCAGTTTTTACTGGAACTATATGATTATTTAGAGTAATAGCAATCAATAGCATTGGGAGTTTTGCAAAAAGCAGTGGTGCAACATTTGTCTCAAAACGAGTATACTAGGGAAGGTTTTGCTCTCCTTTGTGCCTCCCTTGCCACTGTGTCTAACGCATTCTGTGAGATCAGCATGAAGAATCTATACTTCAACATGTGAGGGTCAACTTATTATTAGCCTGGCATTGTGGATGCTGAGATGTGCTGTCCAAATTTCCTCTTCAGGTCTGAAACACTTATTTCCCTGGAGTGTTGGTTGCTGGCAGTTCAGAGCTGAGTCTGTTCTCAGGAATTGCCCTTGGCTGAAATGGCTGTGTCTTCCAAGGTTATACCCCTTTCCAAGGGGCACCTGGCATTCAATAACCATGTGATGTGGGCTACAAGGCTGATTCCCTTGCTTCAGTTTGGGACATCTCTGGGGGTCACCCCGGCTTCCAAGCTTTCCGTGAAGCCGACTGGTCTCTGTTGTATTTATATTACTGTTCAATTTCTCCCATTCTCCCTTATATGTGTTGTTCACAAGAGCAGTCCTTCGAAAAGCTGGGCACAAATCTTCATCTCTGAGTCGATTTCCCAGGGAACCCAACCTCTCTACCTACAAAACCTTTAGAAATCCCTGAGATGAATCTGCAGGTGTGGAAGCTAGTTGTCTTGTCAATAGCCACTTGTCTCCTTCTTTCTCAGAACGTGAACTTCAGTTTAGGCTGTCAGTGGGCCTAGATTGCATTCCAAACTATACTTCCCAGACTTCCTTGCAGTCAGGAGTGCCATGTGATACAGCTCTGGCCAATGAGATGTAAGAAGAAGTCACTGCTATGTAAAGGGGCCAAGTAGCTGATATCCATCCTTCTGCCCTTCAACCTTTCTCTTCTTTCTTTCTGAAAAGTATTTTTAATGCTGGCAGGGGACCTGAGGGAAAACCTAACAGATTTTGGAACCTGAGCTCTAACATCTTTCAGTTCCTGAGCCAATGTCAGCCACCACTTAACTTAGGACTTTCGTCAGTTGAGAGAAAGGAAGCACATCTTGTTTAAGTTCTTGTTGTTTGGATTTTGTCATATTCAGCCAAACTCAATCCCTATCTAGTAGAGGTGGGGGGAAAGTACTTTTAGGCTCTGGATTCAGATGACAGGTGAGTTGGAGTTTGGATTCTAAGTTGGAGTTAGATGATCTTGACCTTGAGTCTTAGTTCACGCACACATTTCAGCCTTGACTCTTTTATTTGTAAGCTAGGAGAACATTACCTATGACACCTGCTTCTTAATGAGGATTAGATGAATGAGTAGGTATAGAAGTGTCTAGCACCATGCCTGGCATAACATAACATTAGTATGTTAATAACATAATATATTGTTATTATATAATAACATTAATATATTATTATTAACATTAATATGTTTTTAACATATTAAGTTCACTTCTTTTACACAGATCCCCAGCCCCTGGTAGCTGCCATGTTTATTCTCGTAGATGGGAACATATCAGATGGGTGTGCTGGGGCCAAGGCATCCTGATAGGGCCCTCTCTCAGCTTGTCACCAACCATCCAGGATAGGGATGCATTCTTTCATTACCTGGCATTTCCTGAAGCCATGCTACACGGTGTGATATGACAAAGGAGAAAAGGAGAGTGAGAAAGTGTTGCAGTGTGGTTCTCTGGGAAGGAGATCATGACACAGAATTTAAGCATGCAGGCTGTTTATTCAAGAGGGTCTTTAGATTCAACGCCTGTGGAAGGGGAAGGGAAGGAAGCAAGATTAGGCAGAAGGAGATGTCCAACTGTGATGTAGGCCCTGTGACCACCTCTAGTGAACCCACAGACAATAGTGGAATGAGGAAAGCCCTTCAGAGGTTTTTCTCAGGTTGGGCCCACATGGCCTGGCCTGTCACGCTTTCATATGGTTAAGACATTGGTTGTAGACCACCCAGGGGAGGGGTGAGGCCTTGGCCAGGCTGTTCTCTGTGGCTGAGACAGATCGTGAGGAAGCTGACTGCTGGAGGCTGTCTCTCTGCAGCAGGCCCAACAGCTGAAGCAACACATCCTTCATTGAGGAGGGATCCTGTTAGAGGCTCATCTTGGTGTTGACTATAGACGGGAAGAAGGAACACAGTAGCAGGAAATCACAGTGCTGGAACTGCAGTAACTAACAAAAACACTTTCTGGTTCTTCAGAGGCCATTGCAACTCTGGTTCCTGGCTAGAGGAAGTTTTGATGTTGTTCTTTGAAAGGAAATGACGAGAAATTAAGATTACTTTACACCGCTCCTTTTCTCATCTTGAAAAACTCACAGTCTCAGCCTCGTTGCTTCCCTGAAGCACGAGAACCAGATCATGCCCCTGGCCTTGGAGATAAACGATCTGTGTTACCGTATGTCAAAGGTCTCACTGTTTTGAATGAACCTGCGTTTCAGGTAAGCCAAATTAACTCTTGCTTTTATCGGTCTAAAATTAGCCCACACAGAAGCAAAACATATGGCACTTAGTCACTGAAAAAGCAGTTTCCATACACGACCTCGCGTAATCCATACAGCTGTGGTGGAAGGCTGGAGCTGTCGTTGCTGCTGGCTTTGTCAAATTCTTGACCAAATTCATTAGTTGCTCAGAGCAAAAATGAAAGCATACAAGCAAGCTCAGGCACGTTAAGTAACTTTCTCGAGGTCATTAAGTTGTTGGATATAGACTGGAACCCAGGCCGTCTTACTGTGAGGGCACAGTATTTTTTTCCACTGTGCGACCTATCCCATGATTCCTCCTCCATATCTCCTTTTCTCCTGTTTTCTGTCTTACTCAGAATTTGTTCTCAGACATCATGGGCCGTATTGCAAGGTCACCCGTACCTTCCTCAGTAGATAAGCTAGCAAATCTAGTCCAGAATTTTAAAATATATTGGGGCGCCTGGGTGACTCAGTCAGGTAAGCATCTGCCTTTAGCTCAGGTCATGATCCCAGGGTGCTGGGATCGAGCCCTGCGTGGGGGCTCCCTGCTCAGCGGGGCATCTGCTTCTCCCTCTCCCTCTGCCCCTTCCCTTCCTCTTGATTTCTCTCTCTCTCTTGCTCTGCTCTCTCTCTCTCAAATAAATAAATGCATTCTTAAAAAAATTTTTTTTAAATAAAATATAAAATATTCTCTTGAAATCAAACAACACACATCTGCCTCCTCCCTTGCCCAAGGTATTGGCTTGTGAAGGTAGAGGCCCAAACGAGACAAGTGTTGGAACATTAACAGAGAGCTTCTCTTATTGAGATCAGGCTGTTGGTTGTGGCCGAACATACTGCTTGTTAAAAACATTTCTCTCTGATTCTCTTTCGCTGTCTCTCTCTTTCTCTGTGCCTCATTTCTTGATTTCTTTCTCTCTTTCTCACTGTTTTTGACTCTTCATCCCTGTCTCTGTGTCATTTGGTCTGTATCTGGTTTTCACTTTCCTCTTTGCATATGTTTATTTTCTCTCCTGTTCCCCCCTTCCCCTTCCCCATCTCTTCTCCATCTCTCTCTCTTCTATATCGAGGTGTGGCCTCCAACTCTCGGTCTCTGCCTCAGCCTCTTTAGGAGTGTCTGTCTCTCTTGTATATCTTCTGTCTCTTGCTTTTTCTTTTTTTCTTGCTTGGTCATGTACAGCAGTTCACTAGGAACTCTTTTGCTTCTTGAAAGATCTTTAGGTCTTCTAAATTAAGTCATTTTGTTAAAAGATTTTCTCATAGGGGCGCCTGGGTGGCTCAGTCATTAAGCAACTGCCTTTGGCTCAGATCATGGTCCCAGGGTCCTGGGATCGAGTCCCACATCAGGCTCCCTGCTCCGCGGGAAGCCTGCTTCTCCCTCTCCCACTCCCCCTGCTTGTCTTCCCTCTCTCACTGTGTCTCTCTCTGTCAAATAAATAAATAAAATCTTTAAAAAAAAAAGAGTTTCTCATAATAACCATAACCAGAAGACAAATGATTAAATAGGAGATGAATATTTAATGATAAATCCCTGAATACTTCGTCTCGTCGAGCCCATTATGTTTTGGGCACCTTTAAAGCTCATTAGTTAATTCCTGCTGCATCTCTGTCAGATGGGCTTCTGCTTTAATCCTCCCCAGAGAAGACAGAAGTACAGCTGAGGCCCCTAAGCTTCCATAGGGGGGTGACCCTGCCACCTTTATTTACCTCCATACCTCAGAGCAGAGAGGTCAGCATACTACAGCCCTTGGGCCAAATTGGGCCTACTGCTTGTTTTTATATGAGTTAGGAGCTACGAATGCTGCTGACATTTTTAAAGGGTTTTAAGAAAAGGAGACATATAATATGTGGCAGAGACCGTACGTGTCCTGCAAAGCCTAGAATTCTTACTCTACTGCTTTACAGAAGCAGCTTGCTGGGGTGCCTGGGTGGTTAAGCATCCAACTCTTGGTTTCGGCTCAGGTCATGATCTCAGCGTCCTGGGATCGAGCCCTGTGTTGGGCTCCCTGCTCAGTGGGGGATCTGCTTCTCCCTCTCTCTTCTACTTGTGCGCACACGCTCTCTCTCAAACAAATAAATAAAATCTTAAAAAACAAAAGAAGCAGCTTGCTGAGTCCTGCTTTAGAGAATTTGGCATGGGAGTAGCCATACCCATGATTTCCTCAGGACATTCGAAGCACACTACCACTTTCTCCACACTCTCTTTGGTAGGTTTTCCAGAAAGCAGAGCCTGAAGCAGGGATGCTTGTGCAAGTAGGTTAGTAAAGGAGAATTCCCCAGTGAAACCTCAATGATTAAAGCAGTCAAGAAAGGGCAGATGAAGCCAGGCCAAGATGTGGCTTCAGAGGAAATCTAGGCTCAGCTCTGATCTCACAGGGAACTCTGTAATGTGAGGAATGCCATGGAATTGTCCCACCTTGGGGTCAGGGCCTGGGCTTTCATACCACAATATTAGTAGTAATGTGCCCATGCCCAGAAAAGGGGTCTGTGTAACCTCATGGGCCTCTTTGCACAAAGCGGTGCCTGGTAACCCAGGCCAGTTCTCGAGGGACAGGTGAGCTAGTACTCCTAGCACCATAGCCTGATGAAGGGCACTGGGACCCAGCAGTAACTGCCACACAAGTGACAGTGGGGAGGCTACTGTAACCTTATACCCCTGGTTGAGGCGCTGTAGCCTCCCTTGTATTCCGTAGAGGTCCTTGACTCTAAGCGGCTGCCTGGGATGGGCTCCCCCAATCTATCCGCAGATACACAGCCATGCCCAAGAGGGGGCATTAGACATGAGAGCATGTGAGGAGCCTGATCTGCCTTCTAGATTAAAGGATGAAGAGTGATGGATTCTGAGCTGGGCAGGGTCTGAAAGTCATCAGATCCGGGTGCCTGGGTGGCTCAGTCGGTTAAGCATCTGCCTTCAGCTCAGGTCATGATCCCAGGGTCCTAGGATCGAGCTCCACATCGGGCTCCTTTCCCCGCAGGGAGCTTGCTTCTCTGTGTGCTTCTGCCTGCCATTCCCCCTGCTTATGCTCTCTCTCTGTCAAATAAATAAATAGAATCTTTAAAAAAAAAAAGGTCATCAAATCTAGTACCCTCGTTTTAAAGGGAAGGACTGGGATGCCTGGGTGGCTCAATCAGTTAAGCATCCAACTCTTGGTTTCGGCTCAGGTCATGATCTCAGGGTCATGAGATGGAGTCCCACATCGGCTCCATGCTCTTCACGGAGTCTGCTTGAGATTCTCTCTTTCCCTCCCCCTCTGCCCCTCCCCCTGCTCACACTGTCTCTCAAATAAATAAATAAAATCTTAAAAAAAATAAAGAGAAGGGCAGATTTTACAAGGCCCCAGAGGTGGCAAGCAATTATATCTCTGTTTTCAAACTTCAAGTTTGTTTTCACAATCTACCATCCAGCTTGAGGCTTTGTGCCTAGCATCACAGCGTGCATGGTTAGTGCTTCTATGTTTAAGGGAAGGTGGGAAAAATTCTCAGTTAATTTTCTCTACCATTTAATTCATTCACCACTATCCTTATAACATGTGAAGTTATCCTCTATGTTGTCAAGTAATATGTTTTAATAAACTTTGTATTTTATTTTAATTATTTTTTTAAAGATTTTATTTATTTGAGAGAGAGAGTGTGTGTGTGTGCAAGAGAGGGGAGGGGCAAAGGGAGAGAATCTCAAGCAGACTCCCCGCTGAGTGCGAGCCTGATGAGGGGGCTTGATCTCAGGACCCTGAGATCATGAACTCAGCCAAAAAGAGTCAGACACTTAACAGATTGAGCCACCCAGGCACCCCCAAACTTTGTATTTTATTTTAGAGAGGTTTTAGATTTGCAGAATTACCATGTAGATAATGTAGATAGTTCCCATATACACCACATCTTTACCAGTGCTATTACCATCTGGCATTAATACAGTATTAATACATATATTTCTATATGTAAAGATCTGTATCTTTATTAAGCTGAAATTGGTTCATACTGATGTCTCCAGCTCTAAACCATTACCACATGACTCATTCTGGCTTCCTTCCCTGTAACCTCCCACTCCAACAGTGAGATTTGACTCCCATTGTCTGCCATCCAGTTAATTAACTGTTCAATTCCAGTATGAATATATGGTGTTTTCAGAATTGCTAACCTATACCCCCACAGGAACAGTTCTATCAACTGGAGTACAGTGGTTAAATATAGGTTCTTTTGCTTTTAGTCTTATAAACTCTACTCATTTTCAAGTTGACTTACATCAGCACCTTTTTATCCACTATCCAAAGTGAGGCTGTTCCAAAATTTTCTAATACATTGAGATTGTTTTGTCACATTCTGCACTGCATCCTGAGATCTCCTAGCTTCCTAAAGGTTTTTTTGTTTTTTGTTTTTTGGTGGTTTTTTTGCACACATTAGGCTTAGTCTGTGCTGTTAAGCCCTATGGGTTTTGACAAAAGCTTAATGTATTATTCTCACCATTACAGGGTCATATATTCTGTAAAAGGCAAAACTATAGAGACAGTTAAAACATTAGTGGTATCCAGGGATTTGGGCGAAGGGATATGAGGGTTGAATAGTTGAAGCATGATGTTTTTTTAGAGTAAGCCAGGAAGTGTTCTTTCTGTTTCTATTTTCTGGAAGAAACTGTATAAACTTGCTGTCATTTTCTCTAAGTATTTGATGCACTTCCCCATTGAAATCACCTAGGTCTGGTACTTTCTTTTTTGGAAATTAATTATTATTTCAAAATTTCATTAATAGATATAAGGCTGTCAAGTTAACTATTTCTCCTTCTGTGTGTTTTGGCAGTTTGTGTCTTTTAAAGAATTAGTCCATTGGTAGTTATCAAACTTGTGGGTAAAAGAAATGTTCTTAGTGTTCCTTTATTATCATTTGAATGTTCATGTGATTAGTGGTGAGGAACCCTCTTTCATTTTTGATATTGGTAATTTGGGTCTTCTCTCTTTTTTCATTGGTTAACCTCTCTATGGGTTTATTAATTTTATTGATCTTTTGGTTTCGCTGATTTTCTCTATTGGTTTCCTATTTTCAGTTTCACAGATTTCTACTCTAATTTTATTTTTTTCCTTACCACTTGCTTTAGGCTTAAATTGCTCTTCTTTGTCTTGTTTTCTAAGGCTTAAGCTGAACTTACTGATTTTAGGTCTTTCTTTTCTAATGTGTACTTGATGCTATAAATTTCCCTCTAAGCTCTGCTTTCGCTGCCTCTCACAAATTTTGAAAAGTTGTATTTTCATTTTCATTTAATTCAACATATTTTTATATTACATTCTTGAGATTTTTGTCTTTGACCCATTTGTTATTACAAAAGTGTTGCTTAATATCCAAATATTTTGAGATTTTCCAGGTGTCATCTTCTGTTGATTTCTCTTTTAAATTCCATTGTGGTCTGAGAACATACTTTGTATGATTTCTTTTTTGTTTTGTTTTGTTTTAATTTGTTAAGGTATATCTTATGGTCTAGAATGTGATCTATCTTAGGGGACATTCCTTGCAAGCTTGACAAGAATGTATGTTCCACTGATGTTGAAGAGAGTATTCTATTAATGTCAGTTAGATCAAGTTGATTGCTACGGCTGTTCAAGTCACCTATATCCTATTGATCTCCTATCCCCTTGACCTATCAAGTAGTAACAGAGGTGTTGAAGTCTCCAACTATAATACTGGATTTGTCTATTTCTCTTGTCACTTTGATCAGTTTTGGCCTCCTGCATTTTGGGTGCTCTGTTGTTATGTTCATACATATTTAGGATTGTTATGTCTTTTGGAGAATCGACTCCTTTGTTATTTTGTCTTCTTCTTTTTATGCCTGACAAATTCCCTTACTCTGAAGACTACTTTGTCTCAAATTAACATAGCTACTCTAGCTTTCTTTGATTAGTGTTGGTATAGTGTATTTTTTTCTCCTTATTTTTAAAGTACCACAGTCTGAATATTTAAAGTAGACTCCTTGTGCAGTTCTGCCCTTCCAAAAAAAGTCATTGCTTTTTTGTGTGCTTATTTTGTTTCTTGTTGTAAGGACTGGAGTGATGACTTCCAAGCTTTTTATAGGTCAGAGCTGAAACCAGAAGTCTTACTAATCTTTTAAAAATCAACATCTTCTTGGGGCACCTGGGTGGCTCAGTCAGTTAAGCGTCCGACTCTTGATTTTGGCTCAGGTCATGATCTCGGGGTCTTGAGATCGAGCACCAAGTCAGGCTCCGTGCTCAGCTTGGAGTCTGCTTATCCTTCTTCCTCAGCTCCTCCCCTGCTCTATTTCTCTGTCTCTGTCTCTCTTAAATAAATAAATAAATAAAATCTTAAAAAAAATCAACATCATCTTGCTATCTTCTTTCTCTCCAACCAGTATAAAAATCCTTCCCTTTTTTTCTCACAACCTCTTTGAGGGGGCTTCCTCAGCAGAGCTGTTTGACCTCTGGGAATACTGTTTTGTTCTTTATATCATAGCTGTTTGCCTCTTAAAATTCACAAAGGGCTGTAGCACCTCACTCTCTACCCAGAAATTCTACTAGTTCTTACACCTGGTCCAAACAATGATGTCAGTGTCACTCATGCCTCTGTGAAACATTCATACATACTTCCTTGTAGAGATTCCGCTGTGTTTTCTTTTGGTTTCCTTTGGAAGGGCTCTAGACTATCAGTCAAGTTGTATGAATCCCAACTCAGAAGCTAATTTAAATTCCTTCTCTTGGGGTCCTGAAGGGCATAAAAAGTAAGGGTCTAGAAATTTGGGTAGGTGAACATCCAATTTCAATGTTTCTAATAGTCAGGATATGATGGCTTGTGCCATCATAGTAGATGACAAATAACAGTATAGATTTTCACATAACCAGAGGTAAGGTGGGAGATAGTCCAGAGTTGGGCAGGCTGGGATTGGGCAACACCTCAAGAACACAGCGTAAAAAAATATCTTTCTACTCTATCAAACCTAGTGTGTTTTGCATCTTTGTTTCAAGATGGCTGCCCCATCTGCATCTCTCTCTCTCTCTCTTTCTTTTTCAGGCGGTTGACATCTTTACGCTTTGGAGGTGGGGGGAGGGTGCTCTGGAGCTCTTGGTAAGGCAGGCTGCTTCTTCTTTACCATCACAGGCTTCTGACTGTGCAAGATGGCTCTGGTTGTGCGAGTGGCGGCCATGCACAGATCTGGGCGGTACTTGTTCTTGCAGATCATGTGCCTGATGCTGCTGAGGGTGGCCTGGGCATTCTTGTTTATGGTGGTCCTCAAGTAGGTGCTGGTGGGTTTTTGCTGGTGGGATCTTGGCTTTATGACCACCACTACACCTTTGCCCTCAGCCCCAGGCTCCACGCCCACAGTCTAGCGGTGAATCAGCCCATTGCAGCAGAAGGAGTTGTGAGCCTTCAGGTTATTGGGGTCGGTACTGAACGTCTGCTTGTTCCTCTTCATCAGGAAGCTGGAGCAGTTCCGCAGGGACCATCCATTGCAGGTGGGCAGACATGGCGGCAGCTCCTCTCACTATGGCAGCCAAAGACGGAAAGGGCATTTATCATATAACAGGAAGGAAAAAGAAGTACCCCTATTAGCTCTTTGTTTATAACCAGTTATATCACATGGGCACCCCTTATGGAAGAGATACAGGAAATGAGTGTAGCCTTTCTAGGAAGTGTGCTATGGAGAAGGAGTTGAGGATGAATGTGAAGTAATGCATGGTGGCAGCCTCTGTCAACTGGCTGACCCAAGTTTCAGAAACAATATACTATGTCATTTGATCCTTATCACAACTCTCTGTCGTAGATACCAGATGCTCGAAAGTCTGATGTGGATTGAGGGGCAGGTGTTCAGACTTCTATATCATTATTTTTCTTCCTTCTTGTCTTTCCAGACCTATTTCACAATTCTACTCCTTCATGAAACTGGGCCACTCCAGTCTCTTTTCATGAAGAAACTCTTATTTTCTAGGCTAGCATTTTAAATAACACTACATTGTAAGTTTTGATATCTACTCTAAGAGACTCTTTTTTCTGTTGATAACTTATTCATGCAGTTCCTGGTGATGTTAATGATAATCATAGTGTATTTTCAAGAAGAGAATACAATTTACCCTAAAAATAACTCTGAAAAATATCTCTGATTCAGTCCTTCAGAAATCCTACACTGAAAAAATTCAATTGTGCCCTTTATTTCTTGTTTTTGCTCTTTTTGTTATCAGAGATAAATATTGACAAGGGCTAAGTATTTTGACATGAGAAAAAAGAGATGAAATCTCTTAGACAAAAAGGCAAAGGATGAAATAGTCAATTTACCAAAAACAGGTATATAAATGGAAAGTGAGGGGCGTCTGAGTGACTCATTTGGTTAAGCATCCAACTCCTGATTTTGGCTCAGGATGTGATCTCAGGGTCTTGAGATTGAGCACCTCGTGGGGCTCCATACTCAACACGGGGTCTGCTTGTCCATCTCCCTCTGCTCCTCTGCCCGCTCATTCTCTCTCTCTCTCTCTCTCTCTCTCAAATAAATAAATAAATAAATAAAATCTTTTAAATGGAAAGTGAGCATATGAAAATGTTCAACTTAAGAGATAATAAAAGAAATGCAAATTAAACAAACAATGAATTTGTTTCATCCATAAATTTCCAAATTATAAAATATTAACACCTAGCTTTAACTAAAGTTGAATGAATTAAGTTGCCTCATATAGGCCCGATGTAAATTAGTATAAGCTGACATAAGTTTACTAGAGGGCAATATGGAAATCTGTGTTAAGATACTTAAAAATATTCACAGTGCATGAGCCATCAATTTCACTTCTTAAAAATGGATCCTCAGGAAATTAAGACAAATGTCCACTGGGATATAGCCAAAGTGTAATATTTTTAGTGTTACTGATGGCAAAATGTTTATAGTATGTATGTGTGTAAGTATATGGAGGGAGACTAACACTGAACAGAAATTTGTTTACACTTTGTTTAAACGCCCCAGCCAAGATATTATTTTAACCTTGAAAGCATAAGACAAAGGGGAAAGAATGTTATGTAGAGTTAGTTGCTTTTTATTTTTTAAAGAAGTCATTATTCTTGGGGCGCCTGGGTGGCTCAGTTGTTGAGTGTCTGCCTTCAGCTCAGGTCGTGATCCTGGGGTCCTGGGATCGAGCCCCACATTGGGCTCCCTGCTCAGCGGGAGGCCTGCTTCTCCCTCTGCCTCTGCTCCCCCTGCTTGTGCTCTCTCTCTCTCAATCTCTCTCTGACAAATAAATAGAGTCTAGAAAAAAAAAAAAAGGAAAGCATAAGAGAAAGGGGAAAAAATGTTGTGTAGAGTTAGTTGCTTTTTATTTTTTAAAGAAGTCATTATTCTGGGGCGCCTGGGTGGCTCAGTCGTTAAGCGTCTGCCCAGGATCCTGGGATCGAGCCCCGCATCGGGCTCCCTGCTCGGTGGGAAGCCTGCTTCTCCCTCTCCCACTGCCCCCTGCTTGTGTTCCCTCTCTCGCTGTGTCTCTCTCTGTCAAATAATCTTAAAAAAAAAAAAAAAAAAAAAAGAAGTCATTATTCTTTTTTTTTTTTTTAGAGAGGGAGTGGGAGAGGGGCAGAGGGAGAGAGAGAGAATCCCAAGAAGGCTCCACATCCAGTGCAGAGCCCTTTGTGGGGCTCAGTCTTACAACCCTGAGATCATGACCTGAGCAGAAATTGAGATTCAGATGCTTAACTGACTGAGCCACCCACAGGGCCCAAGAGTCAGTCGCTCTTAAAAGGAGTAGTGAGTGACCTTTGGTTGAGGAAACTAGCCAACTCCAGGCAACCCTTCAGGGAGAGAACCAATGGAGTAAATTCTCTGTCTCATACCCCTCCCTTCCCGGCAGTCTACTGCCAGGATTCCCCATTGTCCAAACCCAACAAGAAGCTTTTGGTGTGGCCCATATAGGCCAGCTTGTGATAATGAGAGTCTTGTGGTGGTGATGGTGGGGGGGGGGGGGGAGGGGTGGTGGTAAGGACTGAGAAAAGGTTAAAAAATAGTGGAAAATGGATCTGGAGGGGGTGCCAAACAGAAGTCATCCCAACAGTCCACTCCTTTTGATTTGCAACATCCACTCTTGCATTTCATTGGAATAAAATCTTCATTTTCCTAACAGAGGAGTGTATGAAGTCCCATTAGCTGTTATCATGGCAGGATGATAAAAATCCCTTGATATTCTCACCTAACATATAAAACATGAGGTAAAGCCAGAGGTCACATAATACAGTGTGGTAAAAGGGATTAGTTACACAAAATACAGCTGTGTTCGATTCCACTTGTGTAGATGGTTATGCGGGCTAAGTTGATTATCATAGCTACCTTCACCTACCACACATTACATGTGCTCTTCTCCTTTGGTGGCATGTCAGCTGGATGGTAGTATTTACGGGGGTATTCAAACTTTTATCCCTAAAGGATTTGAGTCTTTGATGTCTGGTTTTTAATTGACATGATGCAATCTTCCATGGATCAGGACTATTGAGTATGGTCAACTAAAATGTGCCCTAGTGAATGCCCTGGGTTTCAACATGGATGGTCCTTTTAGCCTTTATTGTGTAGCAGCAACCAAATTTCCCCCTGGTAATCAGAATAAATCACTTATCTAGTACAGTGACCCTCTTCCGTGGCTGTTGGTTCAGTGGCGCAAGAAGCCCAAAATGGCCAGGTATCCACCTCAGCTTCCATTACTGGCACTGTATCTCTGTTCCCTGATGCAGGGATTTCTCTTTTAGCCCCTAGCATATCCACATCCACTGAACCCAAGTTTGTAGTAATTGGGACAAAAATGATTGCAGTTATTAGGTACAGTAGTTAGAGGGGCCACTCATATTTATACCCATTGGTTTCTGGACTCATGCAAATATGAGGAAGAGAGCAGCACATATTGACAGGTGCCGAGGTATTTTCCCCCAGCTGGCGCTCTGAAGCTTTAGCTGTCCACGGCACTCTACATAAAGCCAGCTCATTTTGGGAGAAGGAGCACCTGGTACAGCCTGTGAGATCTATGAGCACTGGAAAACATTACTGCACTTTGGAGAGGTCGTAAAAGGGGATTGAGTGAAAGGCTGCATAGTGAAGGTGAAACTCCATTTCTCCCATCACCAGAAGGAAGACCACCAGCCTCAGACTCAGCCATCTGCGATTCAAAGATTATTTACTAAGACTGAACTTCTCTAGAGAGAAGATCCACAAACATTGACATCTGGAGGGTATTCAATGAAACATTTGTTTGGCCATTTGATGATTTACTTGTGAAGTCCATTGGCGGACAAGGCCCACCCGTGGACAAAGAACTTCTGAACAGCTCTTTGTTATCTCAACTTTAAATATGAATGGGCTACCAAGATTCACCAAATATTTGGGGGAGGATATGGACAAAAGAGACCAAAGAAATTGAGATAATGCAGAGAATAGAAGAACTTAACTTGTATCATCATGGACTAAGAATGAGTTTTTGGAGAGGTGCCTGGCTGGCTCAGTTGGTAGAGCATGTGACTCTTGATCTCAGGGTTGTGAGTTCAAGCCCCATGTTGGGCGTGTAACCTACTTAAAAAAACAAAAATAAAAAAAAGAATGAGTTCTTGGAAGTTAAAATACGATTAAAAATAAGAAATTTGAGGGGCGCCTGGGTGGCTCAGTCGTTAAGCGTCTGCCTTCGGCTCAGGTCATGATCCCAGGGTCCTGGGATTGAGCCCTGCATCGGGCTCCCTGCTCAGCGGAAAGCCTGCTTCTCCCTCTCCCACTCCCCCTGCTTGTGTTCCCTCTCTCGCTGTGTCTCTCCCTGTCAAATAAATAAATAAAATCTTAAAAAAAAATAAGAAATTTGATTGAAAGATTGGAATATTCAGTCATGGAAATTTCCTAGAAATTGAATCAAAAAGTGAAATGATTTACAAAAAAGACAAAAGATTTTTTACAAAATAAAAGGTAGAACAGGCAAATAAGGGCTTCTGAAAGTGATTTTTCCCAGAATAATTTTTTCCCATGTTACATAAGAAATCATGCAAGAACATCCTCCAGAATTGAGTCTCCAAACTGCATCAGCCCCACAAGAGCCCAGCATGATGAATGAAAAAAAGTCTATCTCAATGTATTTTATTTGGGACCTCAGAAGTCCAGAAATAAAGAGAGGATCCTAAATTAGTACAGAAAAACAACAACAACAACAACAATTAGATCACCTACAAAGTATATGAAATAAGAATAACTCTTAACTTCTCTGCAATATCAGAAGTTGGAAAACAGTGGAATCATATCTAAAACAGAGACAAAAGCTGTATGTATAAAAGATTTTTTTAGAAATATAAATGCTAGCATCAAAATAAATAGCTAAAAGGCCTCTGGGGAATAGAGTAGAAAAGAGAATAGGGGATTGCTATCTATCTATCTATCTATCTATCTATCTATCTATCTATCTATCTAATAAGTCTAGTAGGCCTATTTAACTTTTTAAACTATCTGAAGTTACAAATGAAAATTACTTTAAAAAATCAGACGGGTAGGCTGGATTGGATAAACTTTGAGATTACTGCTAGTTTATTCTTCCAAGAGTTTGTTAACTATCTTGCAACTGACCACAATATAGAATATTTCCTTGCATAGAGGCATGAAAATTGTAAGACCATTAGTATTAGGTATAATTCTCCTTTGAAACAGCAAAATGGAATTAAAATAAAAATATTCTCCATTTATTCATTACTGACTGAGTGCCAGGCATTTTACATAATTAGTAAACGATTATCACAATAACCCTGCATGTAAGTTGAGATGTAGAAACTGAGATTCAAATTAGTGGCAGAGAAGGGCTTTGAAATCAATTAATTTTACTACAAAATCCAGAGTGCTCTCTCTAACATGACCTGCTACTTGACTCTAAAATACAAGCAGATTCTGAGCTGTTTAGGCTTTTGCACATACCAGACAATGAAGAAAAGGTACTTTTAGTGGATACAGTTTCAGACTCCAAAATCTTCTATGTGACACTAAATAATGATGATGATAATAATAATAATAATAATAATAGTAAAACACTGTCCTAAAGCAAAATCTAGGCATTAGATTGAAAATTTGCAGCCTGTAAATAGTGGAAATATCCTTGTCTTCCCTCCTTTTTTCAGAGTATTAATCCTTGAGCAGACCATCTTTAGTGGGTACCTGACAACACAGCAAGGAACATCTAAAAAATCCTAAAATAAATATAACTCCTTGTTTTGGAATCTTAGTTTTACTTAATGGAGAATAATAAAAGACATTATTTTCTATTTAAACAAACAGGTTGGTGGAGTAGTTTGCAACATTTCCTCAAATTTTACAGATAAAGAAACCACAAGGTTTCTATGACACTTGGGACTTGTAGTAGTTGGCTTCTTGAAGCTATACAGACTGAATCCTTTGGGCTTTCCAGTTCCTCTCCTATGACACCATTGAAGGACTCTTCACTGGACAACTTCGATGCTCTGGTGGGTGTGTAAAGCCTGAGTGTAAGGCCAGCTATGCCCTGGTTCAAGGCTTGTCTCATGCTCATACTAACTTTGTGAACCTGGACAAATTCCTTAACTCCTCTGAGCTTCTGTTGTAAAGTAGGGAGAATACTAACCATCTCACAGGGTTGGTGATGGATTACATAGCGTAGTAAATGGAATGTGCCCAGTGGGTAGCAAATATTCAATACCTATTAGACCTTTCCTCTTCTCTCCCTACTTTCCATTCACATTTCTCCTTCAATGTGCTATGAAATGCAGATTCACCTGGATGCCTGCTCTGGTCTCACAGAAATCTCAAGTAGGAACAGTTCAACTCATTTTCTAGAACCACCATTTTAATTCATCCTCCAAAAGGAACTTTGTTCAATTTATACATTCTAAAAGTAATTTTTCAAAAAGCTTTTATACATGTCTCCTTTCTTCTTTATAACAAAAGATATATGTTTACATATGAAAGAAATTATCCTTATTTGAAAGACAAGGAAATCGTGGCTTAGAGAAATAAGTGCCCTTCTCAAGGTTTCAGTGTAAATATGGAGCCTGGGACTAAGATCCCTGAAACAGAAGCCTGGGAATCCTAAATTTTGCATAAGCCCCACCAATTTCCTCCTTACTTTCTTCTTTCTATATTATCCTCCTTATAATTTCTAGCACATTCTACCCCTGGTTTACACCTTCATCCCTGATTGGCCAAATCATGGAATATCCATCACTGAGCCATGAAATAGCTCTTTCCCTGTACAGAGGAATTATCCTTTTCCAAAACAGTTGTAGATGGAAGCGTTCCAGTTCCTCCAATCAAACCCCAACCTCTGTCTGCTAGTTTGTTCTCAGGTCTTGAGGCTCTGATAACACAATCACAAAATAATTCAATTTTGAACATTTCAAAAAATCTGAGTTATTCTCTCGTACCATTGCTCACCTTATTATGGCTAAGAATATTTAAAACCCATAGATAATATGGAAAATTATACTAAAGTTGACAATATTTTTCTTTTCCTACATATCTTAACCTTCCTAACCTAGTTTGATAATTCTGCCTAAGTAAAAATTTATTAGAGCTGCATCTTCCTTATCTTTTCCTTCATACTCTTTGGAGCTGCTAAGGACTAAGGAAATGTCCCAAGGTTAGAAGGCGGGTAGGTAAAAGAAAAACAAGTGGTCTAGTCAATCTACTGACTAGTCAGTGAGTTCTTGCACAATTAGAAATTGGCTGTGGGGTGCCTGGGTGGCTCAGACGGTTAAACGTCTGCCTTCGGCTCAGGTCATGATCCTGGGGCCCTAGGATCGAACCCCACATCAGGCTCCCTGCTCAGCGGGGAGCCTGCTTCTCCTTCTCCCTCTGCTGCTCCCCCTGCTTGTACTCTCTCTCTGTCTAATAAAAAAATTAAAAAAAAAAAAAAAGAAATTGGCTGTGTAATTTCCCTTTGAGGAAACGTAATCACGTATTTCTTGGAGCGGAGGTTGGATTTGGAATCCCCTCATTAAATTGCATCTCTGAATTTTGCTAATTTCATGACTCATCAGCATATCTGGCATCCAGAAAGTTTTAGGTGCATTTTGAATTTAGGAAGGAAAAACAAAAACAAAAACAAAAACAAAACATCTCCCCCTCCCCAGACCCATATCTTCTCAATGGCTAAGTAGCAAAGAGCATAGTTTCTAAAGCAGTCCTTAGGACTCAGATATTAAAAAGGCTATTTCTGCTTTGAAGGCATTAAAGGTAAATCAAAGAGGGAATCTTAGCATTTCTTCTTTGTTCTTGCTTACTGTCCCAGCCTATGCAGAATGTCTAAATTTGCTGCAACTATTATATTACCCGGGCCATTGAGTTGAAAACAGGAGGGCAACAGTCTTTTCCTTAAAGGGAATTAGATATCGGTTATCATCAGAAAATAAAAAGTACAGATCTATCCTCTGAGATTAGAATTTTACAAAATGTCCTAGTTATTGAACTATTTTAAAATTTAGCTGAATTTAGCATAATTTAGCATAACTTAATCTAGATCTTCAGAACAATATGCAGAAGAAATAACGAGCTCTCGAAAAACATTTAAAAATAAGACGCTGTGCCCGGGTGTATAAAAGTCCATAATTTCTCACAGAAGAGATGATTAGAAATCAAAATATTCCATTTGGTTTAATTGTCGATGCCCAGGGAACTATTTTGGGAACGGTAGGGCTCGAAGGGTTAAAAGTGAACTATTATGCTAAACACACCCCGCAGACAGGTTTTCTTCTCATCATATAATCATCTCTGTTCTCCTCAACTCCTGTTTTTTCTCTGAACATGCTGTTTGTTCCCATGACAGTCACTTTTGGTGCTTTAAATAAAGGAACTAATTAGATTCAATACATGGCTGAGAGTTTCCTGGGTGTTTGTTTTGTTGGGTTTTATTTTTCATTCATTTTGCAAATAATCACTTTGTATCTAGTACTTCCACTAAACACTACAGGGGACAAAAAATTGAATGTGCCACTGACCTGTCCTGCAGAGACTCACACTGACCCACTGGTCATCTTTAAAAATTATTTGTCACAGTATTATTTTATTGTCAACAGTGATATCAACATCAAATTAGTCACTTATAATCTGGATCTTTTCCCTCTCTGACTGTATTAACAAACCCATTGCGCCATCATCATCTCTTTCCTTCCCTGCAAATGATAGGCCTTTAAAAAAACAAGAAAAAAAAGCAACAAAAAAGTATATGTAATTATTTCCCCATATGTGTTTTTTATTAGATTTATCTGTATATTTAAATGTTAACATTGGAGTCATAAAATGAATAATCTTCAACGATTCTTCTCTTCTGACTTCATTGATTCAGCAAATATTTCTGAGCACCTATTGCGTGAGGGGTCTTGTAACATGTCACTTTGCGATCTAAAGAATTGACTCTTATTCCCTCGAATAGCAGAAGAGAATTATATAGAGAGAAAATTTCCATCTGTTATTTTATGACTGTCATTGGATCTACTGGTTAAAGAACAGGATTGAATGTCATGCTTGCTTTTCTTAAAAAAATTGGTAAAGTGAGGAAGGTATTTAAAAGATATGTAAATAAGACATTACACTACTGATGTGAGTACATTGGTACAACTATGTTGGAATTTTTTTTTTGCTATTTTTAATAAATCTAAACATACATAAACCCTATAAACCAGCAATTCAACTCCTATTTCTCTACCCAACAGAAATGCACACATATATTTACCAAAGGCCTATTTCAGGATTCTCATAACACCGCTATTAAGAATAGCCATGGGGTGCCTGGGTGGCTCAGTCGGTTGAGCGTCCAACTCTTGATTTTGGCTCAGGTCACGATCTCAGGGTCGTGAGATGGAGCCCCAAGATGGGTTCCATGCTGGGCAGGGAGCCTGCTTGAGATTCTCTCCCTCTGCCCCTCCCCCTGCTTGGTGCTGTCTCTCTCTCTCTCAAATAAATAAATAAATCTTAAAAAAAAAGAATAACCAAACAATGGAAACTACTCATATGCCCATCAGCAGGGACATGAATACATAAAGATTTATTTATTTTATTTATTTGAGAGAGAGAGACAGAGACAGAGAGAGAGCACGAGCAGGGGTGGGGCAGAGGGAGAGACAGAATCTCAAGCAGACTCCCTGCCAAGCATGGAACCTGACTCCTGGCTCATCTCACTACCCTGAGATCATGACCTGAGCCAAAACCAAGAGTCAGACACTCAACTGACTGAGGCACCCACCCACATGCCCCAAGGGAAATGAGTAACTAAATTGTGGTATATTTACACGATTGAATTGAATCTATGCAGTAATAAGAATGAAAAATTTACAACCTAATGCAATAGAATGGATGAATTGCACAAACAAAATATTATATGAAAGAAACCAGAATGTAAAATATATAACCATATGATTGCATTTATATAAAATCCCCAGGCAGACACAGCTAATCTTATTATTAGAAGTCAACATAGTGGTTTCCCTTGGGTGGTGGGGTGACTGGAAGAGATCATGCAGCGGGGAGCTTCTGGTATGCTGGTAAATTCTGTGTCTTCATCCTGGTGCGAATTACATGGGCAGATTAATTAAGGGAAATTCATTGAGCCAGCGTGCTTTTCTATATGCAAATTGTACTTCAGTAAGAAGTTTAAAAGAAGACACTAAAATAATCTTGCAAACCAGTAGGCCATACTGAGATTTACTGGTTCACTTAATTTACCTTACCTTTTATTCTTATGTTTCTTTCCATTTACTGTCTAGTTTCATTCCAGTATAAGGTGGGAGTGGTATTTTGTACCGCATTCATCTTGAGGTTATGAGGGCAATTAGACATTGTGGTTTAACTTGCACTGTGTGGTCTTCCTTTTTTCATCAAGATTTTCCGCTTATTGTTCTAGAATGCCAAGGTTTTTCATAAGCACTCTTATTATCAATCAGTGATGTGCAAAACTGTCAAAGTGAAACAGAATTGGTTGTGAGTCTGTAACTTTGACAAATGCCATCGCAGTCCAGCTCTCTGCTAATCACAGTTATGGATACTGCATCGAGAAATAGTCCTTGAAAATTAATTAAATCCTGTTATAGAGACTAAAATGAATGTAAAGGGCAGGGAGAAAAAACTAACAAAAAGGGAATGACAAACAGCAGCTTATTGAATTGAAGAGATATCTTGCCATGTAAACAGAGAGATAATTAAATGCACAGAAGATACTAAATTGGGAGGTGTTGCCTTGACCAGCAAGGACTGAGAAATCATTCTGTTGGACTTGGGAAGGTTAAAGTCAGGGCAGGAAATAAAATTAAATTCAACTAGAGGAAAATAGAAGCGCTATGCCCAAGAAAAGTAATCTGAAACACAAATATTCTATGAGAGAGAAGCTGGAAAGGCCAGTATCCTGAGAGAGGCCGAGGAGAGCAAAAGCATAAAGAAGTAGGTAGCAGTACCTAATAGGACTGCAGAGAGCACCGGAGATGGTTCTCAAGTCTTGTTTTCCTCTGAACCACTGTGGAGCCTCTTTCAAGGTCAACAGTGGTTTGGTAAAGCCAAAACAAACAAACAGAAAACAAACCCACAAAAAACCAAAAAACCAAAAAACTGTAGAAATAGGAAATGTCATACAGAAATCACATGAAAACAGGCTTGTGTGTGTGTGTGTGTGTGTGTGTTGGGGGGGGGGGGCAATTATATCTCTGATTGTTGCCCAGTTACCTAGGAAGAAGACTGAAGCCCTCCTTTAAAAAAGTCACATACCCATGTGCACACTCATAGTGCATTCATGTGTGTGTGTGTGTGTTCCTGGAGTTTCCTGTTTTACCATTATACTTAGGGCACAACTGATGAATCCTCTTCCAGGGAGCCCAGAAATTGTGACTTGGTACTGCCCCCCCCCCCCCGACCTTTAGCTCATCACACATAAAAGCCAATCTCTGGTAGTCTGGATTTCGCCCTCCTTTTTATACTTTGTCTTTTGGTTACTGTATTTAATGAAACTGTGGATAATATAAGCTATTCCTGGATGCATGTTGTATTTTCTATAAATAATTCATTGGATACATTACATGCTCTATTTTGTGTTAAAAACATTTCATTTGCTGATGGAAATTCTAGTACTAGCAAGATGTCAATAAAACAAAGGCATGCAAGTTTTAGAGCAAACCACCCAGAATTACTAGGATTCCAACAAATCGAAAAGTTACTAGAGAGGTGGTGACTTTAAAAGTTTTAAGGTATTTGTTATAACAATGTTGAAAATGAGGAAGTAAATATTTTGAGGTAGAAAAATATTTTGAGGTTGACCCAGTCTAATTAGACTAGGGAAAACAGAGTAAAGACAGAAGACTTCAAGAAAAGGTATTTGGCCTAAAATGGGAGTATAGAATGAAGATAATTTAAGGAGTTAAAGGCAATGGGAACCATGCAAGTAAAACCCATTTTCTTGCTTTTGTGAAAACTCAAGGGCACCATTCCCATAGAGTACAGTGCTGTACTCCAGAGGGCGCCATTCACATTATGGTCTAGGCTACACCAGGAGGTGCCCAAGGCTTACAGGAGTGGAGAATAAGGGTTTCTAATTCCGTAGGACTCCTAAGCATGTCCTAAGAATCAGAAGGAAAAGAGAGCTTGGACCTAATCCTGGGGGCAATGAGGAGCCACTAGAGGCCTGATATTTTCCATTTTCAGAGTTCTACAGAAATAAGAGAATATAATGTAGGAGGGTGACTCCTGGGCAGAATAATCTCTTTCAAAGTTGTTCTAACTGCTATCCTGAGCAAGGTTGAGAGCTGAAGGGTAAATGGGGGATGTTGGGGAAATATGTAAGAAGTAGAATTTACACATCGGTCACTAGAAGGATAATGACGTGGAAAATGGATAGAAAGGGAATGCCAGAAACTTCTAAGTCAAATGGCTTGGTCAAGGAATACAGAATGTATTTGGGGTTGTGGCTTGGACAGAGGAATGCCTAGTTTTGGACTAGCTGCATTTTACGTGTCTGGTGAATGTTTATAGCCTTCAAGTGAAATTCTCTGGTAGGGAAATAGAAATGTGGGCCAAAGGAAAAAGGGAAAGTCTTAAGTTGTAGATTGAGACTTAAGAGTATTGAAACTTAGTGCTCGTTGATGTCACGGGCTTGAATAAGATCTCCCATTGAAAAAGAGAAGCTGGAGTGGCTGATGATGAGGAAATATGAGATGGTTGGTAGAGAAAGTAAATCACAAATATCAATCATGACCTTATGACAACTTACAGAAGTAAGGATTATAGCATCTACTCATCTTTCTTTTCTTGTTGTATAAATTTAAGTACTTTAACTAACTTCACTTTTATTTACTTACCTTCTCTGTTGTAGAGTGTTTGTTGCTGGTTAATTTTGGAATTTAATTTGTAGTTGAAGAATACCAAAACGTGCATATTACTAGAGATCTGGATGAGGAGTTGGAAGCAGGAACTGGAGTGAATGCATTTTTAGCTGGAAGAGAAGCACACACTGTATTTTTCAAGATAACTCCATGGCCAACGTGGGACTCGAACTCACGACCCCAAGATCAAGAGGTGCATGTTCTACTGACTGAGCCAGCTAGACACCCCTTAGCATGTACTGTGGTTAGGTGAGGACTTTTTTTTCCCCTGTGGTGGTAAAAATATGGAGAAGGAAGGAAGGAAGGAAAGGTTATATGGGGATGGAGATATTAGACAGCTACAAGTGGGAACTAGAGAGGGTCATTGTAATTTTGATGTTCCAGATTCTGAACTCCCTTCCTGTTTAGGATGAATCCAAAAGAGATAGGTGGTAGGACCCCAGCTCCCACTATCAAAACCTAGAAAGGGAAAGGAGTTCCTTCCCTTTCTCTGGGAAGATAGACTCTGGGTCCATTCCAGAAACACAGCCCATCAGCCATTCCCTCCTAAGACTTTGATTCTTGAAGGGTCATACACTGCTGGAAGTCATTGATAATTTATATTGGAGGGTGTGGCAGAAGGAGAGACCTGTCACCCAGCTGTAGGGAGTGTGATCAGCAGACAACCTCCAGCTGTCAGCAACTTTAGGGTCTTTTGTAGTTTCAGAGAGCCACCCTGGTGAAGGTCGAACTCTTCCCTGGGCAGTCTGCATCTGGTGACTAAGCAGAGTGATTGTATAAAGATGGCCATTTTGGTCCCATGCAAGACCATCTTGTGGGCATTATTTTCTCCTGAGCTCCCTCCAGGTTGGCAGAAGCTTTGCTGGCTCTGTATCACAATGCTTCTTCTGCCTAATTCTGCTTTCTTTTTTTTTCTTCTTTTTTCTTAAGATTTTATTTATTTGACAGAGAGAGAGAGCACGCCTGAGAGAGAGAGCACAATCAGGGGGAGGGACAGAGGGAGAGGGAGAAGCAGGCTGTCCACTGAGCAGGGAGCCTGATGTGGGGCTCGATCCCAGGACCCCGAGATCATGACCTGAGCTGAAGACAGATGCTTAACTGATTGAGCCACCCAGGCGCCCCTCAATTCTGCTTCCTTTCTTTCTCTTCAGAGTTTTTAATTTCCAATAAACATCTTTCACACCAAACCCCATCTCAGTGAATGCCTCTGGTGAACCCAATCTGTGACATTCCACAGGTATAGTGATGCGTGTCTAGTTCCGCTGGTACCAGTGCTGAAAAGCTAAGAAGAACATTCCTATGACAGGATCTTGATTTCCTGTGTATTGGCTGAGCCCGGCTCTTCAGCACACTTATCAACTTTTTCATCTCTTGGTACTCTTTCAGTAAATGTATTTTGCTGCTAATGATGAAAAAAAAAAAAAAGAGTCCATTTTTATTATTTGTAATGAACAACCTGGCTGGTGTGGTGTGTATTGAAATTTGAATATTTTCAGTCATCCTGAAAGAGGATTTGTTTGTGCTATGCCAAAAAATTTTGTCCTCACAAAGGTTTCTTCAGATACATTATCTTAAGAAAGGAAACAAGGTAATTTTGGTTTGACACAATTTGAGAGGTGTCTTAGTTTGGGTTCCTTTAAAGGGGTCCTGAGACAAGGACTTGGGTGCAGGCATTTTATTTGGGAGTTGATCTCTGGAAGCACAAAGTAAGAGTGTATTATTGAGGGACTCAACATTGTAAGCAACTAGAGCTTTAATCTCACTGGGGTGCTAAGACACTTTGCATGGGTAAGCTCATGTGTGTGTCCACCATTTTCCATCCTTCGTTGGTCAATGTTTTGTTTCGTTTTTGCCTAAAGAAATAAGTCTGGCAAGGCACAAGGATATCCATTTACAAAGGAAAAATCCTGTATGGTGTTGCATGTTGTTATTTGCTGGAGGCATTGTGGGTTGCTCATCAAAATGGATGCTCTGGGCTGGGGCTGGAATTGACAGCATAGTCTCACGCCTGGTGGCAAATACGGTGTTCAAGGGCAGTGGCGATCTCTGTTTCAGTACATGGTTGGTCATGGTGCGTATAAGCTGCTGGGGCCTGAATGGAAGGCTACGGTGAGAATAAGTGGTTTGGGAAGCAAGGTGAACAGGGCGCCTGGGTGGCTCAGTTGGTTAAGCGACTGCCTTCGGCTCAGGTCATGATCCTGGAGTCCCGGGATCGAGTCCCGCGTCGGGCTCCCTGCTCAGCAGGGAGTCTGCTTCTCCCTCTGACCCTCCCCCCTCTCATGCTCTCTGTCTCTCATTCTCTCTCTCTCAAATAAATAAAATCTTTAAAAAAAAAAAAAAAAGGGAAGCAAGGTGAACAGCATGACAGGGAATCTTGGTGGTGCTTGTAAGGTCAGGCAGAGAGGCAGGTTGACCATTAGAAATCAGGAGCCAGAGGTTTCTGTGTTAAGGTTCGAGATTGCCCTGCCAAGCAAGTATAAAGCCAGGGTCTCAAGCTCAAGAGACTATTGGAATTCTAATGAGATTGCTGGAACAAAACCACTGTTGAATTTTGAAGAAGCCCCATTCTCAGTGGGAGCTCAGGAACCAAGGGAACACTGTGGGGATCCGTGGTTATTGAATTTTGCCTGATGGCAAACTCCGTTTGTTGTAGGACTAGAGCAACTCAATCAGTTCCAAACCCATGTTAGTATTGATTAAGCCTGCAGGTGGTTGTCAGTTGGTTGTACGTGGGGGGTAGGGGTGGCGGATGCCAAAACATCAAGTTCTAGCAGAGCCTCAGATTTGTCAGCTAAACAGACTCTTGACATCTTTGAAGGACTGAATTTTATCAGCCATCATATTTCTCCCATTGAGTCACATACACATATATTTCTAAAATGCCAGTGTAAATAATGCCCATAAACAATGCCCATACATCTGCCAATTTCTACTTACATGATGTGTTAAACTTTCAAAATATTCATTATTCTGCTTTTATGAGTAATGTACTGTGCAAAATACAGCAGAGAATAAAACAGAGTTCCTGCCTTCCAGAAGCTCACAATACTATTTAAATGTACACAGTGAACATATTGTATGTGTCTCTAGCACCAGGCATCCTGTCCAGCATATGACAGATCCTTGGGACATGTGTAACTAAATTAAGAGCTTGTAATTAGATCCCTGTTCTTTCAAGTTTAGCAATGCAGAGGCAGTCTCCACCTGGAAAGGGAAAGATAACGTTGTTTGCAGCGCCAACATTTGCTTCTAACGTTCACCTTCCCGTTGGGGTTCCACTAATGCTTTTTGCCAGTGTGCTGACATAAGAAGGTGTTGCCATCCCAAAAGTGAACTCATAGTTATCCCCCAAATGCTGCAAATCATGCTTGAGGTTAAGATGAAATATTTACTAGCTCGCACTTAGAATAATGCCCAGCACATGGTACGTATTCATAGAAGCACTTTAGGCCTATCAACTCATTGAATCCTCACAGCAACCTGTGGAGTAGGTATTATGATTATCAAGAAACTGAGACACTGAAGGGTGGAGGGACTTAACATCTGTTTAGCTAGCTAGGAAGTGCCAAGCCAGGATTCCAGCCCAGGCAGTGTGAGTCCAGGGTCTGTCTTTGTAAAAGGTGCTCTATCCTCCCCCAAGACTTGATTCAGATCCACAGAGAGCAGGGGGAGTCAATCTCTGGGAGAAACATACACAATGGACAAGTTGCTTCTGCAGTAAGTCTTATTTATCGGAATCTTTGTTTCCCCTTACGTGGGCAAGTGACTTCACGGGTCAGGTGTCATCTTTCTCCTGCTTTGCAATGTCTTCTAAGGCCCAAAGAGTCTGAAAAAAGTGCCCACTGGGAAGCGCTTCCCTCTTTCTCAATCCCCCTGTCTCCCTGGACCAGCCCCTTCCTCACAGGACTGACGGGTGACATTCATCCTGTAGAGGAGACTCTACTTGCCATGCTTCCGTCTGAAAACAAGTGCAAACAAGTGGTAAACTGTAAAGAACGATGAAAAAAACAAAACGAGATTATCTTTTCTTAGCAGGCGTAATGGCATAGTTAAAATACGTTGCTCTGACGTCCTGTTTTATGAGAAAATGGCAAACATATCAGCAGGAATGTTCCCAGAGTCTGAAACCAGTGATCTAGTCCATTTGGTATTACACACAGAAGCATCCTGAAGAAAGGTGGATATGCAGATGAATTCAATGACAGAGAAAAGATTGGACCTGCTTTTGCCATTCCAGGAAGAATGAGTCGTTTTTATATTTGGGTAAGGGCGTGCTGTACTACTGATGAAAATGATTTGAAAGTATAAGAGAGATGAGCACTTTGGCATTTCCTCTCTTCTTTGTCTTGTATGCATTACCTAAAAACCAGTATGAACATCATTCCCTACCAATATTGAATTTGGCTTTTGTTTTTCCTCCTGGTATAGAAGATAGCACATTGATTTTTTGGTATATTTTGACTAACACATTCCTCTAAGTAACGATTCAAAAATACCACTTCATATTTCTTTTGGCATATGTATATGATTTGCCGTACCTTGGAGTTTGTGGAATAGTAACACTGCAGTAAATACCGAAAGACTTGTAATGGTATGTTAGTGACTTCACAGATTTTATCTAAAGATGCATATTTGCACAAAAAGAATAATTATTTTTTTGATCTTTCTGAAGATTAGCAGTCACGGGCGCCTGGGTGGCTCAGTCGTTAAGCGTCTGCCTTCGGCTCAGGTCATGATCCCAGGGTTCTGGGATCGAGTCCCGCATCGGGCTCCCTGCTCGGCGGGAGGCCTGCTTCTCCCTTTCCCACTCCCCCTGCTTGTGTTCCTGCTCTCGCTATCTCTCTCTCTGTCAAATAAATAAATAAAATCTTTAAAAAAAAAAAAAAATTAGCAGTCACACCTGTTCACTTTCAATAGCTAATTACCAATAAGAATATATGAAAAGTAGTAAACTGAGGGGGTTTTTGTTGTTATTTCTTTATTTTCTCTTGGAGCAGATATCTGGTCTTATTCTGTGCTTATTTTTTTTTTTAAAGTAAAAGATGCTTTTCTCAATGCAAATATAAAATATTTCTTACCGGATTTATGGAACTAGCAACACGTTCATTTGCATTTTTCAACTCAGACATGACAAACATCCAAGCAATTTAGGACTGTTCTCATAAATTGTGTCCACTCTGGTGGACTAGTTCCTAAATTTCTGGCACTGCTTCCCACTGGAGAATAAAAATGAATTTTAAAATCTCATTGCATTCTACTGAACACAGTGCAAATGTTTATGAATATTCACTGCAAAATTAGAGGTTATTGGAGCCTTAAGATTTGAATTAGCATGGAAATGTAGCTTTTTGTAGTCCCTGGATACTAAAAAAGCTACTGTTTTAGTGTCTGCTGAGATAATGTCAGGACAATTTCTCTGCCAGGTGGTATAAATTCAGGTTCCTATGGAAGTGGCAAAAAATTCAAAAGGTCTGAAAATGCTGTCAGATGGGGCATGGGTGAAGAAATGGGGCAGGTCTCCCCCACGAGGCCTGAGGTCAAGCATGATAATATTCTTCAAATGTTTCCAGGGCTAGTGTTGAAGAGGGAGTATGCTTTTCTCTGTGTGTGCTCAGAAAACAGAACCAAGACCAAGGGAGTAAAGATACCATATTTCAGCCCTTTTCTAATTTTGTGAAACCGAATCCAGTCTACTAAGGAGCTCTTCAGAGGTGGTGTGTTCTTTGTATCAAGAAGTGTTCAGGTAGAAATGGGATGGCTATTTATTTTAGGTCTGAAGTTGATGGTGAACCCCCTTGAATGGTTGGGAGGTAGGGTTAGGTCACTTATAATCTCTTTCCTACTTTATGTCTTTTTCGTTCATTTATTTATTTTGTGTTGCTTTTTAGTTCTGACATCATAACCATCCTTATACTGAGGGGCAGAAAAGGTAGCTGATCCAATGCAGTAATGTCCCTTCACTGTTTTAAACAGAGTGGCTTGTTAATAGCTGGTAATTTTCTTTAGGATCCAATTTCTACAGACTGTTTAATACATTACGTCATTAGTTTCTTATAGCTCAGACTTCTGCTTAACGAAAGATGGTTTCAAAATTGATTACCGAAAATAATGATATTCCTACCGTACCCACAAAAAATAGAATATATAAATGAAGATTCCATATACAAGAACAAAACAACAGTTGTATTACCCAAGAAGAAGCCAAACAAAAAAAATATCTAAGACCTGTATAAGGAAAATTTGGAGGGGCGCCTGGCTGGCTCAGTCGGTGGAGCAGGAGACGCTTGATCTCAGGGTCGTGAGTTTGAGCCCGTGTTGGGTGTAGAGATTACTTAAAAATAAAATGTTTTTTAAAAAAAGAAAATTTGGAAATTCTACAGAAGGACTTACAGAATCATTTGTTCAAATGGAAAGGCACACATCATTCTTGACTGGAAAGAAAATCTATAAATTTAGTACAATCCTAATTATAATTCCAATATTATTTTTGGGAGAATGAGATAAAAAGAAATTCTTAATAGTCTGGAATTATAAACATGAAATACCAGTCAACAAAATAGGATGAATAGGAATAACAAGAGGGGATAAAATGCACCAAATGTCAAAACATAGCATAAAGGCACTATAATTAAAGCTCTCAAAAAGAAGAGACAACTTTCAAAAGAACAGAATAAAGAGCCTGGAAATAGATCCTAATAAATACGACTATTAGTAGCTGAGAATGATGGCTCTTCAACTCTGTGGGGGGTGGGGGACAGTATTTTATTCAGGAAATGGTGGTGGTGGTGGTGAATTTGGATATCCATTTCAAAAAGCATAAAACTGGATCCCTACCTCCTGTCTTAGAAAAATATGAATCTCTGATGTATCACATTTTGTATGCATAAAATTTTTAAAATAAAGAACTAGATGAAAATATAAATGACCTGGGGAAGACCCTTCTGAGCATGACAACCCTTCCCCCCTCCATATACACACCAAAGACAAAGTAAAAGATGGATAACCTTGACTACAGAAAAATACTTGGCTTTGGAAATTAAAGTCAAATAAAAATAAAAGCAAATAATTATTGAACCTTCAAGAATATTTTTTAGTGGCTTCATGGAATTATCTATGTGGATATGCCAGAATTACCACACTTACCTGTTGGTGGATTTTTAATCTGGTCTTATTTCAAGATTACTGTCTTTCTGCATGAATCTTTACTAGCATTTCTGATTGTTTTGTTACAATAAATTCTTAGTGTGAATAAATAAGATAATCAGGGAGGAGTAGTATATATAATAGAGAAAAGACCTACTTCATTAATTCATAAGAAGGTCTAACAATAAGAAAAAGGAGCAAAGAATATAAGGGGCATTTGATGGCAAAAGAAATGCAAATGACTGATCAACATAGAAAAAGATGTTTAATCTCACTCCTATATTAAAAAGAACAAAACAAAACAACTTTTTCATTTATCAGGCTGCCAACAGTGGATTTTTCTCAACCTTTTCAAGTGCCTGGAAATCTTAATTTTTATCATTTGCTGGTGGAGTATAAATTGGTGTAACTTTTGTAGGGCACTTGAACAATGTTGATCAACATTTTAAATGCATTTTTCCTTTAATTCAACAATTCCAATCTCAGATTTATGCTACAGAAAATCTCAGAACTAACCAGAGCATGACCAGTGCAGCATGAATTCTAAAAGGAAAAGACTGAAAGTAATTGACCCAACATGTGCCGGAGTACTTGGCAGCTATTAAGAAGACTGAGGTAGAGGTGTATGTGCTGATAGGGAATGATCTGTTAGATGAATTTTCCAGACATTCCTGTGTTCCTTCTAGAAGAGTTTATTGAAGACCAAATGTGAGCTACCAGTACTCTATTTGAAACACTGGAAGACTGGAAGATACAGTGGTGAAGATGCTGGCCAAGCCCCAGCCCTCAAGGCATGAGCAAGATAAACACTAAACAGGAACACAGATAAGATCATTTGAGATAGTGGGGTGCCTGGGTGGCTCAGTCCCGTGAAGCGGCTGCCTTTGGCTCAGGTTCTGATCTCAGGGTCCTGGGATCGAGCCCCACGTTGGGCTCCCTGCTCAGCAGGGGAGTCTGCTTCCCCTTCTCCCTCTGCCCCTGTCCACTCCTCATGCTCTCTCTCTCTCTCTCTCTCTCTCTCTCGTGCTCTCTCTCTCAAATGAATAAATAAAATCTTTAAAAAAATTTAAAAAAAGATCATTTGAGATAGTATTAAGTTTCTTAACAAGCTTAAAAGAAAATGATGGGATAGACACTGATGGGGTAAGTCTCGAGGGGATAAATTTCAATTTTTATTTTCAGGACATTTTGTATTGTTTGAGTTGTTGTGAACTGCAGAAAATTTTCCTTTTAATTATGAAAAAGAGCATACAAATCTGTTTTGAATGATGATAGAAGAGGTATTTTTTTCCCGTATAGCTGAGACAAAAATATAAAGTAAAAATGTATCTAGGTTAAAACATCTAACTCTGGAAATAAATATGATGTTTTGACTTTTGTTTTCTGTTTCTTTTTGTTTTATAAGAAATTTGCCATTAACTCTGGCAGGTTTCATGTACCTTGTGGGAATCCGAGGAAATGTAGTTGAGAGGATCCTGTAAGTGACTTAAATTATGAGAGTCAGTTTCTAGCTCTCCTGGTAGTGTTTAGAAAAGCTCCTTGAACCTTTATAGCACCCCTGTGACAGAAGAATCCCTTTCATCATTTAAAAATAGTGTACAATATAACAGAGAGAAAATTGCATAAAACCTAAATATATGGTTTAACAGCATGCTGTAAAACAAACACTGTGTAACACTCCACAGATCAAGAAATGGAAACTTGCCAGAAGCTTCCTGTGTGCTGCTTCTAGATCATAATCCAGCCGTCCACTCCCCCGCCACCCCCCCACACAGGTACACTAATATCCTGTCTTTGTTAGTGTTTTCCTAGTCCCTTCCTTCATAGTTCTATCACTTAGATCTGGTTTTCCTTTTTTTATTTTTATTTATTTATTTTTAAGATTTTTATTTATTTCAGAGAGAGAGAATGAGAGAGAGAGAGCACATGAGACGGGGGAGGGTCAGAGGAGGAAGCAGGCTCCCCGCTGAGCAGGGAGCCTGATGTGGGACTCGATCCCGGGACTCCAGGATCATGACCTGAGCCGAAGGCAGTTGCCTAACCAACTGAGCCACCCAGGTGCCCCTGGTTTTCCTTTTTTTAAAAAGGAGATTTATCCTTCAGTTTTGCATGTTTTTTTAATTTTACCTTAATAGAATTCTATGTATTTTTTTTTCTTTCTTGATTTTATGTTCAACATTCAAGTTGGCATTAGTGGGTGGTGCAGTGGAGCTGGCACATACCAGCTAATGAAAGCTGCTTGTACGTAGCTCTTCTCAGCCCCATATTCAATGACATGACATTGGTAACTTGAATTTGGCTGAGGTAAGAGCATTTGCACCACGAAAAGTAGCAAATGCAAAAGATCAGAGCTTTTTCTGAGAGCTGGTTGTTGAATATTAATTAGTACACCAGTGTACTTAGCTGTAGTGAAATCAATTCAATTGCTGTACATTTTTTATTTTTTATTTCTTTATAGATTTTTATTTTATTTGAGAGAGAGCACATAAGCAGGGAGGAGGGGTAGAGGGAGAGGGAGAAGCAGACTCCCATGCTGAGCAGGGAGCCCAAATCGGGGCTCGATCCCAGGACCCTGAGATCATGACCCGAGCCAAAGGCAGATGCTCAACTGACTGAGAGCCACCCAGGTGCCCATGCTGTACATTTTTTAATTATAGAACTATACCACTATTTATTTATCTGTTCTTTTGTCAATGGACAGTAAAGTTGTTTCCAGTTTTCTGCCATTATAAACAGTTCACTTACTTACTTTCTTGTATGTGAGACCTCCTGCACACAAGGCACACATCTCTGTAGGGTAGGCTCCTAAGAGTGGAATTGTTGGGTCATAGTTCAGGCTCCCCTCAGATTTCTAGTGCTGTCTTAGTTCTTGGTTTAGTAACTCCTTATTATCTTGTGAGTACTTTTATGCTTCTTCAATGATATTTGTTGTCTGCTTGTACTGGGGACAGAAAGTTTTCCTCTTCCTTTCAAGTTTCTTCCGGCCGGTCTAAGAATTAAATTGACCTGAGGGGCACCTGGGTGGCTCAGTCGTTGGGCGTCTGCCTTTGGCTCAGGTCATGATCCCAGGGTCCTGGGATGGAGCCCCGCATCGGGCTCCCTGCTCGGCGGGAAGCCTGCTTCTCCCTCTCCCACTCCCCCAGCTTGTGTTCCCTCTCTCGCTGTGTCTATCTCTGTCAAATAAATAAAATCTTTAAAAAAAAAAAATTGACCTGAGACAGATCGACAGGAGAAAATCCAATGCGATTACATTTGTACAGGGACTCCACATAAACGAGAGACTCTGAAGACAGGTAAGATGAAATATATATGTCATTCTGGACTCAGGAGCAGTGAGTAGGGGTTGGTGTCTTTGAAAAGAGGGAAGACAATTCACAGGAAGAATGGAAAGAGTAAATATTTGGTAAACAAATGTTTGCTGGGCCACCCAGAAACAATGGGACATAGAGAGGACTTGGATCAAACAGGCCTCACTGGGTTCCTCCCTGTCTGCCACGCCTAGTTCATTTTATGCTACAGTTATCTATGGTGAGATCATCTTGCCTGGAGCAGGTCCTTTATCTAAATTCTGGGCGGCTCAGTTGGTTAAGCGTCTGCCTTCAGCTCAGGTCATGATCCCAGGGTCCTGGGATCGAGCCCGCATCAGGCTCCCTGCTCAGCATGGGAGTCTGCTTCTCCCTCTCCCTGCTCTCTCTCTCTCTCTCACTTTCTCTCTCTCTAATAAATAAATAAAATCTTAAAAAAAAAATAAATTCTTTCAGGTAGTCACACAGAAGGCAAAAAGAAAAACTTTGTGAGTATTCTGTTTCTTAATATAATCAGTCTAAAATAATCCAGAGACACATTATGGGGTGTTGAATGTTGCTCCCCTGCGGTCCCACCTTTGAAACTTTTCCAAGAAGTTTTTCAGTCCAGAAGTTCAGTTGGTAGATTGTTTTGTGTCACTGAAGCTGTCCCTTAGTCCTGATGATAGGTCAGTTCTCGTAAACTCATTTCAGGAGACCTTGCTGCATTTACGGTCACAAACTTAGGCCTATATTATGCAAGCAATCAAGTATTTAATAAGGTATTTTTCTGGACGCAAAAGAAAGACAGTGGTTAATGATTGGAACAAATTATAAACCAGTTTCTGCATCTAGGGGGTAGCCAGCCAGTCAAGAGAAGAGGAAATTTCTAAGTGCGTCTCTTGTAGTTTGAATGCCTCTCACGATGTCACCAGGTGTTCCCGTAAACATTCTGAGTGGCCCACATAGCAGCAGGCTCAATGATTGCCTCTACATGAGTTATTGTTGCAATTTCTCTGAAGTTTAAATCAAATCATTCATATTCAGTTTGCAGGGCTTTCGGGGAAAAGGTCAGTTTCAGCTCTCAATGATTCTAAGTTGGGAGGGTGGGGAAAAACCCGAAAATGTTCATTTGGAGAGTTGTAGCCAGGCAGTAGAGGAAACTACAAATTCAGGATCTAGTCCCATTTACAGTAAACAGTATTAGACTCTAATATTCAAAAGGTGTGCTCTTGAAACGTAATTTTTCTCTCTATAATCAACCTCATTTCTACCAAAGATAGGCAAATTAAGACGAATTTGTTTGCAAAAAAAAAAAGTTTCAATAAACTTTCTCTGCTTATTTGCCTAAGTGCAGCAAGAATGGTGATTGATCATATAGGCTCTTTTAAATCTCCTTTGCTGGAGCTTTTCGTGAAGAATCTCAGTTTTTACTTTTAAAACCCTCTTGAGGCCAGAAGCCAAGCCAAATACTTGCCATCAGACTTTGCCTGCAAAGCCTATATATTTGGGTTAATCCCTCCCTTCTTGAGGTCCCCAAAATAGCCTATGGTTCCCGCACCTGCCAGGACATCACCTTCTGTTCTCACCTGGCAATGCTGTTGGGAACCCTATAAGCAAGGTACCAGGCTCGTATTTCCAAGGGATCTTATGGGCTCCGTTAGGTCAACCTTAGTTCCTTAAAGCTGTCTGGTCATATCTGAGTCTATGAATGTCTCTCTCAAATGTGACATTCCAGTCAACATCTTGGTAATATGACCAATGTGTCTAATGGTGTCCTGTTACTAGGAGAACAGATACTTACTGATCTTATGCAAATAACTATCTTGCCATAAAATAAGAATACTTACAAAAGTTTTGAATTCTGGAGGGAGCAGGTAGGGAGAAAAAGGTAAATGTTTCAATTCTGTGTACAAATGTAGAATTTACCAAATTGCTGCAGGTCACAGTTAGCTGAAGAAGAAAGGTTGCCTTCTATCTGGAAGACAAAAGATTAAAGAGCCAGGAATATGTCAAAGAATATGTTCTAAAAATTATAAACATCCTTATCAGTTCTTAGTCTTATGTAATTAATTCTTTGTTCTGCTTGAATCCAGTTTTTCCACTAGTTCAGGGAATGTTTGCCTAGTTCAGTTTTATGATCTTAAATTTATCAAAAACCTGTATTCTAGAGTCATTCCCATGAATCTCCTTGAAGATGAATAATTTTTGTAGGCACATTTTTGTAAAAGCCATCTGAGTAAAAGCATAGCTGTAAATGATCGAAAATTTAAAAATCGCCATGGGTAAAGGTCTGATTGAGTTCACCGCAAAGCAATTAGCAAGAAAATTTGGTATTTGTGTAACATAGAACATTTTAAGATAATAACTAAAATTATGACTGATTACAGTATACCAGGACATAATCAGAATTTTAGGAATTTAATGCCATTTCTAGAACACTTACATCAATAGTATTTACCCATCCAATCTGATGGAAGAATGTTTAGTGTCACTTATTTGACAATGCTTCCCATGTAATTTAACATCAAATAAGCCTAATGAGTTTAATATCTATCTTTTATAAGGAAAGAGATCAAAACTTTTGCAATTTTTCAGGGACCCTCTGAAAAATCCCAGTTATTTTGACATTAAAAAGACTTCATTTAGGATTTGATTTTGGGGAAGTTGTAAAAAATATCAAAAAGGTTTAAAACACTTGGTCAAACAGGATCATAGGTCACTGAAACAGCACTTAGTTATACATTTAAGCAACATGACAAAGACTTTGCAGGCAAATATAGAAAGTTAAGTCGTTGTAAGAAACCTTAACTCTTTTAATATTGAAAAGACTGTTTTTTTCTTCTAAGTAATCAAAGATTATTTTCTTAAGTAAATAATTACTTAGAAGAAATCAAAGATCTGATAACGACAAAACATAAAATATTTTTCTAGGCAGATTACATTAAAAGTAAAGAAAAATCTTTTTTTTACAATTTATTATGAAGACCAGACCAGTAGTCTAAGAAAAATTTGTCCTCTTAACAGACAGAAAACCAAATTATAATTTGCAGCAGTGTATTTCTGATATTAAAACTCATTTTTAAATAAATTCATTTTATTCTTAGTCACCTTGACAGCACATTAAAATTCCTTTTCAAAGATCCTTTTCTACAAACCTTCTAAACTTTCTTTTTAACATTCAGATGTTGTCCTAACTTTCCTCTCTCTAAATAAACAGGCTCACTTTAGGACAAAATTACTTTTTTTAAAAAAATATTTTATTTATTTATGTGAGAGAGAGAGGAGAGAGCACAAGCAGTGGGAGCGGCAGAGGGAGAGGGAGAAGTAGGTCCCCTGCTGAGCAGGGAGCCTGACTTGGGGCTCGATCCCAGGACCCTGGGACCATGACCTGAGCTGAAGGCAGAAGCTTAACTGACTGAGTCACCCAGGCGCCCCACTTTTTTTTTTAAGTAGGCTCTGCACCCAACGTGGGGCTTGAACTCATGACCCTAAGACAAAGAGCCACATGCTCTACAGACTGAGCCAGGAAGGCACCCAAAAATTACTTTTTTTAAGTTAAAATGTCTATAATAATTTTTTTAATTTATTAAGCTTTTATTTTAATTCCAGTATAGTAAATAAACAGTGCTATATTAGTTTTAGGTGTGCAATAGAGTGATTCAGCACTTCCATATATAACCTGGAGCTGATCACAACCAGTGCCCTCCCTAATCCCCATCACCTATTTCATCCATTCCCCCGACCCCTGACCTCCCCTCTGGTAACCATCAGTTTGTTCTCTATAGCTAAGAGTCTGTTTCTTGGTTTCTCTCTCTCTTTCTCTTTTTTCCCCTTTGCTAATTTATTTTGTTTCTTAAATCCCACAGGAGTGAAATCATATGGTATTTGCCTTTCTCTGACTTATTTTGCTTAGCATTATCCTCTCTAGATCCATCCATGTTGTTGTAAATAGCAAGATTTCATTCTTTTTTCATAGCTGAATAATATTCATTATATATATGTACACTGCATCTTCTTTATCAACAGACACTTGGGCTATGTCCATAATATGGCTATTGTAAATAATGCTGCAGTAAACACTGGGGTGCATGTATCCTTTTGAATTAGTGTTTTTGTATTTTTTGGGTAAATACCTAGTAGTGCAATTGCTGGATCATAGGGTAGCTCTCTTTTTAATTTTTTGAGAACCTCCATACTATTTTCCCCAGTAGCTGCAGCAATTGGCATTCCCACCAACACTGCAAGAGGGTTCCTTTTTATCCACATTCTCACCAACACTTGCTGTTTCTTATGTTTTTGATTTTACCCATTCCGACAGGTGTGAGGTGATACTTCATTGTAGTTTTGATTTGTATTTTCCTGATGATGAGTGAGATTGAGCATCTCTTCATGTGTCTGTTGGCCATCTGATGTCTTCTTTGGACAAATGTCTGTTCATGTCTTCTGCCCATTGTTTAATTGGATTATTTGGTTTTTTTGAGTGTCGAGTTATATAAGTTCTTTATATATTTTGGATACTAACCCATTATCAGTCATTTGCAAATATCTTCTCCCATTCTGTAGGTTACTTTTAGTTTTGTTGATTGTTTCCTTCTCTGTGCAGAAGCTTTTTATTTTGATGTAGTCCCAATAGTTTGTTTTTGTTTTTATTTCCCTTGCCTCAGGAGATATATCTAGAAAGATGTTGCTATGGCCGATGTCAGAGAAATTACTGCCTGTGCTCTGTTCTAGGATTTTTATGGTTTCAGGTCTCACATTTAGGGCTTTAATCCATTTGAGTTTAAGAAAGTGGTCCAGTTTCATTCTTTCACATGTTGCTGTCCAGTTTTCCCAATACAATTTGTTGAAGAGACTTTTTTCCCATTGCATATTCTTTCCTGCTTTGTCCAAGATTAACTGACCATATAATTGTGGGTTTATTTCTGGGTTTTCTATTCTGTTCCATTGATCTATGTGTCTATTTTAGGACAAAACTACTTTTAACAAAAATGCATTTCCATTCCTCATACCTTCTTTTACCAAAAGCTTTTACCAAACATGCTACTTTTCTTGCATTTGGAGATGTTTCCCTTATTATCTCTAGTAGCTCTAACCACATATATTAAGTAGAATTCTTAACCCTTAAGAAACTAATTTCTAGTGAAAACTAAGCAGTAAGTAATTGTGAATTGTCTGTTACACCAGCATTCTTTAAATTGGCAAATTTATGAATACATTTCATAATTTCTAGAAACGTGCTTCTTCATAATACAATCTTTAAATGAAGCACAAAACATGTTTACTAACAGGCCCAAATTTATCTTTAGTTTGTCTTTAATAAGGAAGCCAAAAGTAGATAAACCTATGTTCAGTATTTAATGTTTCATTATTTTATCTTACTTGGAAATGATCTAGTCAATGAATTTCCATCATTTCAATTAACTTAGCAAAATTCTAAAATTTCAGGTTACCAAAAAGATTTTGGAAACTATTTTTTTTAAAGATTTTATTTATTTATTTGACAGAGAGAGACACAGCGAGAAAAGGAACACAAGCAGGGAGAGTGGGAGAGGGAGAAGCAGGCTTCCCCTCAGAGCAGGGAGCCCGATGCGGGCCTCGATCCCAGGACCCTGGGATCATGACCTGAACCAAAGGCAGACGCTTAACTGACTGAGCCACCCAGGCGCCCTTTGGAAACTATTTTTAAGTACACATACCATACATAACTCGTAATTTTTGCTGAGAAGTTTACGTAAAAACTGGTATCTTACGTACAGCTATCTAAATCATTTGCTCCCAACAAAAATGGTTAGATTAACCCACAAAAACTTCATGAGACATTATACAAAATCAGCCATCATCCTGTTATTTTTTTGGTGACAAATGCTACAATGGAGATAACATGAATTTATGTGACTAATAAACCCAGGTAAAACAGAATTGTGTATCTGCATCATATTCAGTGTTGATAAGTCTAATAAGATGTGTATATTCATTAAGCCAACAAACTTAAACTAGCTTTTATTTTCCAAAAATTATCTTTGGTCACATGATTCATTTCAACTCATTTCTATTATATTTCTCAGATACAGAAATGCTTAATTTATAAGCACTGAGTTTTAATACAATTAAATAGAGCTCTTTACAAATTAATTTTGGAAATACTGTCCAGAAGCAGAAAATACCACACTCTATAATAGACAAATATAAACATATAACTTATTGTTTTAAAACTATAATACTCATTTATAAACAACAGTTGGAATAATATAAGTCTACTTGCCCAGATTGCTAAAGTCTTTTACTATTTATAGAGAAGACTCTTAAGATTTGTATTTCTCCATGGAAATAATCTTAAGGAGGCTATGGTCTAGGGTTTGAGCTAGACACCCCTTTTTGTATTTGGTATTTTTAAGGTGTCTTTTTTTCCCTTCCTTAGGTCTTAGATGAGTGTGGGGGCTGTTTTATATACCTCCTGGGGTGTTTACATTTCAAAGACATGGTAAGATTTATATCTTCAAGGGATAGAGGACGAATTCAAGTTCCTTCAGAAAGGACTTTGGTTTCCTAAAGCCAATAATTTACTAGCCTTTTGTGATAAATAAGGAAAGTTTTAGGATTGGTAAAAAAGAATAAGAATAGATGAACTTTGGATTGCCCCTAGAGCCTCATTTTTTCATTTTTCAAAGATTTGTAAGGTATGGACAGTTACTTTCAATTTTTTTTAAAGTGAAGAATATTTGTTTTTCCATTGTTTTCATTTTTTTTTTACAATATCTGCAAATATCTGAAGGTAAATAGTAAAGGATCTGAGCATACCTTGATTTTTGTTCCAAGTTTAATTTCTTTTTTTCCGTTTTATTATGGGAGTCCTTGAGGCTAGTTGTTATACTAATAAGACAATTGAGAGCTCCCTAAAAAGACTTTTTTCTTTCAAATATGGCCAATTTAAACGATCCATTGTCTAGCTATTGACGAGGAGGCCCTATTAATCTCAATAGCTACTCAAACCAATAGCATTTTTATGGCTTAACCAGGGATGCAAGAGGCATCCCCAAAGGAGAGGGCAAAAATGTAGCCCTCCCCGGATCCAGAAAGTTCACCTCTCAAAGTCAGCCTAAGAAAGCAAAGGCCTTCATTGTATAGAGGGTAAGGAAGTGAAAACAGTGAAACAGTGAAGGTAGTGAAAACAGTGTTTCTGGCCTCCCACAAAAATGTAAAATACCTCCGATTATAGACGCTCTAATCTGTGATACTTGGTAGGAACTACTGGAATAGGATTTTTCCAGCAGCAGCAAAGCAACAAATGTTGAAAAGACAAAGACTCTTTATGGACTGGGACCCCTTATGATGCAGTCCCTGGAGAGGTGGCCTAGCTGGACGAAGAGTTGCTGAGATGCCAGTTGCAAGCTCCGGTGGTTACCTGTTCTGACCAGCTGGCTTATTGGATCCATGCTCTATTCCACTGTCTGCCAGATGTATGCTGGTACGTGCACACTCCAGATGGCAGAGACCAGAGACCATATTCTCACTGGTTATGAAGCCAAGCTCTCAAGACATACAATAAGATGAATGGGAAACCCCATCCAGTTTTTCTTACATATTCATTAAGAGCTTTAGCTAAACCTTGGGTCTCTTGGAGCCAAACAAATACCGAGGAGGGATGGGCTTCAGGGTTGGAGAGTGTGTTTTGTTTTACAGTGTACCTTGTACAGAAAATGTCATGAGGTTGGCAGGTGCCCTAGTGTCAATCTAAACCATTCCCTGAAGAATTGAATCTAACACAGGTATCTTTGGGTTAGGTGGTGAGCCTTCCAACAGCTCTTAAGTACTTGACCTCTGCCCACTAATTTTGTCACCTTCGCTTCCAAGACGTCCCTTAGCAGTCCCTTTAATTCATGTGCATATTAACCCACAGCAAAGTTTATCTAAACAGATGCCAATCTGGCGTGAGAAAATAAAATAAAATAAGCAAATGCCAATCTGATGAGAACTATGAACTTGCCAGCCTGCTTTCTTACCCTGTGTTTTTTCCTGCCTAAAACAAATGACACAAAAGACAAAGACAAAAGCCGTCACTATCTCTGGGAGGAAATGGATCAGTAAAATCCAGAATACTCATTACCAAATTTACCAGAGTCGCTAATCTGAAGGAACTAATTCCACAAATAGTTTTGCCTACTAATCTAAATTTAGACAGAGAGGAAAGATACTCTCACCACTTTTATTTCCATTAGACCCTGCAGGCAGAGATCTGGGAGACTGACCTGGTTAGAAGTCTTACCTTCTGCCACGTTTTGTGAGATGTCCCAGACTCTCTGATCGCAGTAGTCCCTAGGTGAGTAATGTTTAGCCAGTTAAAGTTTATCCTGATGAGTATGCCACCTGTTGGGGAGGAAACATGTTTCTTACCATTCAAGTTTTTCTGGCTGGTCTAAGAATTAAATTGACATGAGGCAGATTAACAGGAGAAGGTCAAATGTAATTACGTTCATATGGGGAATCCACATAAACATAAGAGATTCCAGAAACAGGCAAAATGAAGTGTATGTGTCATCCTGGACTAAGGAGAAAGGCTAAAGTTCTGGTGTTTCAAAGGAAGGAAGGATGGGAAGAGTATGTATGAATAAATACATAAATACATAAAATCTTTAAAAATCTTTAAAAAATAATCAGCTGGAAACAATTTACATGCCATACCTCATCTTAGCCAAAAGGCCAAGATGTGATAACAATTTACATGCCAAAGAGATACATTTTGTCGTGGCAAATATTGCCCCCTTCATATTTACATTTTGTCTAGTTTTTTTGTTTTGTTCTCAGTATTTTTCAGTAAGTAGATTGGTCTAATTTATCAAAACAGCCATCATGAAAAGCTTTCCTTTTACTGTTCCCTCCTAGCCCAGTAACACCTTGCCACTATTCCTGCTTCTATTGCCTTCCCAATTACACCATTAGACAAATAGCTCAAATGCTGAGAAAGGGCTTTTTCACAGACAATATTTAATGGATATAAACAATCCTCTGTTCTGTAAGGAAAATTGATAGTGGAAAAGAATAAATGTCCTACAGCTTAGAATAGAGCAGGATCCCTATGTCCTATACATTCCTTGGCTTAGAGCATAATACTCTGTTCACAGGGAACATCAATTCTGCAGCTGGGTTCTGATTTACTCCACAGTGGCCATAAGAATGTTCTGGGGGCAAGACTTCAATCAGCACATGTGATTCCTTCCTTTTGTCTTTATTCAAGTTGCTTTCGCGCTTGAAAGAATTATGGAAGTTAGGGAAGAATGAGGAGCAGAGGCAGAATGACAAATGCCATATGCCATATTCCATCACTCTACCTCAAAAAAACACATACCATTCTCTTCTGATAACCAGTGTAGTAAGTGTTACCCAACAGGTATCCATTTGATCTCCTTGTACCCTAGATTTCTTCCCACCCCAATGTGCCGATTTTAATAGTCCTAAGGATCTGTTTGCTCAAAGTTATGCTTTCTGCATGATAAAAACTACCTAATTCTCATCCTATTTGTGTATTTCTCTTCCCAAGATACGAATATTTTAGTGATCTTTTCATTCCATGTTTTGACTTCAGTGATTACTCCTCATGCAAATAGACTTTAGGGGGATATTTGTGGGCAAATAGTGTTTATGATGTACTAGCCTTGTCTTCTCATTTCGTATCATCTTCTAAAGATGCCAGGACAATTCTAAGGATCTAGAAATCCCCAAGTTAATATTTCTCCCACTGTAATACAGAAAACAATGTATAAAATCATAACTTTTCCTGATTTTATGATACAGATGAACATCTTAAGGCAACAATGTAAAGCGAATTCCAAAGGGTAACAGGCCCCAGCAAGGAAAGAATAAAAGATGTTTCCCTCTGCCAGGTATTAATGAGAAAGATTAGGAGGAAGGCAGGAGACCTGAGAGCGCAGGCATGAAACACCACCCAATTATTACACCCTTTTCTCATGTGAAGCAAAACCCATAAGCCATTGGCAGAAGGCCAGGAAATCCTCTTTTACTCAGATCTAGGCAAAGACCACCTGACACTGTGGAAATGGTAGACACCCTCCTGTGATCCAGGCAAAGATTGATTGCTTTGGGGCTAGGAGTAGTTGCAACAGCCATGTGTCCCTGGGAAAGAAGTAAAAAACCCTCCTTCCCCAAGTCACAAGCAGGGCGCCTGGGTGACTCAGTCAGTTAAACCTCTGCCTTCAGTTCAGGTCATGATCCCAGGGTTCTGGGATCAAGTCCCACATTGCGTTCCCTGCTCAGCGGGGAGTCGGCTTCTCCCTCTGCCCCTCCCCCCCACTCATGCTCCCGTGCTCGCTCGCTCTCTCTCTCTCGCGCGCGCGCAAAAATAAAAAACAAAACAAAACAAAAAAAACCAAGTCACAAGCAAAAGTAAACTGCTATTATGGGATATACAGGAAACCTGCTTATAACCATACCGTGTGCCTTACACTAAGTATGGAGAAATGGCAATCTACCAATTGTGGAAAGTACTGGAAACCATCTCATCGCTGTTCTCAAGAATAATATGCTCCTCTTGAAGGAAGAGTAAAATCAAAAGCCTTTTACCCCGGCAGAGGAGCAGGAAACCCTCTCCTATCCCAGATCCTCTATAGGTACAAGAAAAAGTTTGGTTGGCATAGCAGTAAGAAGGGCAGGAATGCTGAGAAATCCTCACTCCATATTTCCAGGTATTTGTAGCTCAAGACTGAGGCTGACTGAATGTGGACATCACCAATGAGGGTGGGTGAAAAAGTTTTTGGGCGCAAAGAAAGAAAATTTAATGCCAACAGACCTGGTCTGCAATAAGCAAAAGAGTAATTTTTTTGCAGGAATGAAGGTACTAGATGCCAGAGGGACACTTGGCTGTACCTAAAGAAATAGAGTGCTAGAGATAGTAAACATGAAGGTGACTGTAAAAGTCTTTTTCACATTTTCAGTGTTTTTAAAGAAATCAGGAATGTTAGCACTGTTTTGTGGGATTTCTGACATATGTGGAAGGGACATACATGTAGCAGTAAAGTGTATATCGAGAGTGGGACAAAGGACAGGTGATAGAAAATGGAAGTGTACTGTTTTAAGGGTCCTATACTGTACACAAAGTGTGTAATATTATTTCAAGGTATAATGCGATAAATTCAATTTGTGTATTGTAAACACTAAAGCAACCACTAAAGATTTGACAAATAATGTAGGTACAATAAAAACAAAAAACATTCAATTAATGCAAAAGTAAGGGTAAAAAGAGGGAAAAAAGGACTAAGAAAATATGGAAGTAATAGAAAGAAAGGGGAAAGATGATAACAGCCATATAAAGAGTTATAGAAAATGGAAGTATTCTAAGCATTATATTTAAGACTGAAGGTTTCAGGTTGGTTTAAAAAAGTAAAATCCAACTCTATGCCAACTATCAGAAACCTACCTCAAATATAAAGACATTGATTGCTTATAAACAAAAGAATAGAAAAACATATACCAGGAGAAGAGTAATCAAAAGAAAGCTGGGTTGGTTGTAATAATATCACAAAAAGTAGGTTTCATAATAAAACATATTACTAGTGATAAAGAGGGATTATATAAAGTTAAATGGATTGATTATTTAAGACATCATGGCAATCCCAAATGTGTATGAAACTACTACAGGGCATCACATACAGAAAGCAAAAGCTAATAGAACTGACATAAGAAATAGACGCAGCACAATTTTGGTTTCAGTTTTCAACACTTATCTTTCATTAATTGATGGAACAAATAGACAAAAAATCATCAACAGTGCAGTCCTGAACAACACTGTAAACCAACTTGATCTGATTGATGGTTATAGAGCACTTCACCCAACAACAGAATACACATTCTTTTCAAGAGTACATGGAACATTCACCAAGTTAGATCATATTCTGGGCCATAAGATAAATCTTACCAATTTAAAGTTACTTAAAGTAGGGACGCCTGGGTGGCTCAGTCGGTTAAGCGGCTGCCTTCGGCTCAGGTCATGATCCCAGGGTCCTGGGATCGAGTCCCACATCGGGCTCCTTGCTCGGAGGGGAGCCTGCTTCTCCCTCTGCCTGCCTCTCCCCCTGCTTGTGTTCTGTCTCTCTGACAAATAAATAAATAAAATCTTTAAAAAAAAAAAAAATAAATAAAGTTACTTAAAGCATTAAAAAACATTGTTTCCACATGGAATTAAATTGAAAATCAAGAGAAGGGCTAAGAGAAAGGTATGTGGAAAATCCTAAAATATTTGGAAATTAAGCAACTCGTGCCTGAAGGCAAAAATCCCAAGGAACATTTAGTAACTGTTTTTAATTCAAAGAATTAAAATAACATATCAAAATTTCTGGTTCATAGCTAAAGCCATGTATGTTTCCAACTTAAGAAATTAGAAGTGGAAGAACACATTGAGCCCAAAGCAAGCAGAAGGAAGGAGATAATAAGAGCAGAAATTAATAAAATAGACCACAAAAAAAACCCAGAAATCAGTGAAACCATAAGTTTGTTTTTTGAAAATGCCAATAGAATTGATAAATGCTTTGATTTATCAAGAAAAACAGTACACAAATTACTAATATCAGGAAAAACAAGAGAGACATCACTATGGGTCATATAGATATTAAATAATTATTCCCAATAAATTTGATGATGTAAATGAAATGAGCAAGTTCCTTGAAAGACACATAATATCAAAGCTCACTTAGGAAGAAATAGATAACCTGATTAACTCTCTCTATATAAAGGAGATTGAATTTGTTGTAGTGGATTACCTTCTCTGGAAAGAAAGAGAGAGGAAGAGAGAGAGAATGATTTTTATAAAAAGCCAGACCTATATGGTTTCACTTTTGAATTCCATCAAATGTTAAAAGATGAGATAGTACTAGCTCTACACAAGCTTGTATTGAAAATAGAAGTGGAGTAAATACTTCTCAGATGATTTTATAAATTTGGTATTTATAAATTTGGTATTACTCTGATACCAAATGTAGACAAAGATATTACAATAAAATCAAAAAAAATATGGATGAAAATTTTCTTATGGAAGTATTAGAAAATCAAATCAGTAAAATTTTAAAAGGATAGTCATGACCAACTGGGTTATACCCTAGCAATACAAATTTGTTAACATTAAAAATCAATATAATTCATCATATTAGTAGTATAAAAAGAAAAATGCATGTGTTCATCTTAATAGATACAAATGATCGTTTGGCAAAAATTCAACATCCATTCATGGTAAAAAAAAATCTTAGCAAACTGAAAATATTAAGGAATTTCACTCAACCTGATGAATCACTCAACCTGATCTTTAATACACAGCTAACATAATAATGAATTGTGAGGGACTAAACAGCTTCACACAATGATTAGGAATGAGGCAAGTATGTGAGCTCTCCACTTATTCAGTATTGTGCTGAAGAGTCTAGCTAGTACAATAGGGCAGGAAAAAGAAATGTGCACAGGTTGGAAAGAAAGAAATTCTTTTTATTCTTTTTTTTTTTTTTTTAAAGATTTTATTTATTTATTTATTTATTTCACAGAGACAGAGATAGCGAGAGCAGAAACACAAGCAGCGGGAGTGGGAGAGGGAGAAGCAGGCTTCCCGCCGAGCAGGGAGCCCGATGTGGGACTCGATCCCAGGACCCTGGGATCATGACCTGAGCCGAAGGCAGACGCTTAATGACTGAGCCACCCAGGCGCCCGAAATTCTTTTTATTCTTATGTGACATGACCATCTGCAAAGAAAATACCAAAGTATCTACCAGAAATGCACTACAATTAATAAACCACCTTATCAAGATTTATGAATACAAAGCCAGTGCCCAAAGTCAATTATATTTCCATATACTGAGAAGGGATGATCATAAAAAGACGTCTTAGAATGAATCTATAATAGCATCAAAAATAAATACTTAGGAGTAATCTCGAAAAAAATATGTTGAAGTGTTGCATTATCTCTAGAAAACATTACTGGGAGAAGTTTTAAGATAAGTAGAGAGATATACTGTGTTCATGGATCAGAAGAATCACTGTAGGTAATACATGAATTCTCCATGATATTTTCTTGTATACTAGAGAGATGTCTTGCTCATATTAGGGAATAACCTGTGTTTAAATCTTACATCACATGGGCACTTACCTCACATGGGATTAGGTGGGCCTGTTCACACCTTGGTCTCCTTCTCTAGACTGCTTCTTGAAGGCTGGTGCTTAGTAAACTATTGGTGAACCAAAAAATGGCTAGGAGTTTTGTATGTCCTGATTTTTAATTCTAACCTATTTCACAAGAAATAAAGTAAAAGAGGATATCTTTATCACTCTAAACATAATAATAAATCTAGCACATTCTACTCTGTAACAGTAAGTGAGAAATTCCCAATCAGTGGAAAATTAGGAAGAGAATATAACCTGAAAAAACACTTTTATTCGGGGAAGAGAAATTAACCTTTTTCTTTTCCCTGTACTTCCATCAAAATTTTATTTCTATTGGTTGATTTCTATCAATTATTTTTAAATTATTTCTTGGTGAAGTCCCCAAACTGCAAATGTTAGTTTTTGTTGATTATTTTCTTTCCAAAATTAAGATCTTAATCTGCCTTTATCATTGGAATGTCCCATTCATTTAATTCATACAAAAATATAAAAGGAAAGAATTTTACTTTTGCAGTTTTATGTAGAGAATGTTTTAAAATATGTATGGCAGCTCTGCCCGTGTATTATTTTAACTGCCTTCTCTGACATCTCTAATAGTTCAACATTTCCATATGTTGCAGATGTGTCCTCTAGGTTTAAAGGATATATATACTGGCGCCTGGGTGGCTCAGTCTGTTAAGCCTCTGCCTTCAGTTCAGGTCACGATTGAGCCCCAAGCTCCGTGTCAGGCTCCTTTCCCTCTCCCTCTGCCCCTCCCTCTGATCATGCTTTCTGTCTCTCTCTCAAATAAATAAATAAAATCTTTAAAAAAATTTAAAAATAATAAAGGATATATATGTATATATAAATAAAGGATGTATGAGAAAGTACTCTAAGACCCCATGAATTTCTTCCTGGGATCCACATTTGCATAGAGCTTAGTGTTTAATTCAATAGAGGAAGGAAAAAAAGAATATATGAAATTTTTTCAAAAGCAATTACCCCCTTTTTTAAAAAAAAAAACAGCATATGATTTTCTTTTTTTCTTTTTTTATTGTTCTGTTAATCACCATACATTACATCATTAGTTTTAGATGTAGTGTTCCATGATTCATTGTTTGTGCATAATACCCAGTGCTCCATGCAGAACGTGCCCTCTTTAATACCCATCACCGGGCTAACCCATCTTCCCACCTCCTCCCCCTAGAACCCTCAGTTTGTTTTTCAGAGTCCATCGTCTCTCATGGTTCATCACAATTACCCCTTTTAATACTCACTTGAAGCACACAAGGGTTAAATTTGCCTTATTTATATTAGAGAGCTATTGGCTCCTTTCACAGGGTGAGTGTTTTAAGAAAAAAGTATTTTTCTATTGTACGTGATGCATTTTCAAGTATAAAAATCCCAGCTATGCTATTATTGTTAGAAATAAATCTTGAGACCTCTGGTGTTTCCACTGGGGGACACAGAGCCATCCTCCTGGGATAAAGGTTATTAAAAAGTACCAGTGTGAATCAAGTCAGTTTATGAGCAGTGTGTGCAACGCATACAGTCTCCTTGAAAGCTTCTGTTAAGAAAGATATGGGCTGCAGAAGAACAACGTATCTGAACTTTACAGGTAGTCAATAATGAAAAAGTCCCAAGGCCCTTCATATATGTAAAGATGATCTTTCTTTTGATCAGCAGTATATTCCAGGAAAGTTAGAAGGTTATCGATATTGTTGTTAGGGTTTAGAGAATAAATAAAATCCTAATTTAAGCCTATTGCAGGAACTTGACAAGTCTAGGAGTCCTGTGTCAAAATATTACTTGATGAGAAAAGATCATTCCTTTATTATCTCTTGTGTGGCTCCAGACCACACAGGTTCATCTCATTTTCCAAATACACATCATTTACATCTCTCCATTCTGCTCATGCAGTGCCCATTAGAGCCTTACCAGAAATATTCTCCCTCTCTTTCTGCTCATGTATGTCACCAATATTCCTTGACTTCTCTACAGCATTAAGCCATTGCTGACTACTCATTTACAGTGACTTTTTGCCCTTCTCTGATGTCTCGTGACACTAATCTGGAATATTTCTTTACCTTAAATCGCATGTCTCTTGTAATGTGCATCCTAAATTAAATATTTATCTTTCCAATTAGATTATTCACTTCATCATTTCAAGAATTAAATATATTTTTGGATCCTCTGAGGCAGTGTTTTTCAATTAGCGGGTCGTGCCCCATTAGTGGATTACAAAATCACCTTAATGGATCACGACTGGCAATTTTTTTTTTTTAGATTTTATTTATTTATTTGACAGAGTAAGAGAGCACAAGCAGGGGGAATGGCAGGCAGAGGGAGGGGGAGAAGCAGGCTCCCCACTAAGCATGGAGCCTGATATGGGGCTCCATCCCAGGACCCTGGGATCATGACCTGAGCAAAAGGCAGATGCTTAATCGACTGAGCCACCCAGGCGCCCCACGACTAGCAATGTTAAAAACAGTGATGACTCTACCCATTATGGCTATGATACAGAATTTGAGAAGAAAGTAAAAAAATTCACCCAAAATCCCAAAGTCAAAATTTTTCATAATTAATATTAAGTTAATTAATATTAAATTTTCATAATTAATATTTAACTAATATTAAAATTTCATAATTGATATTAAATTTCATAATATTAAATGCTGGAAAGTCATCAAAACCCCACTATGTAAAGATGGATCATCAAATAGAGAGGTGGGTGAACAGAAATAATTTTACAAAAAGGAGATCATTCTACAAAGTACTGTTTTTCACTAAAGTTGTTTCATGTAATTAACTGCCATCTGGTTTATAAATGGTGCTTAACCAGTAGGGAATCTTGACCTCTGTGATCGCTTTGGACCTCATTTGATTTAATATTGTTGGAAAAGAAACAACAGGCCCAGATTGGAGTCATTTGCCCCCCATGACAGTAAACCAAGGCTTAATTACAGTTTTAACCTCTTACGGGAATGTGACTTTAAGCTGTCAATGTGAAATTTCCTGATTCACACTGGTGAGGTAGTCTGCATGATAAAAACCCTGCAGTTCCCTTCTCACCAAAAGGTGACCTGGCCTGAAACAATCTTTCCTTTTGATTATTTAAAAAAGGTTCTACAGTGGCACCTGGGTGGCTCTGTCTTTAAGTGTCTGCCTTCGGCTCAGGTCATGATCCCAGGGCCCTGGGATCGAGCCCCGCATCAGGCTCCCTGCTCGGCGGAGAGCCTGCTTCTCCCTCTCCCACTCCCCCTGCTTGTGTTCCCTTTCTCTCTCTGTCAAATAAGTAGAATCTTTTAAAAAAAAATTTAAAAAAATAAAAAAGGATCTACAATGAAAAATTTCAAACCTCCATAAAAGTAGATAGAATAACACAATAAGTCCCTGTACTCCGTTCACTCAGGTTAAGCAGTTACCAAGATTTGCCATACTTTACCTTACTGTTTTTTGGTTTTACCATTACCAAAGTTGTTTAAAACAAATCCCAGATACACATATCTAAAAATTAGGGACATTTTCTTAAATAACCACAATGTCACTATCATACCCATAAAATTAACAGTATGCATTCCTGCCTCAGCCAGGAATATGTTTGCCCTAACTACAACTGTAGTGGATCCATTTCCAGGGCTGGGCCTTGCTGTTATTTAAAATTTGGATATTTTGTTCATCATGGAATTTTTTGCATCATTTTTGATTTTTTTTAATTTTTTTATTGTTATGTTAATCCCCATACATTACATCATTAGTTTTAGATGTAGTGTTCCATGATTCATTGTTTGTGCATAACACCCAGTGCTCCATGCAGAACGTGCCCTCCTCAATACCCATCACCAGGCTAACCCATCCTCCCACCCCCCTCCCCTCTAGAACCCTCAGTTTGTTTTTCAGAGTCCATCGTCTTTCATGGTTCGTCTCCCCCTCCGATTTCCCCCCCTTCATTCTTCCCCTCCTGCTATCTTCTTCTTTTTTTTTTTTCCTTAACATATATTGCATTATTTGTTTCAGAGGTACAGATCTGAGATTCAACAGTCTTGCACAATTCACAGCGCTTACCAGAGCACATACCCTCCCCAGTGTCTATCACCCGGTCACCCCATGCCTCCCACCCCACCCCCCACTCCAGCAACCCTCAGTTTGTTTCCTGA
>NW_022589738.1:15802599-15817809 GCF_004348235.1 Phoca vitulina | reverse complement strand
GTGCAGCCACTCTGGAAAACAGTATGGAGGTTCCTCAAAAAGTTGAAAATAGAGCTACCATACAATCCAGCAATTGCACTACTGGGTATTTACCCCAAAGATACAAAAGTAGGGATCCGAAAGGGTACGTGCACCCCGATGTTTATAGCAGCAATGTCCACAATAGCCAAACTGTGGAAAGAGCCAAGATGTCCATCGACAGATGAATGGATAAAGAAGATGTGGTACATATATACAATGGAATGTTATGCAGCCATCAAAAGGAATGAGATCTTGCCATTTGCAATGACGTGGATCGAACTGGAGGGTATTATGCTGAGTGAAATAAGTCAAACAGAGAAAGACATGTATCATATGACCTCACTGATATGAGGAATTCTTAATCTCAGGAAACAAACTGAGGGTTGCTGGAGTGGGGGGTGGGGTGGGAGGGATGGGGTGACTGGGTGATGGACACTGGGGAGGGTATGTGTTCTGGTAAGCGCTGTGAATTGTGCAAGACTGTTGAATCTCAGATCTGTACCTCTGAAACAAATAATGCAATATATGTTAAGAAAGAAAAAAAGAAGAAGAAGAATGTAGCAGGAGGGGAAGAATGAAGGGTGGGAAATCGGAGGGGGAGAAGAACCATGAGAGACAATGGACTCTGAAAAACAAACTGAGGGTTCTAGAGGGTAGGGGGTTGGGAGGATGGGTTAGCCTGGTGATGGGTATTGAGGAGGGCACGTTCTGCATGGAGCACTGGGTGTTATGCACAAACAATGAATCATGGAACAGTATATCTAAAACTAATGATGTAATGTATGGGGATTAACATAACAATAAAAAAAAAATTCTCATTTCTCTGTATCCTAGCTAAATCGGGGTAATGTCACACCAATGATAGGTATAAAACTGTATTTTATGCCTGGGTGGTGCAGTCGACTGAGCGACTGACTCTTGGCTTCAGCTCAGGTCCTGAGATCGAGCCCCAAATTAAGCTCTGCACTCAGCATGAGGATTGCTTGAGATTCTTTTTTTTTCTTTTAAAGATTTTATTTATTTATTTGAGAGAGAGAGAGACCCCGTGTGGATAAGTGGGGGAGGGTCAAAGGGAAAGGGGGAAGCAGACTCCCTGCTGAGCAGGGAGCCCAACTTGGGGCTTGATCCCAGGATCATGACCTGAGCCAAAGGCAGGTGCTTAACCAACTGAACCAACCAGGCGCTTGAGATTCTATCTCCCCCTCCCTCTGCCCCTTCCACTTGTGCTCTCTCTCTCTCAAATAAATAATAAATCTTCCAAAAAATATAAAACTGTATTTTATTATTATTTCAATTAGTACTTCCATGATTAATAGTGAGAGTGGTTATTTTTTTCAAATGTTTATTGACCTCTCAATGGTCCCCTTCTATGAAGTGCTTATTTAAATTCTTCATCCATTTTGGAGATATTGTGCTTTCATGAAAATGTAGCTTTTTTTTTTTTTAATTTATTTATTTGACAGAGAGAGGCACAGCGAGAGAGGGAACACAAGCAGGGGGAGCAAGAGAGGGAGAAGCAGGCTTCCTGCAGAGCAGAGAGCCCGATGTGGGGCTCGATCCCAGGACCCTGGGATCATGACCTGAGCCGAAGGCAGACGCTCAATGACTGAGCCACCCAGGCGCCCCTGAAAATGTAGCTTTGATGAATCACTCACAGTTTCTCTTTACCCTTAGGATACTTTGTTTCTCTTTTCAATTTTTAATTTAAAATTTTGACAATACATTTACTTGATTCAAGATTATATGAAAATCACACATGAGAAATCTCACCCCAGTTGAGCCCTCTTAACCCTACTGCCATGCAACCTCTACATTTTTTCAATTTAACATTTTTTCAATTTAACATTTTGGTGTTTATTTTTTATTTCATTCTTTCTTTTTATATTTTATATTCTATATTCTTATTAATGGTTAATAATGAAATTGTTATTCTTACTGAAAAATAAAATAGACTACCCAGGTTAAGACATGATCATTACCACACCTTTAGAATTCCCTTTTTTGTTCTTCCTAGACTGACTGCATCTTCCTTTATATCCCTGGAGATAACCAGTATCATGGCTTTGCTTTTCCTTATAGTTTACCTCATCTATGACTTTATTCTACCTTCACATTTCATTGATAGTTGGGTTGAGTATGGGATTCAAGGTTGGAAGTCTTTTTCCTTCAGCATTTTTGAAAATACCAATTCATTTTCTTCTAGATTTCAGTGTTGCTAATGAAACAGTACTACTAGTGAAATATCTGTTGTTAATATTGGGAATTTTTCATGATCCTCCAATGTTATCTGCCCTCCACCCCCAGGAGCTTGAAGAATCTTTCCATCCCCAACATTCCTGAATTTCACAATAATGAATCCCTACCAAGGTAGAGTTTCACCTGTTGTGATGGACACTTAGTGGGCCTTTTTAATATGGAAATATATTTCCTTCAGGTTGATCCACTTTGTTGAATTATTTCATGGATGATTTCCTCCCTTCCATTTTTCTCTCTCTTATCTTTCCATGACTTATTATTTAGGTATTGTAATTCTACACCATTTGCCCATTTTTTACTTTTTCACTTCAATTTTCATTTTTTTCCTTCTAATTTCTGGGAGATTACCTCAAGAGACTTGAGTTCTAGACCCAATATTCAAATGAACTACCTGGGTCTTTTCCTAAATCTCAGTTTCATCATGTTTAGAAGGAATAAGCTAAACCATAAGATGTTTAATTGGCCTTCTAGCTCTAATTTGCTATGATTTTCAAGTTGAACCATCAGGTAGGCAGGCACGTCTATCTATTCCCTTTGTGTACAGATGAAGGAATTAAGTCTCAGAAAGTTTAAGATCAGAATTAGAACATATCCTTCTGACTCCTGGTCTAGTCTACCTTCCATTAGGCAATGTCACATAACACAATAATATCAGTCATGAAGGGAAAGTAGTTTGATTAAAATAATAAGTTGCTCTTAAAGTTGTCTTTCTGTACTGCACACATATGCCAATAAACTCTACCTACTCTAATTTTATCTTTCTCTCTACCTGTATCTCTGCCTCTATTCTTAATTTATCTATGATGATAATTCTTATTCAATAAAGTAGTCACAGCAGTAGGTATAATAAACTGCTAACAAATGATAATTAGTTTTCACACTAACAAATTAAATTGACACTCTTAACACTCAACTTTCTCCTTGAATAAAATACATTTTAAGCTTTGGAGGAATTGGACTCTTAAAGTTAGTTTTAATGCTGTGGTCCTGAATCTAAAGTATATCTTTCTCTTAATTATATAATATAGATCTTTTTTTTTTTTTAAAGATTTTATTTGACAGAGAGAGACACAGCGAGAGAGGGAACACAAGCAGGGGGGAGTGGGAGAGGGAGAAGCAGGCCTCCCGCCGAGCAGGGAGCCCGATGTTGGACTCGATCCCAGGACCCCGTGATCATGACCTGAGCCGAAGGCAGATGCCCAACGACTGAGCCACCCAGGCGCCCCTAATATAGATCTTTGTTCAAATGTTTTACATCATTATTTTTTTCCTCAACTTAAATGCTGATCTTCACATCTTTCTTTTTCTCCATATTTAAATGATAAAACATAATATATATATAAGACAACGTATAAAATGTATTTTAGTTAAAGTAATAATACTAAAATTCCACATACCTGTCATCCACATTAACATTATAGAATATTATCACTACCTTAGAAGATAATCTGTGGTCCTCCCTGATTTCATCCTTCTGCCTGACCCTCAGGAAAATCCATAATCCTGACTGTATTAGTCAGCTTGGGCTGCTGTAACAAAATGCCAAAGATTGGGTGACTTAAGAGAAATTTATTCTCTCGTAGTTCTGGAGGCCTAGAAGTGCAAGATCAAGGTGGCAGTAGGTTTTGATTCTTCATAGACTTTGCTTCTTGGCTAGCAGATAGTCACTTTCTCACTATATATTCACATAGCCATCTCTCTGTGCAAACATGCCTGCTGTCTTTCTCTGTATCTTAATCTTATACTGGACACCAGTCAGATTGGATTAGGTCCCACCCTAATGATCCCATTTTAAGTTAATTACCGCTTTAATGGCCCTGTCCAAATACAGTCACATTCTGAGGTACTGAGGATTAGAGTTTCAACATATGAATTTTGAGTGGACACCATTGAGCCCATCTTTAACACTGAGTTTTGTATCAGTTATACTTGCTATGATGTGAAAGTTTGTGTCCCTCCCCAAATTCATACGTTGAAACTTAATCTCTAAGGTGATGGTATTAGGAGGTGGGACCTCTGAGAGGTGATTAGTAGGTGGGACCTCTGGGAAGTGTATTAGTGCCTTTATAGATGTGGCCCAAGAAAGCTTCCTTGACCCCTTCTACCATGTGAGGATGCATTGGAAAAGTGGAGGCAGACTTTCCCCAGATGCCTCATTTGCCAGTGCCGTGATTGGGACTTCCATCCTCTAAAGCTGTGAGAAATAAATTTCTGCTGTTTATAATGCCCCCGTCTTTGGCATTTTGTTACAGCAGTTCAAACAGATGGGCTGCTTTGGACTCTGCATTGCCTTTGAGTCAACGGGCAAAGAGTGATCATGACTATCAAGGGGGATAATTGGACTACTGTTCCACAGCAGGGCAAGGAAGAGTATGTCTAAAATACAGGCAATCCCAGGGTGCCTGGGTGGCACAGTTGGTTAAGTGGCCAACTCTTGATTTTGGCTCAGGTCATGATCTCAGGGTCATGAGATCAAGCCCTGAGTCAGGCTCTGAGCTCAGCGTGGAGTCTGCCTGAGATTCTCTCTGTCCCTCTCCCTCTGCCCCTCCTGCTCATGGTGTCTGTCTGTCTGTCTGTCTCTCTCAAAAAAAAAAAAAAAATCTTAAAAAATATACAGGCAATCCCTTAGGGCCTCTCTTAACATTACCGTGCCTTGTGATTAAGTGAATGGAAAGCTATAACAACCCAATCCAGGGAGGACTGCCAATGGCGTAGACCCCTCAGGAATGAAGGTTTAGGTCACTCCATCAGGTAAAGCTGCATGGTCAGCTGAGGTGCTTGCTGAAGGCAAAGGGAATATGTAATGGGTAGTGGAAGAAGATAGTTATAAATGCCAGCTATGACCACATGATCAGTTATAGAAACAGGGATTATAATTGTCATGAGTATTTCCTGATTTTGTTATGGATCCATATGTGTGTGTGTGTATATAAGCAAATATCTTTGTTTTCTTTACTGTCCTATTCCCTTATCATATAACATAAGATGTATCAACTTTGTATCAGTATTTAACTATTGCTAATTTTATATCAGAGTATTTAAGTTGCATGATATCAGGAGAAGAGTAAACATCATTGAAAGAAGTTTACTTCCTCTTATGAGGAAGGGGTTAGGGCATTTTTGGTTTCCCCTGGGGTAGTTGTATTGTGTTCGGGAGAATTATGACCTGGTTATTCTCTTTATTTGCAGATTAAGCATGGTTTAAAGAGATGTGTATGGATGTTAAATTGACAAGGGATGGAACTGTGATGGTTAATTTGTGTGTCCATTTTCCTGGGCTATGGATGCCCAGATAGCTGGTCAAACATATTTTCTAGGTGTATCTTTAAGGGTATTTCTTGAAGAAATTAGCATTTGAACTGATGAACTGTCTGAACAAAGCAGATGACCCTTCCCAATGTGAATGGGCATCATCTAATTTGTTAAGGGCCTGAATAGAAGAAAAAGTTAGAGAAAGGGCAGATTCACTCTCTTTCTCTGCTGGAGCTGACACCTCCATCTTCACTTGTCCTTGGACATTGGTACAACTGGTTCTCAGCTTTTTGGACTCTGATGGGGCTGTGATTAGACCATGAGGCCTTTGGTCTTGGACTGGATTGTGCTACCAGCTTTCCTCATTCTTCAGCTTGTAGATGGCAGATTGTGGGATGCCTCAACTTACATAACCTTGTGAGCCAATTTTTGTAATAAATTTCCTCTCATATAGCTATATATATCATATTGGTTCTGTTTCTCTGGAGAACCCAGACTAATACAATGCCCTTGTTTTACTGTATATACATTTATCACTTGTCTTAATGTAAGCCGCTATAACAAAATGCCATAAACTGGGTGACTTATAAACAGCAGAAATTTATTTCTCACAGTCCTGGAGGCTGGAAGTCTGGGATCAGGGATCCAACATGGTTGGGTTCTGCTAAGAGTTCTCTTCTGGCTTGTACACTGCCAATTTCTTATTGTATATTCACGTGGTGGAGAGACGAGCAAAGGAAGGAAGCTCTCTTGTGACTCCAGTGAAGGCATTAATCCCAGTCATGAGGGCTCCACCCTTATGACTTCTAATCCCATATCTCTCCCAAAGGCTCCACTTCCCAATACCATCACATTGAGGGGTAAGGTATCAACATATGAATGCGGGGGGGACACATTCAGTCTAGAGAACCACCTATGTATATCTACATGAACGGTACTTAGTTTTGCCAATTTTTGAACTATTAATGGAACCATGACTGTATTCCACCGAGACTTGCTGTTATTATTCCTTTGAGATACATGATTGATTTCCACTGCAGTTTTAGATTTTATTGCATGAATATACCCCAATTTATGTATTTACTATTAATGACATCTGGTTGTTTCTAGGTTTTTTTTTTGGTATTATGAACATTGCTATTAGGAACCTTCTTGGACATGCTTTCTGGTGTATATTTGCAAGAATTTTCCTAAGCTTTTATACAATAGAAGAGAGAACTTCCAGCTTAGGGGATTTGTGTACAGTCAATTCTACTCAAGGTGCCTTTTATTTCTAGGCCCATTTTAATTTATTTTTTCACTCAATGACAGATGCTTCCAGTTGTTTCTCAAGTGACATCCCCCCTTTTTTCCTTTAGGAGAACCTTCATTTTTAGCTGAGTATATTACCACTAAGAATAGAGAATTTATTCTCAGCCCCCTGGCTAACATGAAAGCATAAATGTTGGTCGGGACTTTGTGGAAGGCTGCTTAAAGAATGCAAGTTTCCTGAGGACACCATCGGCTTCCATACCAGCTCTGGATTTCCAAACTGTGGACTTCAACATGAGAGAATAAATCTTGGTGTGTTTAAAAGCACTATCTTGCAGTCTGGGGACTTGTAGTGAAACACAGTTCCTAACTGAACACACTTTCAAATTTAATTTGATAATCTTGTTTCTGATACTTCAGCATGCAAAAAATATTTTAAATTTTCAGTTTGTTATCTCTCAAGTTGGATGATTCAGTGATACCTCTTAGAGAAAAATCTTTATTTTGAAACATCAGTTGTTACCCCAAGGAATAGGAGATCTTTGATAGGAACACTTGTTAGTCCCTAGGAAACGATAGCGGTTTTCCATCTAGCAGGAAGTCTCTGCCTTTAACAAACCTTTCCGTGCAAAGGATTACAGAGGACGATGTAATTATTACCTAAGAAGTTAGGATTAATCTCGCTGCACATTTTTCCCGTCTCCCTTCATAATTAACCACTAGTGCTATTTTTTTATCATTTTATGGTTCTGAAATATGATTCATAAGCAATATATTATTAGATTTACTTGTTTGGAGTCCATAAAATGGTAGGTTACTGTATTTTGTCTTTGGGGATCTGCTTTTTTCTCTCAAAATTAGGTTTCCAAGATTCATCCATGATTTAATGGGTCATTAAAGGCATGAATTAAGGTATAATTAGCTGTCATAATAGACAAACCCTGAAATCTCAATATTATAACACAATAGTTCATTTCTCGCCTTCAGAAAGTCTAAAAAGCACATGCTTTAATAGTGGATGGCTCTCATCTAAGTGGTGAATCAGGAGCTTAGAATTCCTTCATCTTATCCTGTGCTATCCTCCACATATGGCTTCCTAGGTCACCATACTTATCTTCCTCCAAGCTGTTGAGGGAGGAAAAACATGCAGGACATTTCTGTAGATTATGACCGGAAATGAGACACATCACTTCCTCTCATGTTCCATTTGGGAAAGCTCAGTCGTATGGTGTGGCAGCCATGGAGATGTGCTTTTCATATCTCCCTCCAGCACAGAAGCTGCTGGAAGGAATTCAGTGAGCTGATGTCTTCCAGCTGCAGCACCTTTATTATCTATCCCAACATTTGAGCTAAGCCCATCTTCCCAGGCAGTTCCCAGCCAGTGACTCAGCACAGCAAGTGTACAAGGACCTGGACATTGCTGCCCCGTGCAGAATTTATCTATGGGCAATCTTTGTGCTGGAACTTCACATTGGGCTGCCCAAAACTTTCTCAAGGCTGCACTGCAGTCTGATATTCTTTTTATGCTCAATCCTGTCTTCCCCCCTCCTTTCTCATTGGTCTGATCTGTGTCATGATTTGAAGGCTTTCCCTACCTACTCTTGCTCTGTCTGCCATTTCTTGTTCACAGGGCTCACCCTCAATAAAACTCTTGTATGCCTAATTCCACCATTGTGTTGTCTTCTCAGAGGATTCCAAATGATACCCATGATCACACATAAACATAAGTGAGGCTGGAAAATGTAGTCGAGCTGTATGACCAGAAAGAAGAGGAAAGAGGTGCAATGATCAGCTAATCAGTACGTGCCATAATTTACCTGTCATTTTTATTGATATATGATAATCCTTTTATAAATATGCCACAATCTATTTTATTCATTTTCCTGTAAATGGACAATTGGGTTTTTCTGAGTTTTGGGGTCTTTTTTTTTTTTTTTTTACAATTACAAGTATTGCTGCCATGAAGAATCTTACATGTATTCTGGAGCATAGTTTTGAGAGTTTCCTTTAGTCATAGGTACTTACAGGTAGGATTGTTAAAATGTAAGATGTACCCATGTTCAACTTTGTAAGATGATGCCCAGTTATTTTCCAAGAAGTTGTATCAATTTATATGCATGGTAGCAATGTATAAGGGTTCCCTTTGATCTACCTTCCCTTCTTCATTAGCTTGTTACACTCTTAATTTTTGCCATTATTCCAAAAAATAAGATAACTTTGGAAATATGTAACAGTTTTCCTCTGTCCTCCATATGTTCTAGGATCTGGTACAGAAGCTTTATAAACATTTGTCCCAGTGGGGCACCTGGGTGGCTCCATCAGTTAAGTGTCTGACTCTTGATTTCGGCTCAGGTCATGATCCCAGGGTTGTGAGATCGAGCCCTGTATTACGCTCTGCACTGGGCATGGAGCATGCTTAAGAGTCTCTCCCTCTCCCTCTGCCCCCCCAACCACACATGTGTGAGATCTCTCTCTCAAAAAAAGAAAAATTGTCCTAGTATAGCTAGCCCCTCTCTCTTAGCTCATTCTTAACATTCATCCCACTCATGTCTGTCTATGGTAGTTTTTTTTTTTCATTGCTACCATTCATCATTTTTTGCTTCCACGTCAAGCATTCTTTGCTTTGTCTGTCTCTTTTAATACTCCCTAATTCTTTCATTATTAAAAACAAGATTTCATCTGACATTTTCTTTTGATTAAGATTAATCTCAGAACTCTCTTATTTAAAGAGAATTAAGGTCACATTAAATAAATAGAGGAAACTGGAGAAAAGGGAGCCACATAATGCACATAAACCAGCAAAACTCCATGGTTCTCCCGTTCTCATACCCAACTCTCTGAATATATACATATATAAATATACACACACGAGTGTGTATATGATGCATGTGTCTATATATGATTGGGTAAATATATACATGTGTGTGTATATACTTGCATATGTTATACACACAATACTATAACATTGATAAATACATATGCCTTATTTATTTGTGTATTATGTTTATGAATGCTACATATATATGTGAGATAGGTAGATAGATTGATTCAAGGTACCTAACACAATGAAAAGTTATATGCCAAACATGTTGGCGTGTTGGACAACCTAGAAGAAATGGATTAATTCCCAGAAATCAACAACCTACTAATACTGAATCATGAAGAAGTCGAAAATCTGAACAGACCAACTACTTGTATGGAGATTGAATCAGTAACCAAAATCTCACAAGAAAGTAAAGTCCAGGATCAGATGGCCTCACTGTTGAATTCTACCAATTATTTAAAGAAGAATTAATACCAATCCTTCTCAAACTTTTTCAAAAAATGGAAGAGAAAGGAACAATCCAAACTCCTTTTATGAATCCAGAATTACTTTGATGCCAAAGACTGACAAGAATACTACCAGAAAAGGAAATTACAGGCCAATGACCCTGATGAGCATAGATGTAAAAATTCTCAACAAAATATTAGCAACCCAAATTCAACACTATATTTAAAAGATCATACACCATTATCAAGTGGGATTTATTCCAGGGATACAAGGTTGGTTCAACATACACAAATCCATAAATGTGAGGCATATCAGGAAGGATAAAAATCATCTAATTATTGCACTTGATGCAGAAAAAGCATTTGACAAAATTCAACATCCTTTCATGATAAAAACTCTCAATAAATTTAGAAGAAATGTATTTTGTACAACAAAATAAAGGCCACATATGAAAAGACAACAGCTAACATCATACTCAGTGGTAAAAATCTGAATCTTCCTCTAATATCAGGAAGACAAGGATGCCTACTCTTGACACTTTTATTCAACACAGTACTGAAAGTCCTAGCTAGAGCAATATGCAAGAAAAATAAATTAAAGGCAGCAAAATCAGAAAGGAAGAAGTGAAATCGTCTCTGTTTGCAGATGACATGATATTTTATATAGAAAACCCCGAAGATTATGTCAAAAATCTGTTGGAACTAATAAACAAATTCAGTGAAGTTGCAGGATACAATATCAATCTAAAAATCAGTTGCATTTCTATACACTAATAAGAAACTGTTGGAAAGAGAAATTAAGAAAATAATTCCATTTACAATAGCACCATAAAGCATAAAATACTTAGAAATAAATTTAACCAAGGTGGTGAAAGTTCTGTATACTGAAAACTCCAAAATAATGATGAAAGAAATTAAAGATGACACAAATAAATGGAAAGATATTCCATGCACATGGGTTGGAATAATTAATATTGTTAAAATGTTTATACTACCCAAAGCAATCTACAGATTCAGTGCAATCCCTATCAAATTCCAATGGCATTTTTCACAGAAATAGAAAAAAATTCCTAAAATTCATATGGAACCAGAAAAGCCTCTGAGGAACTAGAGCAATCTTGAGAAAGAACAAAGCTAGAGGAGGCATCAACTTCCTGATTTCAATGTATATTACATAGCTTGAGTAATCAAAATAGTTGTGGTATTGGAATAGAAACAGGCACAGAGATAAATAGAGCAGAATAGCACTATGCGTGTATGGTTGATTAATTTTTGACAAAGGAGCTAAGAATATACAGTGGAGAAAGTATAGTCTCTTTAACGAATGATATTAGGAAAACTAAAAGAGCTTCATGTGAAAGAATGAAACTGGCCCTCTATCTTACACTATACACAGAAATCAACTTAAAGTGAATTAAAGACCTGAATGTAAGACCTGAAACCATAAATCTCCTAGAGGAAAATAAAGGGAGTAAGCTCCTTGATATTGGTCTTGTCAATGACTTTTTTCTTTTTTGGTGTGACACCAAAAGCAAAGATAACAAAAGGGACTATATCAAAGTAAAAAGCTCTTCACAGCAAAGGAAACCAACTATCAACAAAATGAAAAGGCAGTATATGGAATGGGACAAAATATATGCAAAGCACATATCTGAAAAAGTGTTAATAGACAAACTACACAAGGAACTCCTACAACTCGGGACGCCTGCGTGGCTCAGTCATTAAGCGTCTGCCTTCGGCTCAGGTCATGATCCCAGGGTCCTGGGATCGAGCCCCACATCGGGCTCCCTGCTCAGCAGGAAGCCTGCTTCTTCCTCTCCCACTCCCCTTGCTTGTGTTCCCTCTCTCGCTGTGTCTCTCTCTGTCAAATAAATAAATAAAATCTTTTTTTAAAAAGACATTTAATATATCAGTGGATCTTAGTTTCTTCAACTGTAAAATTCATGGGTTCATTCATTCGATCACTTATTTAACGAGTACCTTCTTTATGCCAATCATTCTTCTAAGCAATAGAAGTACATTATAGTTATTATAAAAGATAACTTTTCTAATATACTATGATTCTCTTATTACATTCATTCATGTCACCTATGTAATTGAAAGAGAAGCAATTCTGTGAAACTTATTGTCAGAACTCATGAGCCGTCCCTGACTGTAGGGAGGACAGCTTGAAGGTAAAGATGGGAGAAGTTTCAAAACTGGTTCTGGCAGTGAGTTAAGCCCCTGTTTGCTAGATTCAGAAGAGAGAAAGGATGAGGGTATTTCGTTGCTGATGTGAGACTATGATCGTGCCGCATGTGTGTTGAGGCAGGAAGGGTAAATTGTGAGTGCACAAGCGCTGTTGGTAGGCTGCCACATGGTGAACTCAGTCAAGAAGATGATCAGATGGGAGGCAACTGAGACAGAAAGAACCAGGGAGGGCACTAAGAAGCCGATGTCCAGCTGAGAAGGAGAAATGGTCCTCCAACAACAATCACGCCACCCAGTTCTAGAAGACTCTGAGTTGGCCAAGATGAGGAGGTAAAGCTAGCCACCAAGGTCCTTCCTTCAGGTTGTCAGGACTCCCAGTTCCTTTTGTCCATCCTTAAAGTGGTAGCTAATCTGGGATTGGCTCTGCCAGTTAATAGAAAGTCAGGAAACACAAAGGACTCACTTTGCCCGAGGAGCTAAGAAATAAACCGATTTTGTTTTGTGTTTTAGAGAAAAATAAAATGGTTTACAATCATTTTGTGTTTAAAGGAAATGAGAGATGTACGTGGTAGGAGAAAATGACGCTGCTGGTCCCAGGGAAACCTTATAGGAAAATAGTGTTCTGCAGGCATCCAGCTGATCTGGAGAATTCCTGTGGAGCCTGGTAAAATAGTGGGCCTGTCCTAGCTCAAGCTCAGCGCCATGTCTGGAACCACGAAGAAAGGGGAAAGTCCATTCAGATACTTTCAAGAGCATCCAATTTTTAAAATTTAGCTATGCTATGTCCCACTGATTCTGATTCCATCAGCAACTAAACCTCAGTTCTCATGAGGGAAAGCAACACAACTCACCACTTGGGCCTGGAGGCTCACTCCCATGGACAAAACGAGCCCCTTCTTTTAATTAAATGACCCAATACTTACAGATGAGACTTAGGCTGCTCAGGCTGCCATAAAAGAATACAATATACTGGGTGGCTTAAACAACAGAAATTTCTTTTCTTACAGTTTTGGAGGCTGGGAGTTCAAGATCAAGGGACCAGCATAGTCAGTTTCTAGTGAGAGTGCTTTTGCTGGCTTGTGGACATCATGTCTCTGTGTGTCCACTCGGCCTCTTCTTTGGGCATGCACAAGGGAAAATTTACAAGCTCTCTGGTGTCTCTTCTTATAAGGGGGCTCATTCTATTTTGAGGGCCCTGCTCTTATGGCCCCATCTAACCCAAATTGCATCGCAAAGGCCCCACCTCCAAATACCATCCCATTGGGGGTGGCGTAGGGCTTCAACATATGAATTAGGGGGACACAATTCACTTCATAGTAGGATGTACTTGATTCTTGTCAACTTTACCTACAGATAAATGGACAGGGGTGTGGGGCTTTTTGGTTGTTGTCTTGGTAATTTTTTTTTAACTTTTATTTTTTAAGTGATCTCTGCCCTCAACGCCGGACTCAAACTCATGACCCGGAGATCGAGAGTCGCATGTTCCACTGACTGAGGCAGTCAGGCGCCCTTGCCTTGGTCTTTATTAAAGAATAGAGATTTCTAGAAAGTCTAGAAATACCTAATGCCATGTAGCAGCTACTTAGGCTTAGGGCTTAGTGTCAGGAACCACCTTAGTTTTCATTCTCTTATATCTGAACTCAGTTACAATTATCAACTTGTTACCAACTTTGCTTTTAGGCCCTACACCCTAATGAGTCAAAGGAACAAAGTGGCCTGTTACATCCAGAACTGAGTTGACATTCACAGCTAGACCTTAATATTATTTAGTTGCTGGTCTGATGCTGGGCTATTTTGTTCTCTTCTTGGACACAATCTTACAGAACATTAACCATCAACAAGATTACTCTGAGAGCATGATAACATGAAAGGTCATTTCATAATTTTGTCTAAGCACAGAGAGAATCAGGGTTACTGTGCCTCCCACAAAACCCCCAATCATAGGATTCTCCCCACTTTCTTTCAGCATCCAATTTAAAGTGAACCCTTGCTAGGACGCCTGGGTGGCTCAGTGGGTTAAGCGTCTGACTCTTGATCTCGGCAAAGGTCTTGATCTCAGGGTTGTGAGTTCAAGCCCCATGTTGGGCTCCACACTGGGTGTGGAGCCTACTTAAAAAAAAAAGTGAACCTTGTTTCCTCAGTCCCTCCCTCAAATAACACAGCCCAAACCCAAATTCTATAATAAGTTCTTTGCATCACCATCTTACTGAGATATCTTATGGTTCCCCATGATGTGTGTTCTCTCTTACCACAAGGAGTAATGAAATCCAACGTGTTCAACTACAGATGTGTTCCTAGTGGGTGTTTGTCTGAAGGACATTAACATTAGGGTACACTTGACTCTTGAACAGCATGGGTTTGAACTGCACTGGTCCACTTGTATGCAGATTTTTTTTACAGTATGGTACTGTGTATTTTCTCTTTGCTTTGCTTTTCTTAATAACATTTTCTTTTCTCTAGCTTACTTCATTGTAAGAATACAGTATATAATACATATAACATACAAAATATGTGTTAATTGACTATGTTATGGGGAAGGCTTCCAGTCAATAGTAGGCTAGTAATAGTTAAGTTTTTGGGGTGTCAAAAGTTATACAGGGATTTTCTTTTTTTAAAATATTTTTTTTTAAATTTTTTTTATTGTTATGTTAATCCCCATACATTACATCATTAGTTTTAGATATAGTGTTCCATGATTCATTGTTTGTGCATAACACCCAGTGCTCCATGCAGAACGTGCCCTCCTCAATACCCATCACCAGGCTAACCCATCCTCCCACCCCCCTCCCCTCTAGAACCCTCAGTTTGTTTTTCAGAGTCCATTGTCTCTCATGGTTCTTCTCCCCCTCCGATTTCCCCCCCTTCATTCTTCCCCTCCTGCTACATTCTTCTTCTTCTTTTTTTCTTTCTTAACATATATTGCATTATTTGTTTCAGAGGTACAGATCTGAGATTCAACAGTCTTGCACA
>NW_022589738.1:15800366-15802499 GCF_004348235.1 Phoca vitulina | reverse complement strand
TTTGTTTCCTGAGATTAAGAATTCCTCATATCAGTGAGGTCATACGATACATATCTTTCTCTGTTTGACTTATTTCGCTCAGCATAATACCCTCCAATTCTATCCACATCGTTGCAAATGGCAAGATCATATTCCTTTTGATGGCTGCATAATATTCCATTGTATATATATACCACATCTTCTTTATCCATTCATCTGTTGATGGACATCTTGGCTCTTTCCACAGTTTGGCTATTGTGGACATTTACAGCATTGATTCTTGGTGTTAGTAGCCTGGTAGGCGAATGAGCTGCAGCTCGGATTCCTTACAGGCTTGTTTCTTCCCAGTCAGTGTCGAGCACATAGCATTCCAAGCACACATGGAGCCGTAGTGTTAGCTTCAGGTAGCAAGAGCTGAGTCCAGAGGTGCCTTCTGCCCGGACCTATTTCTCCCTTGGTTTCACGTATGGAACCCGTTCCCCAGGCTCTCAGCCACGGTACTCCGTGTAATGCTTCCTCCGTCTAGAGGTCGACGGTAGCTAAAGCACGGTTTCTCTACAGTGTTGTTTCTTCGAGTTAGAACGCTAGCTATTAGACCTCCATTCAAAATTGGGGCCGCAGTGCTGGCTTCACGAAATAAGTGAGGAGTCGTGTGCTGCCTTCTGCAGCTGCCTGAGGCTCCCTCCAAATTAGGTTTGCCACTCCCTTGCAGTGCTCTCACGCACACACACAAAAGAAGCTTCCACCCTCAGGAGCAGCTGTTTTAGCTGAAGCACAGATTCTGTACTGAGTTTTTCTTTCGAGTTAGGTGGTTGTGTTTCAGCCAGCACACACCCATGGGGCAACGGAACTAGCCCCATAACCATGTAGTGAGTTGAGAGCTGCCCTATGTACCGGCCTCTCTCTCCCCCGATATTACGAAATGGAAACCGTCCCCAGGCTCTCAGCCACAGTACACCCTAAACTGCTTCGCCCACAGAGAGGTCGACGGTAGCTAAAGCACGGTTTCTCTACAGTGTTTTTTCTCCGAGTTAGAAAGCTAGCTATTAGACTTCCATGCAAAAGTGGGGCCGCAGTACTAGCTTCATGGAGCAAGTGGGGAGTCGTGTTCTGGCTTCTTCCGGGGCCTGGGTCTCACAAGGAAAATGGTTTTGGACTCCCTTGCAGTGCGCTCACGCATGCACACAGCAAAATGCGTCCACCCTGAGGCATGGCTCTTTTAGCCGAAGCAGGAATTCCCTACAGAGTTGTTCCTTTCAGTTAGGTGGTTGGCTTTAGGCCTGCAGGCACCCCCGGGGCAAGGGTACTAGCCTCATCAACCAGAGGTGACTTGAGAGCTGCCTTCCGCACCGGCCTGTTTCTCACTCCATTTCACGTCTGGGACCCTTTGCCCGGTCTCTCGTACACGAGCAGTGTCAAATTCCTCCTGCTTCAGGAACGGCAATGTTAACTCAAGCGCAGTCACTCTATAGGATTGATTCTTGGTGTTAGAAGCCTGGTAACTAGGCATCCAGGCACACAGGCTACAGCAGTGCTAATCTCCTCAAACAAGAGGTGAGTCGACAGCAGCCTTCCTTCCAGGCCTGCTTCTCACTCCGAGTTACGTTTAGGTTCCATTTCTCATGCTTTCACAAAAACACACAATAGATGAAGTGCACGCTCACGAAGGGCCATCTTTGCTGAGGCACGGGTTCTCTACGGTTTTGTTCCTTTGCGTTGCGTGGATGGCACTGAGGACTCCACGCACACACGGGAGAGCCCATCTAGTTTCCCGAAACAAGAGTTGAGTCGATAGGTGCCTTCTGCCCATGCTTATTTCTCCCTCCGAATTCTGCTGGGACTCCTTCCCCAGGTTTGCACTCAAGCAGACTTGAAAATGCTGCCACCCTGTGGAGAGGCGAATGAGCTGAAGCTGGGGTTCTTGACCGGCTTCTTTCTGCCAAATCAGTGTGGAACCCTTAGCATTCCTATGCACACATGGAGCCAAAGTGTTAGGTTCAGGTAACAAGAGCTGAGTCGAGAGGAGCCTTCTGGCCCGGACTCCTTCTCCCTCGGTTTCACGTAAGGAACCCGTTCCTCAGGCTCTCAGCCACGGTAGCCTGGAAAGTGCTTCCTCCCTCAGAGAGGTGGATGGTAGCTAAAGCACGGTTTCTC
>NW_022589738.1:15699131-15785366 GCF_004348235.1 Phoca vitulina | reverse complement strand
TTATCAATCTTGTTAATTCTTTCAAAGAACCAGCTCCTAGTTTCGTTGATCTGTTCTACTGTTCTTTTGGTTTCTATTTCATTGATTTCTGCTCTGATCTTTACTATTTCTCTTCTCCTGCTGGGTTTAGGCTTTATTTGCTGTTCTTTCTCCAGGTCCTTTAGGTGTAGGGTTAGGTTGTGTACTTGAGACCTTTCTTGTTTCTTGAGAAAGGCTTGTATTGCTATATACTTTCCTCTTAGGACTGCCTTTGCTGCATCCCAAAGATTTTGAATAGTTGTGTTTTCATTTTCATTGGTTTCCATGAATTTTTTAAATTCTTCTTTAATTTCCTGGTTGACCCATTCATTCTTCAGTAGGATGCTCTTTAGCCTCCATGTATTTGAGTTCTTTCTGACTTTCCTCTTGTGATTGAGTTCTAGTTTCAAAGCATTGTGGTCTGAAAATAGGCAGGGGATGATCCCAATCTTCTGGTACCGGTTGAGACCTGATTTATGACCTAGGATGTGATCGATTCTGGAGAATGTTCCATGGGCACTAGAGAAGAATGTGTATTCCGTTGCTTTGGGATGGAATGTTCTGAATATGTCTGTGAAGTCCATTTGGTCCAGTGTGTCATTTAAAGTCTTTATTTCCTAGTTGATCTTTTGCTTAGACGATCTGTCCATTTCAGTGAGGGGGGTGTTAAAGTCCCCCACTATTATTGTATTGTTGTCAATGTGTTTCTTTGCTTTTGTTATTAATTGCCTTATATAATTGGCTGCTCCCATGTTAGGGGCATAGATATTTACAATTGTTAGATCTTCTTGTTGGATAGACCCTTTAAGTAGGATATAGTGTCCTTCCTCATCTCTTATTACAGTCTTTGGTTTAAAATCTAATTTGTCTGATACAAGGATTGCCACCCCAGCTTTCTTTTGGTGTCCATTAGCATGGTAAATGGTTTTCCACCCCCTCACTTTCAATCTGGGGGTGTCTTTGGGTCTAAAATGAGTCTCTTGCAGACAGCATATCGATGGGTCTTGTTTTTTAATCCAATCTGATAGCCTGTGTCTTTTGATTGGGGCATTTAGCCCATTTACATTCAGGGTAACTATTGAAAGATAGGAATTTAGTGCCATTGTATTGCCTGTAAAGTGACTGTTACTGTATATTGTTTGTGTTCCTTTCTGGTCTATGTTGCTTTTAGGCTCTCTCTTTGCTTAGAGGACCCCTTTCAATATTTGTTGTAGGGCTGGTTTCGTGTTTACAAATTCCTTTAGTTTTTGTTTGTCCTGGAAGCTTTTTATCTCTCCTTCAATTTTCAATGACAGCCTAGCTGGATATAGTATTCTTGGCTGCATATTTTTCTCATTTAGTGCTCTGAATATGTCCTGCCAGTCCTTTCTGGCCTGCCAGGTCTCTGTGGATAAGTCTGTTGCCAATCTAATGTTTCTACCATTGTAGGTTACATATCTCTTCTCCCGAGTTGCTTTCAGGATTTTCTCTTTGTCTCTGAGACTCGTAAGTTTTACTATTAGATGTCGGGGTGTTGACCTATTTTTATTGATTTTGAGAGGGGTTCTCTGTGCTTCCTGGATTTTGATGCCTGTTTCCTTCCCCAAATTAGGGAAGTTCTCTGCTATAATTTGCTCCATTATACCTTCTGCCCCTCTCTCTCTTTCTTCTTCTTTGGGATCCCAATTATTCTAATGTTGTTTCATCTTATGGTATCGCTTATCTCTCGAATTCTGCCCTCGTGATCCAGTAGTTGTTTATCTCTCTTTTTCTCAGCTTCTTTATTTTCCATCATTTGGTCTTCTATCTCACTGATTCTTTCTTCTGCCTCATTTATCCTAGCAGTTAGCGCCCCCATATTTGATTGCACCTCATTAATAGCCATTTTGATTTCTACTTGGTTAGATTTTAGTTCTTTTACTTCTCCAGAAAGGGTTTCTCTAATAACTTCCATGCTTTTTTCAAGCCCAGCTAGTATCTTTAAAGTGATGATTCTGAACTCTAGATCTGACATTGTACTAATGTCCGTATTGAGTAGGTCCCTGGCAGTCGGTACTACCTCTTGTTCTTTTTGTTGAGGTGATTTTTTCCGTCTTGTCATTTTGTGCAGAGGAGAATAGATTAATGAGAGAACAAAATGCTAGCAGGGTAACAACGTCCCCAGAAAATATACTCTAAACAAATCAGAAAAGACCTGAAGCAGTGGGAAAAGAAAGGGAAAGAGAGAAAAAAGAAAAAGAAAGAAAAAAAGAAAAAAGAAAAAGATAAAGATAAAAACAAACAAAAGCAGAACAAAACAAAACAAAACAAAAACAGAATGTGATCAAATACGATCAGGCTGGTTTATAGATCAGTGCCACACACTAGATTTTGGGTGTATTTTGGTCTGTTAAAAGAAAGTCCCTCCCAAAATTTTAAAGAAAGAAAAACTTATATATGTACAAAAATAAGGGTTGATATGATGAAGGGATGGAATATGACTGTAAAGATGGAAATTATAAAAAATTTTAAAAAAGGATTTGATCCGTTGTTTGAAAAAAGAAAGAAGAGGATTAAAAAAAAAAGAAAGAAAGAAAAAAGGGAGAGAATGTGATCAGGCAGGGGAGTAGAAAAAAACCATACACTAGAGATTTAGAGTATATTTTGATCTGTTAGAAGAAACTATCTCAAGATTTTAAAGAGAGAACAACTTATATATATATGCCAAAAATACGGGTAACTACTATGAAGGGATAGAATATGACTTTAAAAATGAAAAATAAAAATGTTTTTTTTTTAAAAAAGGGATTGATAAGATGTTGGTTGAAAAAGGGAAAAAGAAAAATTCAAAAAAAGAAAAAAAGACAGTTAAAAAAAATAATTAACTTTGAAAGACTAAAGAATCATGGTAAAAAAGCCATGAATTCTATGTGCAGTATTCCCCTAGCGCTGGAGTTCTGCCGTTCTCATTGATCGGTAAACTTGGTCTTGGCTGGCTGTTCTCGCTGATCTTCTGGGGGAGGGGCCTGTTGCCGTGGTTCCCAAATGTCTTTGCCGGAGGCCGAATTGCCCCGCCCTTGCCGGTCCGGGCCAAGTAATCTGCTCGGGTTTGCTCTCCGGAGCTTTTGTTCCCTGCAAGCTTTCCGTACAGCTTTGGAGGCGGAGAGTGAAAATGGCGGCCTCCCAGTCTCCGCCCCGGCGGAGCCGAGAACTCGGGGTCCCGCTCCTCAGCGAGCCCCCAGAGAAAAGCGGTCAGTCACTCCCGTCTCCCCGGTCTCCGGCCACACTCCGCGCTCACTCGGCCTGTGACCGCGCCTTTCTATCTGGCACCCGACCCCGGGTGGAGTCTCCAAACCCAGCAGATCCCTGCGGTGCGCTCCCGCACCTCTCCTCCCGGGGGAAGAAGGTGAGTCTCCCCGGATCTGCCGCTTGTTGGGTCCCTGCTGGAGGAGCAGTGGCCCGACTGTGCCGCGGATCACGGTCTATGACAACCCCGAGCTGAGAGCCCGCGCCTGGGCTCCGTCTCTGCAGCCGGCTTCCCCGCTCCGATCCCTGGGAGCTCTGCCGCACTCAGGCACCCCCGGTCTTTCTGTGACCCCGAGGGTCCTGAGACAACACTGTCCTGCGAGGGTTCCACCCCCCACTTCGCCACCAGAGTGACGTCCCTCAGCGGAGCTGACTTCTAAAAGTTCCGATTTTGTGCTCCGCGGCTCTATCACTTGCCAGAAGCGGCCGACGGAGGCCCCTCCCCCGCCGTCTATCCTCCCGAATAACGCCTTGGATTCACTTCTCCGCACGTCCTACCTTCCAGAAAGTGGTCGCTTTTTTGTTCAGAGAGTTGTTGCTCTTCTTTTCTTCGATCTCCTGTTGAGTTTGTAGGTGTTCAGAATGGTTTGATCCCTATCCAGCTGAATTCCTGAGAGGAGACGAAATCCAGGTCTCCTACTCCTCCACCATCTTGCTCCGCCCCCCCTCTTTTTTAAAAATATTTTTTAAGGGGCACCTGGGTGGCTCAGTTGGTTAAGTGTCTGACTTCAGCTCAGGTCATGATCTCAGGGTCCTGACATCGAGCCCTGCATCAGGCTTCCCACTCAGCGGGGAGTCTGCTTCTTCCTCTCCCTTACCCTCGGCCCGGCCACCCCACTCATGTGCATGTACATGCATGCTCTCTCTCTCTCTCTCAAATAAATATTTTTATATTTTTATCTCTACACCCAATGTGGGGCTCAAACTCATGACCCTGAGATCAAGAGTCACCTGCTGTCCTGACTGAGCCAGAAATTTTCAACCGCATGTGGGATCATCCCTTTTAACCTGCCACATTGTTCAAAAGTCAACGTATTTCTGGTTTCAGATAGACAACAGGATAGAAGTCTGACCTTCAGTTGACAGCAGTTTATGTACTAAGAAGTGTTATTTTTCCAATCCTCTTCTGCAGATCCTCTTTCTACTGGCTGGATCACTGCTGGTCCATCTATTCATCCTGATCTCTATTTCATGCATCATGCTGGCCCTGTGCTGTCTTCTTCCAACCCTGTAGAGTTCCTTGCCTGATATACATGCCCCAGGACTGGTACTTGACAGGTAGGAACCCGGTCTCTTTCCTTGAAGTCTAGACAGTGTAGATGCTCCACTGGGTTATTCAGAGTTAAACTATTTTACTCACAAAAAGACTGCCTTTACCCATTCCATTCTCCCTGACATGTGCTGGAGTCACATCAAAAGAGACAGAAATGTATTTGTTCAATTAGTCAAGCAAATTTGAATTAGGTGCCTAGGGTGGGTAGAGCACTGTGTAAGGTTTATTTAGAGCCCCAGCCAGGAAGATGAAACAATTTTTCTCTCCAAGAAGCTTTCTGTTGGGAAAGATACACACAATCACATCAGGAAGCAAAGTGAAATGCTATAATATAGGAAAAAGAAAAGTGCAGATGATTTCAGTATAATTTTAAGGGGGATTGGTCCCAATATTTCCTTATTTCATTGGAATTTTATCCTCCCAAATAAATGGAAAATTATATTTAGTTCTGCTTGTTTCTCTGACTGTTGCAATAAACAGAATATTATGGAAATGTGGGGTACAATTGATTTCCATAATGTGTAAGAAGCTTCAAAATATGAGTGTTTGATTTCTCAGGATCTCCAATTGTATCTTAATAAGTACTATAACCTAGTGATTCTCTGAGACACACTGATTTCTCAAGATTTTTCTTAACGTCTTAGAGTAGACTGTAAAAGAACTTCAAATAAAAAAATTAAAACCCAGAATTGGGGTAACAGTAGTTGGTTTCCAAATTTTATTTTTCCAAGCTAGGGTAGTGTGATACGATGACAGAAGATTCTGGAGCTATACTGGCTGGATTTGAATTCAGACCCCACTCTTTGACTAGCAGTATGACCTTTAGAAAGGATTTGATTTACCTCTGCCTCATCTATAAGACAAGGATGATAATAGTGCTTACTTAATAAGATTTATGTAAGGATTAAATGAGTTAATTATATAATGTATTTAGACCAGTGATTGGCACCTAGAAAGCACTGTATACATGCGACTATAACTATTATTAAAAGCTTTAAATAATAATACATGGTGGTTACCACCAACATTCTGTTACAAATCAAATGAGGTTTAACACACATAAAATGAGATCTAACAATAAAGATGGAATCATTACATTTCCCTTTTAATTTAATTTAATTTTTCAATTCTCTGGATCCTGATGAATGCTTTATCATGGACCAGCATTCAGGCACTTGAGAGACATTGACTTGTAAAAATAATGAAGTGTAAACATAACGCAAAAATAAAAAGTCTAAATATTATGTTTCAAATAGGAAAACACAGAGAGATCATCAAGCTAGTTATGAGTAGTAAAACCAAAAGTAGAAACCATACTTCCCAATTACCAGGCCACTGCTGTTGGGATTAACTCTCTGTACTAGCAATGCAATACAAGTTGTGATCATCATTAGTCCCGTTACCAGATACTTCCAGTTCTCCTGGGCATGTCGTCGAAGCAAATTTCCCTGACCCTTTGAAATTAGGTGGAGACGTATGATTTGCTCTGACCGATGAAATGTGAACAGAAGGAATGTGTGTTGCTCCTGAGTAGAAGCTTTAAGAGCCAGTGCATGATTCACTGTGCTCTGGTTCACCTCAGCAAATGGGCAGGTATAGAGCTGGAGTCCCCCTGAGCCTGGATTACTGAGAACAACAGTGAGCGGAACCCTCTGCTGACCTACAGTGAACACTCAGTGTGAATAAGAGCCTTTGTTGTTTTAAGCCATTGAGATTTGAGGGCTGTTACTAGGGCACAGTATAGCTGCTCCTCTTTGATATATATGTGGTTGTGTTTATAGATGCATATATACCCTCTCCCCTGTGACACACACACACACACACACACACACGCACACCAGAAGGAAGTTGACTTTCACCTGGAATTCTACCCACTCCAACTGAAATAGCATTGTCTCCGTGGCACCTTCCTTCACGCTTCTATTCCCCTTGCATACCAACGTTACAGGCAGCTCTAATTCAAGCACAGAATTTGTTTGCAAGTGATGATCCTCTTGGAATCATTCCCAATATATTACCTACTGACAAATGTGTTCTTTGTATATGGATAGCTCCCTTGGTGCCCCCAAAAGCTCAGGAGAGAGGAAAATGCAAAGATAATCTGCTGAAGAACAACCTCTTCTTCCACTTAAAAACTGATCTTGGAAAAGCCAGGCTCTGCATAACCTGCTAGAGTTAAATTAGAGGTGGATGGGGGCACCTAGGTGGCTCAGTCAGTGAAGGATCTGCCTTCAGCTCAGGTCATGATCCCAGGGTCCTGGGATCGAGCCCCACGTTGGGCTCCCTGCTTGGCGGGGAGCCTGCTTCTCCCTTTCCCACCTGCTCATGCTCTCTCTCTCAAATAAATAAATAATAAAATCTGAACAAAAAATTGGAGGTGGATGTTCAGGCCTTCATGATGCTGAGATTCAAAGTCAGATGGTCACTGCATTGGCACTGCACCCACTCGCACACAGTGATGCTCATTCCCATTTACAGTGAGAGGTTATATACCTATAGACAGAGGATTCTATATTGTTTTCTCCAGCAGAACCTCAGTCCCCCATCCTTCATTGTGTTCTGAATAATTTTATTCTATTTATTTTGAGTTGGTCAGGGAAAGTCAGTGGAGAGGGTATCATATGTAATAATGGTTGTCAACCCTCATTGCACATCGGAATCACCTTATAAGTTTTAAAATTATAGATGCCTAGGCCCCGCCCTCAGATACTCTGGTTTAATTGGTCTGATGTGTGTCACAGACCTGAGAATTTTGTTTAAATCTGTTTAGATGATTTTAATGTATAAATGGCTTTGAGAAGATTGTGTGGGTTTCCCAGGAGACAGACTGATGGAGATGTGCATGTTGACAGTTTATTTTGGAATACCCTGGAGCTCAGCATTAGTTGGGCAATTAGGAAGTAGGTTTACCAATGGCAAGATTTCATTCCTTTTTATGGCTGAACAATATTCCTATAGAATTGTGGAATCACTATATTGTATACCTGAAACTAATATAGTGCTGTATGTTAATTATACTGGAAGTTAATTAATTAATTAGCCAATTAGTTAATTACCCAAAGAAGCAGATTTGACAGAGGGAGAGGTTTAACCGTGATATAGTCACAACAAAGGCCTCAGGTGACTCTACGGGAAGCTCCAGAACTGGGATGGCCCTTTAGAGTTGTCCTGAATTGAGGCAAGGGGGCAGCACTTCACTTGTTTTGCAATAACTAGTCGTTGGATTTGGTCATTGCTCTGGAAAAGGGGCATGATGTTGGGCAATGAACAAGACAGACAAGGTCTGTGCCATCCTGGATTTTACTCCATAATTGGGGAAGTCAGAAATAAGTACATAAATATAGAAACAATATAATTAATGAGGACTGGTGCTATTAATGAAAAAATTAAAGAACGGTAGTGACTGGGAGAGGCAGCATAATGTTGAGGTTAAGGACAAGAACCCTAAAGCCTGACTGGTTGTGGTCCAATCCTGGCACTGCCATTGCTTGCTAAGACCCGAGGCAAATTAAAGCCTTTGTGATTTATTTTATAGAGTTTCCTCATCTATAAAATCAGAATCACAGTAACCAATTTACAAAGTTGTTGTAAGGACTAAATTAGTTAACTTGGGTTGTTTCTGGTTATTCAAGAGTGCTTGGCACATAGTTTCCAGAAAGGGTTAGTAGTTAGGATTATTGTTACAGGGCAGAGAGCAGGGTGGTTAGGGAGGACCTTGTTGAGAAGGTGACATTTGATCACCTTCTCATTATTCAAACTGAATGATGAGATAGAGACCGCTCTGAAAATGTCACAGAATGTCACGATAACAGACAAAAAGAAGAGCAAGTAAGAGGCTCTGAGTGGGGAAAGACATTGGCTTGTTACAGGAACAGAAAGAAGGCAAATGTATTCAGAGTGTGTGAGGAAGGGAGGTTTGAAGCCTGAGAAGTAGGTATGACATAATAAGAAATGTGTATTTGGTTTTTTTCCCCAGTTCCTGAACACAGAGCTCTATAACCTTTAAAATTTCGTGAGGCGTAATTCACATATCTTGTTATTCCTCAAAGTCCCTCTCAACCATACTTGAGTTTATGCTAATGAGGTTACCCTTGGTGGGCTTCTAGAGAGCTTCGGGATGGGGGCTGGTTGCCAGAGGAACCAGCCATGTGATTAGAGAGTCTCAACTTTCAGGCACACCCCTGGACCTCTGAGGAGGGGAGATGGACTGGGAGTGGAGTCAATGATTTAATCAATCATGCCAATGAAATGAAGCCTCCATAAAACCCCTAAGTGATAGGGTTTGGAGAACTTCAGAGTTGGTGAACACATCCATGTGCTGGGAGGATAGTGCATCCCAACTCCGTGGGAACAGATGCTCTTGTGCTCAGGACCCTTCTGGACCTCACCCTAGGTACTTCTTCCTCTGGCTGTTCATGCATATCCTTTATAATAATTCACTTATATCCTTTATAATGAACTGGTGATGTCTTTTAAAGATTTATTGATTTATTTGAGAGAGAGAGAGAGTATGTGTGTGAGCAGCGGGGAGGGACAGAGGGAGAGGGAGAGAGAATCTTAGGCAGACTTTGTGCTGAGCAGCAGAGCCTGACATGAGGCTCAATCTCATGACCCTGAGATCACAATCTGAGCCAAAACCAAGAGTTGGGCGCTTAACCAACTGCACCACCCAGGCGCCCCAATAAACTGGTGATATTAAAGTATCTTCCTGAGTCCTGTGAGTCATTCTAGCAAATTATCAAACCTGTAGGGGGGTTGTGGCAATACCGTCTTTGTAGCCAAGTCAGACGGAACTGTGGTTACCCTGGAAACCCAATACTGGTGACTGGCAAAGTGAGGGTTGGCTTGTGGGGCTGTGCCCTTAAAACTGTGGAGTGTGACACTAATTCTGGGTCATTAGCATCAGAATTGAAGTGAAGGACATGCAGTTTGTGTCTGGAGTTGGAGAACTGGTTGTTGATGTGGAAAACCTCCACACATTTGGTGTCAGAAGTGTGAGAAAAAACAGCTCAGTAAGCTCTGACCAGATGAGATTGGGCAGCAATAAAGACTTATTACCCATTTTTGTGTCTATATCACTGTCACCACCCTCCCCCATCCCAGATGTTGGCTACTTTTGTAAAGGGCCTATTGTGGATGCTGGGATATACTGCCTAGATGCCCCCTCCAGGACTGAAGTACCCATTCCCCCAGCTGCTGGGAGCACAACTGGCACAGAATTCTCAGCTGTCAGCAGTCTTCCCTGGAATTGCTGTTGGCATGAGAGAGATGCTTCACCCAAAATTATACCTTCCTTCCAGGGAAAGCCTGCATCCAGTGGCTGGTTGATTTCAGGGTATAAAAGCCCAGCTCACTTGCCCCAGTGGGGGACCACTCAATCAAACCATTTCAGCTTCAGAGTTCCCCACTAATTGGGCTGAGGCCTTTCTTGTCACTACATCACAGCCTAATGTTGCCCGTTGCCCAATCTTGCTTCCTTCTTACCTTTCACAGGTGCTGATCCCAAGATTAATCCCATAAAGTTACTGATGCTAATCTTCATCTCAGAGCCTCCTTTTTTGGGACCACAACTTGTAGTAAGTACCATGTCTAACACATCTTACATCCAGTGCTGTGCACATATCCCAGAACATCAACAAATATTTGTCACATTAATAGATGCATAATAGCAAAGGGTAGTAGTGGATATCAAGATGGGTCAGGAGGCAGTGTTGGTGGTGGGCTGAGTGATGCAAAGTCGGCGAGATAATGGAGTATCATAAAAAGGAGGCCCAAACCCAGGAGGGGGATGAAACCTTCCAGTCTTCTTTCTGAGTTCAGCATAGGACTTAAGACAGCATATATTTATTTGAACTACCAGTGCAGCAGTTTTGACGGATGAATACAAACTTGTGTGACCACCAAAATATCAACCATTTACCTTTTGGGGCCCTTTCGTCTGTGTTACCCTAAGCCAAGAGGCAGAACATGGTCATTTTATTGGTTATGTGACCTCTTCCTCCTCAGCTCATCTAACAAACCCCAAATCCTGAGATATGAAAGTAAGATGGCCGCCAGAGGAGGGGTAGCTGATTTCAACAAGCTCGAAGAGCATGTGGTAATGCAGAGTGCTTCCTGATGTGCATACAGGTGACAGTGATCAAGAACGGGGACATGGAGTGACCACAAAAGCATTATCAGTTCACCAAGGTGGTCAGTCAACTTAGAGCCTTATCTGGCTAGACAGATTAGTCAGACAGATATGAACGTGCTCCAGTCCCCATGCTTCAGCTAAAAGTGGAATGTCGGGGTTCCCTAACAGGTGTCACAGTTCAAAGGGTGGCATCGGACTGCTACCCACACTCTTGAGCCAGCCCTGGGTGACTGAGTAGAAGAAAACAACATGCTTCCTCTCATTACTGCCACAGTCACAGTGGACAAAGCCATATAAGACCTGGGATCATATGTATTTCCTGGAGTGAGGTTCAGCACAGGTGAAAACTAGTTGGGTAGGCATGACCCTCAGCAAAACCTAGTGCTCCACTCACCCACCCTGGGTGCCTTCCCAGCCCTTCCCCATCTCCTTCCTCTCAGGAACTGCTTCCAGGTACTTCCACTCCCTACTGTGATTTCCTGTTTAGGAAGGTGTTTGTGTGTGTATGTGTGTGTGTGTGTTTATGTGTATTAAAATATAACTACATAAGTTCAAGCCCCACGTTGGGTAGAGAGATTACTTAAAAATAAAATCTTAAAAAAATATATAACTACATAAAGTGCATAAATCTTAAATGTACAGCTCAATGAAATTTTACATGTGCATACACCTATATAACCACCACCTCATATTAAGATATAGAACATTTCCAGCTTCCCAGAAGGCTCTCTTATGTACTTTCCCAGCAAATCCTGCAAAGGTGACCATTATTTTGACTTCTGTTATTGTTGATTATCTTGTCTGTTTTTGAAGTTCTTGGAAGTGGAATTATACAGCATGTGCTGTTTTATGACTAACTTCTTTTGTTTAATTATTTGACGGTGAGTGGCGCCTGGGTGGCTCAGTCGGTTTAGCATCTACCTTCGGCTCAGGTCATGATCCCAGGGTCCTGAGATTGATCCCTGCATCAGGCTCCTTGCTCAGTGGGGAGCCTGCTTCTCCCTCTCCCTCTGCTTGCCACTCCCCCTGCTTGTGCTCTCTCTCTGTCAAATAAATAAATAAAATCTTTAAAAAAATAATTTGTGAGATTTTTGTAAGTGCTGGTGGCAGAGGTTTGAGCTTTTCCATTGTTGTGAATAGTTATTGTATGTGTATATATATCAATTTATTGCTCAATTCTATTTAATTGACTGTTTATGTTTACCTGTTACAAATAACCTTGCATTGAACATTCTTGAACATGTCTTTTGGTGAACATAAGCAACTCATTTCTCTTGTGTATATACTCAGTTGTAGAATTGTTCATGTAAAAGGTATAGGATGTTTTGAGCTTTACTAGAAACTACCAAACAGCTTTCAAAGTGGTTGTATAATTTTACACTCGCATCAGCAATGTATGAGATTTCTCATCACTCTCCATTCTCACCAAACTCAGTATTGCCAGTACTTTTAAGTTTGAACATTCTAGTGGAGGCATCTGGGCAGTATTTTATGATCTAGACTCTTACCTCCCTTTGAAGTTCAAATTTACCCACCCCATTTTTTAAACAAAATAGGAATTATAGAGAACAAACCAATGGTTTACCAGAGGGGAGGTGGGGGTGGGATGGGTGAAACAAGTGATGGGAACTAAGGAGCACACTTAACAGTGATGAGCACCGGGTGATGTACGGAAGTGTTGAATCGCTATATTGTACACCTGAAACTAATATTCCACTGTATGTTAACTAATTGGAATTTAAATAAAAACTTAAACAACAACAACAAAACAAAAATAATAAATGAGTAAAAAAGCAAGAAAGAAATAGTAAGGTAGGATGTGCTTACTGACTACATACATGTAACAAGCAGTAGTCAATGGATATCATTCAAAACTGATAAAATAAATAGAAGCCTATGTAAACTAAAATGGGACTAACAGCAATATCAAAGGAAATAGTATTATGAAAACCAATGGAACAAAAAAATACAAATTCCATAAATAGCAAAAGAATTTGAAAAATAATAAAAGGAAACAGACTGCATAGAGAAACATGGTAAATATGGGATCATACCACAGGAAAAATAAAATTACAGAGTTGAGATCACATATATTAGTCATATTAATACATGTAAAAGAGCTTAAATCACCTTCTAAAAGAAAGGAATTTTCCAGTTGATGTTCAAAAATTATTTTGCTTGTGCTATATACACAAACATAATAAACAAAGTGATTCATAAAGATTGAAACATGTAAAGTATAGCAAAAATATACAAACAAACCAAAAAAAAGGTGTTTCAATCTTCATACCAGACAAAGTATGCAAGGAGAAATAGAAACACAATAATAATAGATAAATTTAACAGACCAGTTGCAGCCCAAGACAAGTCACGTGGACCAAAAAAATCAGTAAAGATGTGGAAGATCCAGAAAACATCATTAAGTTAGGTCATGTGGACTTCGAATTTTTCACTCAAATGTTCAAGAATATGCCTTTTTCAACCACACATGAAAATTCATAAAAAATAAACCATAAATTATGTCACAAAAATCTCTCAGTATGTTTCATAAAGTAGAAAGAATATCACAGAATTTCCACAGTGCCATAACAAAATCAGATAACAGATAGGCCCTTTCACTTGAGAATTTTAAAACTCTATAAATCACCCTATTGTAAAATAAGAAATATAAATCAAAACTGTAGAATTTCTTAAATGTAATCATAATGAAAACATATATTAGAATATGTGGGAAACAAACTAGTGAACAGTTCAAAGACTACATTGCCTTAAATCTGAGCAATAAAAATAAAAGAATGCATATAAATGAACTCAAATCTATAAAACCAACAGCATCGTAATTCAGAAGAAATCAGACCGAACGAATCACTAGAGATAACATGAGGTATGAATGAAGCACAAACCAGAAAAACAGCAGGAATAATAAATAAATCAAAATGCTGCCCTGCAAAAGTCAAAAAAAATAGACAAACCACTAACTATCCTAATTAAGAAAAAAGGGGAAAAGTCACAAATAAGCACAATAAAACCTGACAAGGAGGGAGGAAACATTGAGATAGAAGGACTTCTTAACCATGAGACTACTGTCTTTGCGGCCGCCAAACACTAGATGTAAGCGAGCTGACTGAAGTAGCTACTGCTCTCAGCACCAAAGTTAACTTCTGCACCGGGAGCTCAACTCTCCTGCTCCTGTCTCCCTTGACACCTAGATGCTTCTGCAAGGACCCTACCCTGGAAAGTGGACTAAGCATGGAAACTGCTCACCACCAAATCAAATCAGCACTAGTATGTTTGAGTGACATGACTGTGCCCTAGCTGAAAGGAACCTGTGGGGGTGAGTGGCATGGGTTCTAATGAAGAGAGATGAGATTTGAATTCTCCAGACATTCAGAGGTGTCCAAAATGTTCTGGGCAACCATGTCAAGTATTAACTTCAAACGTTCTGCTTCATGCCTGCTTCATGAGGAATTACAAAATTGTTTGTTTTTGTAAATAATTAGAAACAACCTAAATACCCATCATTGGAGAGATGGTTAATTCAATGATGAAAAATTCTTACTTTGGTATGCTATGTAAAAATAAAAGATGGCGAAAGTTCTGTGTGTGTTTTCAAGGAATAGTATCTAGTAAGGCTTTATGTAAACAAATTCTAGATATGGAAATAGATGCACCTATATGCACATATATGTTTGTGAACCTTAATAGCATGCTCCTATTCATATTCATAAACATATGCAAATATATGCATATGATTCTATACAAACACATAGAAAAAGGACTGAACAGATATACATCCAGCTGTTAAATCTGATTACTTTTCGGTGGGAGAGACTGGGTTGAGTGTTAGAGGCACAATAAATGGAACATTCATATTTAATTCCCTATGACGTTTAGTGTATAAATTTATTATCATAAGACTATATTTGTGTTTGGCTAGTGAATTTCTAAAACATTAAATTTATGGGGAGGATAAAGATTTAGAATATAAATAAGTAGCCCATATGATCTACAAATTTGACTCCAAGGTTCTTTTTTTTTTAAGATTTTATTCATTTATTTGAGAGAGCGTGTGAGAGTATGAGCAAGGGGGGGGTTGGTATGGGGAGCAGCAGAGAGAGGGAGAGGCAGCCTCCTTGCTGAGCCAGGTGACCTAAGCCAAAAGCAGATGCTTAACCTACTGAGCCACCCAGGTGCCCCAACTCCAAGGTTCTTAATGGCCAAAGTAAAAATGGCAATGTGCTCAGTTGCAGAAGTCACCTTGTCCACAAAGGGGGAGAAATTACTGCTACCCTGGCACATCAAATTTTTTTTTTTAATTTTTTTTTATTGTTATGTTAATCCCCATACATTACATCATTAGTTTTAGATATAGTGTTCCATGATTCATTGTTTGTGCATAACACCCAGTGCTCCATGCAGAACGCCTGGCACATCAAATTTTACCTGGTATGAAGGTTTTGTGGTATAATACAAAATAAATATTTGGTCTTTGTCCCTGTTTCCTGGCACAGAGCTCCTAAAACCCTTGGAATCTTCTGAGTGATCAGAGTGTCTTCTTTATGCCAATGAGGTGGCTGGGGCCCCTAGACTGCTTCAGGGGCCTGGGTCACCAGAAACACCAAGCCATGGTTAGAGGGTTAGAACTTCCAGCCTCTTCTCTTCCCACCTCCAGGTAAGGGAGAGGGCCAGAAAATTGGGTTCAATCACCAATGGCCAATGATTTAATCAGTCATACCTACATAATGAAACCCCCATCCCTAAATGACGGGGTCCGGGGTGTTCCCAGGTTGGTGAACACATTGATGTGCCCTGAAGGTGGCTCACCCGGAGAGGGCATAGAAGCTCCACACCCCTTCTCCCCCAGTACCTTGTCCTATCTATTTGGCCATTCTGCGTTGTATCCTTTATAATAAACCAGTAATGGTAAGTAAAGTACATTCCTGAGTTTTGAGTCATTCTATCATATTACTGAATCTGAATTTAGCTATCAAATTCATAGCCAGCCAGTCAGAAGTATGGGCGACAACCTGGGACTTCACATTGACGACCGAAGTAGGGGCAGTCTTGTGGGACTGATCCCTTCACCTATGGGGTCCGTGCTAACTCTGGGGAGTTACTATCAGAATTGGGTTGAATTGTCGGATATCCAGTTGGTAGTTTTGGAGCATCAGAGAAATGGTGGTGGAAAAGACACCACATATTTGGTGTCAAGAGAAAACAAACGTGTGACGTATGGACAACTTTTTCATATGTGTCTCTAAGTAGGAGTATTGAGCAACATACGTGACAGTTTTCTACAGATTACATCTACCTTAGATGCAGTAGTGGAAAAGGTCCAGCCTGAGGAAGCGATCCTGCAAGGACTACAGTTCCTCCACTTAGTACCTTCCTCTTGTTAAATAGCATGAGTGGCCATCAGGGAAAGGAGCAACAGAGGAAGGACAGTCCCAGGCGTACTGTCAACCTGGATCGAGTTCTAACCACAAATACCCAAATGGAACTTCATTGGTAAGGATAAAACACTGGTCAGATCACCTCCAGCAACTTCTTCCAACATTAGTGTTTTATACTAAGACCAGGGCTCATTTAATAACCACCAGCTTCTTTATGGTTAGGTTTAATGATTTGAAATAATACATATTTATGTTACCCCCTCTCATTGTCAACAACTTCTACTAGGCACTCTCCAGATGGAGAACTAAGTATGGAGCAGACACTGTTGATACCCTGTCCCATATTTCTTTGGTCTGCCTGAGTTCACCTGCAGATGCAAATAGAGAACGTTCTCAGCACCTGTTAACTTCCCAATGTAAGCACCTGTGTCTGTCTGCTTTCCTGGCTGAGGAATTTCTCCAGCATGGAAGCCTGGTCTGCCACACAGACATTGCATGGAAGTAGGCGGGGGTTCATGCCACCGGAGACAAACTCAACCAGTGAGGGATAGGACCTGTGAAGAAATGCTCCATCCTCTCCCCACTCCTCAACCCCAGTCCTTGGGAAGTCTGTTCCTCATGGGTTTTCAGAGGTTCCCAGCAAGATCAAGGTCCAGTTGGCCACAGTGGGAACCTGCTTAGGAACACACACTTTATTAGCTTTCCTCTCTTCTTTTGCTTCCTCACTTCTCTTTCTTGTGCTCAGCTCCCAGATAAAGTATTTGCATCCACATCCTCACCTCAGAGTCTGCTTTTAAAGGGGGCCAGAGTAAGACGAAGCATATTTAGCACATATGTTGATTTCTGCCTTCTTATTTGAAATAAATTAGAATAAGATAAAAGACCTTATGTCAAGTTCGTAGGCAGAAACTAGGAGCCCTCTAAGGGTTGAGAAATTTTTTTTAAAGATTTCTTTAAAAGCTTATAAATCAATATTCGGTGTTGTAAAGAATACACAAAAATCACGTTTCTAGTAACCACTGTTATAGCCTGACCATGAAAGATTAGTTTTCCCTATTAACATTTCTCAAATCCAAGTTAAAGATTGAACCCTTCGGAGGTCCTTTTATTGAATGAATAAAGTGTCTGTCTCCATCATTTCCTTCAATCAGTCTTCCTTCTGGAAGGTGTGATAATCTTGCAAAAGCAAAAAGCAAAGCAAAGTGATTTATTTAAACATGCCTACCAGGTGATCGCTGCCTTAGTTGTCTTTTCAGACATGGTAGCAGCCCAGAGGGTTTTCTGTGCTGTAAGCCTGAAATAAGTTCTGGAGAATAAAGAGAAATTTGCTTTGCTGAGTTATGAGATCTTGAGTACTGTGTGGGTGCACGGCCACTCTCCTAAGCTTGAGAAACTTCTGAGAAAAATGTACGCTGTTATTATAAAATCTGTGTTTACTGAGGTAAGGGAGGTTCAGAGAAGCAAATCAAATGAAAAATAATGGCCAACGTTTGCACATGTTTTGTAGTAAATGTGATAAGATTATGAAAGCTATCATCTGCCTCTTGTTCTGAGAATCTCCAATATACAGAGCCTGATACTTGCTTCTTTTTTTTTTTTTTAAGATTTTATTTATTTGAGAGAGAGAGAGAGTACGGGCGAGAGAGAGAGCACAAGCTAGGAGGAGGAGTAGAGGGAGAGGGACAAGCAGACTCAGCACTGAGCACAGAGTCTGATGCAGGGCTTGATCTCATGACCCTGAGATCATGACCTGAGCCGAAACCAAGAGTCCAATGCTTAACTGACTGAGCCACCCAGGTGCTCCTGATACTTGATCATAAATGAGGAACTTATCTCCAAGGGTCAGAAATACTTCATTTCACATAGGGCTATAAGGTTTTATATTATGACTGATTTGTTTTCATCTCTTAAGTTGCTTTTCATTTTGAAAATGTCTTTCACATTGAATGCTTTCCAATATGCCCTATTCAACATCCAAGTTAGGTGTTGCTGTTTGTGGACAGGATATCTGTTTTGAAGTAAATGCCAAGCTTGATCAAGATCTGTTGCAGTTGGTTTCTCATAGCTGTTTTCTATTTCTTTCTGGGAAGGTAAGATTGCATTCAGAAATCATGCAAACCTTATTTCTTTTTTTCTGTTTTTTTTTTTTTTTTAAAGATTTTATTTATTTATTTGATATAGAGAGAGACAGGGAGAGAGGGAACACAAGCAGGGGGAGCAGCAGAGGGAGAGGGAGAAGCGGGTTTCCCGCAGAGCAGGGAGCCCGATGCGGGGCTCGATGCGGGGCTCGATCCCAGGACCCTGGGACCATGACCTGAGCCGAAGGCAGACGCTTAACGACTGAGCCACCCAGGCGCCCCGCAAACCTTATTTCAAAGACCCTTATCATTTCCTGGTGCTGGCCCTCCCCTAAAACCAACTTTGGGTAATCAAAGCATATAAAGATGCCTTATTCTATCAGAATCTTCAATGTCTTACAGACTGGAAATTTGGATGTTGGTATTAGATTCAGATCTGATAATGGTTCACTGTCTTATTAGAGATATAATTTCTTACTTGCTCTGTATCTCTTGTCACAGCCATAAAAGGGGGATAAAATATATTTCCCTCTTCAGTCATATTAAGTCATCCTTATCAGCCATCAAAAGCATTTGTTAAGTATTGATTTATGACTGGAGCCAAGCTTGGCAGGCAGAGGCAGATCATAACTTTCCCTGGAATATGGTTAATTTCCTTCAATGCACCACCATGATAGACAGAATGTATTTATGACACACAGGTGATTGAATAATAAACATGGGAATGAATAAGCATAATGTTCAGGTGTTTGCATTATGTAGAAGTAAAGAGTTGCTGAATTTATATGGGAACTAGTTGACTGGAGAGTCGAGGTATGTTTTATGTTGAGCACGATAATGGGAAACTTGTTTACTCACGCAATTAATTTGTGAGGGCTTTCTTGAGTATTCGGGGTTTTAAAAACAGTGATGACAGGTGGCAGTGATATGATGAGGTAGAGTGGTACTGCAGGTGACAGTGACCCTGCAACTTCCTGAGCTCAATAAAGTGGTCCTCAGGGTCCAACGTGTGGCAGGTACACACAGAACAGGGCAGACTATTCCAGAGATTCTCCTATTTCAAGGTTGAAGTGGGTAGAGAATCTTTAATTCTGATGTGGTTTTCAACAAATTATTCTGCTCTTGGTAATACGCCTAGATCCTTGACTCTTCCTGCTGTGCAGATTTATTTCAAAATGAATATATAACATCAAACCACCTATAACAAGGAAATAGCTTGGAAATAAGGAGGAACCCACGACACCGGTGTTTTAATGAAATTAACTTAAATTGTAGGTTAAAAAAAGGTCTTGTTTTATTTATGGATTCAAACACTTTAGGAAAAAGAGCTGTTTTTTTTTTTCAGCTGCCTTAAAATATGACTTTAAGTCGCTACTTGTGACAATAAGATTTTTCTAATAGTAAAGCTTCTCTTGTTACAAACCTTCTGTGAAATTCAAGGGGCATAAAATTTCATTTAAATAAGGCAGACTTCTTATGTGAGAGGGGAAGTAAGGAGCAGTCAATGGAAATGTACAATTTTCAGATAAGAAGAAAAAGTCATGAGAAATGGGGCTTGCGCTGTGTAAAAGGAGGATCATATGACTTTGTTTGCATGTCATATATAAAGGAAGGAACCTGAATTTTGAAAAGGCAACAGAAACCTCATCTCCAATCTTCCTGTTCTCAAACAGCCTGGACAGACAAAATAGACTTGAGATCAAGACACAGTATATACTTAATAAGTCACTGAGTCTTAAGTCTTTCAATAACTACCCTGAGTCATCTAAAGGATTGAGTAAAATTGCTGGAAAGGTTTATTGATTATCAGAAGTTCCCTATCAATTCCTTTTTGCTCCCTGCTACCCTTTTGGCATACATTGGTCATAGATTCGTGTATCCACCACCCCAATCAGAATATAGAACAGTTCTGTTAGCCCCCCAAAATGACCCCATGTTATCCTTTTATAGTCATACCCTTCTCTCCCTCCCAACTTCTGGCATCCACTGATCTTTTTCTGTCTTTCCAGAATGTCTTACAATTGGAATCACACAGTAGTAACCTTTATAGACTTCCTTTGTTCATTAGCATAATGCCTTTGGGATTCATTAATGTTCCATTTATCAGTAGTTTGCTCCTTTTCATTGCTGAGTAGTATTCCATCATATGGGTGTACAAGTTTGTTTATCCATTCACCATTCGAAGGACACATGGGCTGTTTACAGTTTGGGACAATTACAAATAAAGCTATCACATACATTCATGTCCTGGTTTTGGTATAAATATAAGTTTTCATTTCTCTAGGGTAAATAGCAAGGAGTAAGAGAGCTGGGTTACATGATGAGTGTATTTTTAACTTTATAAGAAACTGCCAAACTATTTTCCAGAGTGACTGTACCATTTTGTATTCCCAGTAGCAATGTATGAGGGTTCCAGTTGCTCCACACCTTTGTCTGCAACTGATAATGTCCGTATTTTTTAAGCCATTGTAATATGTAATGGTATCTCCTCATGGATTTAGTTGGCATTTCCCTAATGGTTAAAGATGTGAAGCATCTTTCCATGTGTTTTGCATCCTTATTTGTTCGTTGGTGAAGTGTATGTTCCAGTACTTTGCAAAATTTTTTGAAATTTTTATTGAAATAATTGCAAATTCACATGTAACAAATAATGTGGAGAGATCCTTTTCTCCTTTTTTGTTCCTCAGTGTTATAGTTTTACATCTAAGTCCATTGTCCATTTTAAGTAAATCATTGCATAAAGTGTGAGGTTTAGGGAAAGGTTCTTTTTTTTTGGTTTATGGAGGGCAAATTACTCCCACATTTCTTTTTTTCCTTATTTATTTATTATTTATTTAATTATTTTCTTAGATTTATTTATTTTAGAGAGAGAGAGCAAGCAAGTGTGATTGGGGGGAGGGGCAGAGGGAGAGAATCTTCAAGCCAACTCCCCGCTGAGGATGGAGTATCCATGAAATCATGACCTAAGCTGAAACCAAAAGTCAGATGCTTAACCGACTGAGCCACCCAGACACTCCTTATTTATTTACTTTTAACTTTTTTTAGGTAAACTCTAATGTGGGGCTGCAACTCATCACCCCAAGATCAAGAGTTACATGCTCTACTGACTTAGCCAGCCAGGTGCCCCACTCCCACATTTCTTGAAAAGGCTCTTTTTCCTCTGTTGAACTGCATCTCTATCTTTGTCAGAAATTAGTTGATTATACTTGTGTTGGAGCTATTATCTGTGTTCTCTATTATAACCCATTGATCTAGATAGCTATCCTTCCAACACTACAGACTACCTTGATTACTGGAGCCATATAGTAAGGCTTAATATTTGCTAGAGTGAATCTTTCCACTTTGTTCTTTATTAAGATTATTTCAACTATTCTAGAGAGTGTGCCTTTCCTGTGAATTTAAGAATAAGCTTAGAATAAGCCTGTCTATGTCTATAAAAAAAAATTGCATGAATTTTGATAGGAATTTTCTTAACCCAGTATATCAATTAAGAGAGAATTAACATTTTACTCTCTTGAGCCTTCAAATTCATGAACGTGGTATGTCTCTCCATGTATTAGGTCTTCTTTGATTCCTTTATTGGCATTTAAAAATTTTCAACATACAGATCCTGTACACGTTTTGTTAACTGTATACTTAACTCTTTCATTGCTTTTTTAGCAATTTTAGTAGTATGGTGTTTTAAAGTTTGGTTTCTGCATGTTCCTCTTAATATATAGATATGTAATTTGTTTTTGTGTGTTCATCTTATATGCTGTAACCTTAAAAAACTCACTTATTAGTTCTAGGAGGTTTTTTTTTTAAGAGTATTTTCTTTTTTTTCTTTCTTCTTTTCGATCTGTATGCTTTTTATTTTTTTTATCTTGCCTTATTAAATTGGCTAAAACTTCCATCACTATGTTGAGTAATATCAGTAAGGCAGACATTCTTATTCTGTTTCTGGTCACATGTGGAGAGCATTCATTTCTTTCATCATTAAGTATAATGTTAGCCATAGAATTTTTGCAGATACTGTTTATCAAGTTAAGGAAATTGTTGTTTCTGTTTTACTGCCAGTTTTATAATGGATAGATGTTGAAATTCATCAAATGCTTTTCCTGCATCAGTTGGTAAGATCATGAGGTTTTTCTTCTTTAGCCTGTTAATATGGTTGAATACAATGTGTTTTTTTCTGAATATTGAACCAAACTTGCATCCCTGGAATTATCTCCAGTTAGTCATGGTGTTTCATTCTTTCTACACACTGTTACATTTTAATATGTAATATTTTGTTGAGGATTTTTGAATCAAAGCTCATGAGAGCTATTGATCTGTAGTTTTATTTTTTTGGTACATTCTTTGTCTAGTTTTGGTATCAGAGTCCTAATAGTTTCATAAGATGAATTGGGAAGTCTTCCCGCCTCTTCTATTTTCTGCAAGAGATTGTGTAAAATTGGTGGTAATTCTTTTTAAACATTAGGGAGAATTTTGCAGTGAAACCATTTGGACATTTTATTTTGAGAGTTTCAAAAATTACAAATTCAATTTCCTTTAATAGTTATGGTACTTCAGGATTTTATTTATTTATTTTTAGAGAGAGAGAGAGAGAGAGAGCGCACATGAGCACAGGGAGGGGCAGAGGGAGAGGGAAAGAATCCCAAGCAGACTCCACGTTGAGTGCAGAGCCTGACATGGGACTCAGTCTCAGGACCCTGAGATCATGACCTGAGCCAAAACCAAGAGTCAGATGCTTAACTGGCTGAGCCACACAGGTGCCCCAATAGTTACAGGGCAATTCAAATTAAGTGTTTAATACTAGATGAGCTCAGGTAGTTTCCATTTTTCTAAGAACTGATCCATTTCATCTAAATTGTCAAATGTATGTGTGTAGAGTTGTTTCAAGTATGTCATTATCATTTTGATGTCTGCAGTGTCTGTAATGATATTCACTCTTTCATTCCTAATTTGGTTATTTATGTCTTTTCTTATTTTTCCTTTGCCAGGTCTTGCTAGGGGTTTGTCAGTTGTACTCATCTTTTCAAAGTACCAGCTTTGTGTTTCATTAATTTTTCTTTATTGTTATTCTGTTTCCAATTTCATTGGTTTTTGCTTTGATCTTTCTTATTTCCTTCCTTCTCATTTTGGGTTTATTTTTCTCTACATTTTTTAGGTAGGATCTTAGATTATTGATTGGAGACTTTTCCTCTTTTCTAGTGTATACATTTAGTGTTGTAAATTTACCTCCTAGCACTGCTTTTGCTATGTCCCACAAATTTTGATATGTTGTATTTTCATTTTTATTCAGTGCAAAGTATTTTTTAAAATTTCCCTTGAGATTTATCATTGAGCAATGGATTATTTAGGAGTGGGGTTTTTAGTTTCCAGCTGTTTGGAATTTTTCTTTATGTTTCTGTTATTGATTTATAGTTTGATTTTTGTGGTCAGAGAATACGTTGTATGATTTCAATATTGTTAAATGTGTTCAGTGGCCTATCTTGTTTTATGTGCCACTGGCACTTGAAAAGAATGTGGATTCTGTTGTTGTTGGGTAGAATGTTCAGTGTTAATTAGATCTCTTAGTTGATGGTGCTTTTGAGTTTTTCTATACCCTTTCTGATTTTCTAATTATTCTAACAGTTGTTGAGGGAAGGATATTGAAATCTCCAGCCTTAATTTGCCTGTGCCTATTACTCCTTTCAGTTCCATCAATTTTTATCCTTATATTTTTTGCTGCTGTGTTGTTTGATGCATACACATTTTACTATATCTTCTTAGTGAATTGAAATTTTTATGATTACATAATGATACTTTCTGTTTCTGGTAAGTTTCTTTGCTCTGAAGTTCACTTTATCTGAAATTAATGTAGCCACTTCAGTTTCTTTTGATTAATGTTACCATGATATATCTATCTGTTTATATCATATTTGAAGAGTTTTTTGTGGGGAGCATATAGGTGGGTCGTAGTTTTTAATATATTCTGCTTATCTTTGTCTTTATTATTTTAGACTATTTACATTTAATGCAATTATTGGAATATTAAGGTTCAAGTCTGCTGTTTTATTTTTTTCTGCTTGTTCTCTCTTTTATTTCTATTTTCTTTTTCCTACCTTCTTGTGGATTACTTGAACCTACTTTTAAATTTTTTTAAAGAGAGAGAGAGAGTGAGCAGGAGCTGGGGTAGGGGCAGAGGGAGAGACAGAGAGAGAGAATCTCAAGCAGACTCCATGCCCAGCACATAGCCCGGCGTGAGGCTAGATCTCACAACCCTGAGATCATGACCTGAGCTGAAATCAAGAGTTAGACACTTAATCAACTAAGCCACCCAAAAGCCCTTACTTGAACTTATTTTATAATCCATTTTGATTTATCTCCACTGATTCTGAATACATCTTTTTGCACAGCATTTTTAATTGTTGTCTAGGTATCATGTTATGAATGAATAACTTATCAGTCTATTGATGTTGACATTTTACTGGTTTAAGTGAAGTGTAGAAACCTTACCTCTCTTTACCTTCCCCCCTTTTTAATATGATTATCTTAAATATTTCTTACATAGACATTTAGAGTCATATCAGGCATTGTTACAATTTTACTTTAGTCATCCAACAAAATCTCGAATGCTCAAGAGAACTAAAGTCAATGCATTTACCTGTATTTTCTGATCCTGTGTTCTTTCTTCCTTCTTGGTGACCCAAGATTCCTTCTTTAATCATTTCCTTTCTCTTTAGACATCTTTTTTAGGGTAGGTCTGCTAGTGACAAATACTTATTTTTAGTTTTCCTTTGTCTGCGAATGACGTTATTTCCTTTTTACTCCTGAAGGATATTTTCACTGGATATAGGATTGTGGCTTTACAGTTTTCTTTTAGCAGTGGAGAAAAGCTATACAACTTTCCTCTGGCCTCTGTGTTCTTTGATGAGAAATCCTTTGTCATTTGAACTGTTCTCCCACTATCGGGTAGTTGTTTCTCTATCACTGATTTTAAAATTGTTTCTTTGTCTTTGGTTTTCAGACATTTGACTTGTGCCTTTATGTGGCTTTCTTTGTGGTTCCCTCAGTGTCTTGAATCTACAGGTTTATGCCTTTTGCCGAATTTGGGAAGTATTCAGCAATTATTTCATCAAGTTTTTTTAGCCCCACCCTATGTCTCCTTGCTTTCTGAGACTTCGATGACATACATGTTAGACTTTTTTTCCCCTCTGAGAATGTGTTCCTTTTTTTCAGTCTGTTTTCTTTCTGTTGTTTAGACTGTATAACTTCTGTTGTTTAGTCTTCAAGTTCAGTAATTCTTCTCTACTTGCCTTCCATTCTGCTCTTGATCCCATCCATTGAGTTTTTGTATGTATAACTTCTAAAGTTTATATTTGGTTCTTCTTTATAGCTTCTATTTCTTTGCTGTGATTTTCAATTCCTTTGCTGAGGCTTTCTATTTTTCATTTCAGGTGTGTTCATGAATGTGTTTCAAGTGTGTTTATAATTTCTTATTTGAGCAATTTTATGGTGGCTGCTTTAAAATTTTTGTCAGATAATTCTAACACATCTGTCATTTTTGCAGGGAATTGTATTGGTTATGTTTTTTCATTCAGTTTGAGATCTTCCTGGTTCTTGGCTATAAGTGATTTTTTTTCCCTATGGTAACCTGGACATTTTGTTTACTATGTGAGACTCTGCATTGTATATAAACCTTTTGTTTTAGCGAGATTCCTCTGATACTTCAGAGTGGAAGGAAGAGCACTGTCTCATTATTGCTGGTTGCAGGCAGAAGTCTAGTTTCCCCCACGTAGCCTTGCTTGACACTGAAGTGGAGGGAACTTATCATTATTGCTGAGCAAGGGTGGGAGTTTCAATTTCCTACTAGGCTTCCACTGATCTCCCTGGCTGTGATTGGTAGGAGTGCCTCATAAGTACTCCCAACATGATCTCCAGTGACACCATGGGGTAGGCCCCTTTGTTACCACTGGGTAGTATTGTAAATCTCAATTCTTCCCTCAGGCCCCTGTACCATTTCAGTGAAGAGGATGAGGGGTGCCTGGTTTCTACCAGGTGGTGGAGGAAGTCGAGGCTCCCCACCTGGTTTCTATTCACTCCATGACTCGGGGTAGGGGTGGGGGGGCGCCTGTACTGCTTGGTGTGGATGAAAGTACCAGCTTCTTCCTTGACCTTCTCTGACACCATACTTGCATGGAGGTTGGAATGCCTCAGAACCTGGTGAAAGTGGAAGTCGAGGCTCCCTACTTAGCCATTGCTGGCATGGGTAGAGGTCAGGCCACAGTTTTTTCCCAGTGATGTCTGGCTATATTAGAAAAGTTATTTTCTAAGTCTTATCTCTTGCTAAGCTGCCTCTTCCCTAACTTTTAGGCTGGGGAGAGTATGCTTTTGTTTTCTCTTTTAACTGTGCCCATTGGCATTTCCTGGTTGCTGGCTTCTCCAGCACCCAGACTGCCATATATGAGGCACAAAGAAAACCCAGGGAACTTATCACGATGTCTCTCTTTGGGTCCTAAGGTTTTTAGCTGATCTGCATTTTTCTCTCCACTTTGCAGAGTCTCATGTTTGTTATATATGTAACATGCAGGGTCTTTAGTTGTACTTCGTGGGAGGAATAGGAATAAGCATGTCTACTCCATATTCCCACATGTAGGTCTATTTTTGAACTCTATTCTATTACATTGCTCTACGTGTCTGTCCACATGCCAGTGCTACACTTTCTTAATTACTCTATTTAATAAGCCTTAAGATCAGGTGGCGTAATTCATTTCACTTTATTCATCTTTTCCCAAATTGTTATTCTAGTTTTTTTTGCCCTTCCATATGGATTTTAGGACTAGCGTTTGTACCTATAGAAATATTCTGGGATTTTGATTGGAATTGCATTGAATTAGTAGGACAATTTGGGGAGAATTGATGTCTTTCCTATGTTGAGTCTTCCAACTCATGAACATAGACTATCATTCCTTTTATTTAGGTCTCCTTGAATTTCTCTTACTGGCATTTTGTAGTTCTCAACATATAGATGATGTACTTTTTAGATTTATACCTAATTATTTGATGTTGTACAGATATTATAAGTTGTATTGTTGAAAAATTTTCGATTTTCAGTTGTACATTATCACTATACATAAATGTGATTGATTTTTGTGTGCTAACCTTGTATCCTGCAATCTCCTAAAATTAATTTATTAGTTCTGGTGGGATATTTTTGTAGATCCTTAGGATCATATAGGTAGACAATAATGTTGCTTGTGAGTAAGGGCAGTTTTATTTCTCCTTTCCCAATTTGTGGGCCTTTGCTATCTTCTTACCTTTGTACACTGGCTAACAAGTCAGGTATGATTTTGGGTACTAACAGAGGGCCATCACTGCCTTGTCCTGATTTTAAGTGAAAGTACTTTCATGATGAAGTATGGTGTTAGCCATATGTTTTTTGTATATACCCTTAATCACATTGTGGAAGTTCCCTCCTATGACCAGTTTGCTGAGGATTTTTGTCATGAATGGGTTGTACACTTTTTCCCAGGCCTCTTCTGTATCGGTTGATGTGATTATGTGACCTTCAACTTTAAACTGTACATATGGTGGATTGCATTGATTTATTTTTGAATATTGAACTAGCCCTGCATTTTGAGGATGAATTCCACTTGATCGTGGTATATTAATCTTTTTATATATTGCTCTGCTAATTTTCTGAGGATTTTTATGCCTATGTTCATAAGGGACATTGGACTATAGTTTTGTTTTTTGTACTATTTTTACCTGGTTTTGGTTTGGAAGTAATGCAGGTATCATAACATTTATTATGAAATGTTTCCTCTTCTCCTATTTTCTGGAATAGATTTTGTAGTACTGGTGTTACTTTTTGCTTTAATGTTTGGTAGAATTCACCAATGCAACCACATAGACCTGGAGTTTTCATTTTTGGAAGATTTTACCCAGGGCTTAAATCTCTTTAGTACTTACATAACAATTCAGGATATATACTTCATCTTGAGTGAGTTTGAGTAGTCTGTGGTTTTCAAGAAATTGATCCATTTAATCTAAATTATAAAATTTATATGAATAGAGTTGATTAAAGTATTCCCTATTATCCTTTTAATATCTGTTATCTTTAGCTATATTCCATCTTTCATTCTTGATATTGGCCATTTGTGGCCATTTGGCCAGTTTATCAGTTTTTAAAAAATCTTTTCAAGAACTAACCCTGTGGTCCATTGTTTTATTCTATTTTTTTTTTCTGTTTCAATTTCTTTGACTTTTGCTCTTTATTATTTTTTTCCTTCTTGCTTTGGGTTTATTTTGCTTTTTTCGCTGGTTTCTTGAAATAGGAACTTAGATTATTGATTTCAGGCTTTATTTAATTTCTAATGTAAGCACATATTGCTATAAAACTTGTAAGATATGCTCTAGCTGCATTCCACAAATTTTGATATGTTGTATTTTTATTCAGTTAAAAATACTTTTTGAGGGGCACCTGGGTGGCTCAGTCGGTTAAGCATCTGCCTTCAGCTCAGGTCATGATCCCAGAGTTCTGGGATCTAGCCCCGCGTAGGGCTCCCTGCTCTGCGGGGAGCCTGCTTCTCCCTCTCCTTCTGCTGCTCCCCCTGCTTGTGTCTCTTGGTCTCTCTGTCAAATAAATAAATAAAAAATCTTTAAAAAAATATTTTTTGAGACTTCCTCTTTGACCCATGGATTATTTAGAAGTTTCTGTTAAGGGACACCTGGGTGGCTCAGTTGTTAAGCGTCTGCCTTCGGCTCACGTCATGATTCCAAGTTCCTGGGATCGAGCCCCGCATCGGGCTCCCTGCTCTGCGGGAAGCCTGCCTCTCCTTCCTCCACTCCCCCTGCTTGTGTTCCCTCTCTCGCTGTGTCTCTCTCTGTCAAATAAATAAATAAAATCTTTAAAAACAAGTTTCTGTTAATTTTTAGGTGTTTCAAGATTTTACTGTTATCCTTTTCTTATTATTTTCTACCTTCATTCCATTATATTCTTTGAAGATGTCAATTCTTTTAAGCTTGTTAAGGTTTGTTTTAGGACCCAGGATCTGGTCTATCTTGGAGAATATTCATCTGTATTTTTTCCACATGAGTTACTAAAGAAAAGGAGATAGTTAAGAATATGTGAGAAAGTAACCAATCATACTGTAGATATATACTAATAAAATTTATTTTTAAACATTTTCCAGTGGTAATGATATTTATATTTACTTGGCTACTTTAAAGAACTTATGCTTGGGACACCTGGGTGGCTCAGTTGATTAAGTGCCTGCCTTTGGCTCAGGTCATGATCCCAGGGTACTGGGATCGAGTCCTGCGTTGGGCTCCTTGCTCAGTAGGGAGCCTGCTTCTCCCTCTGCCTGCCACTCCCCCTGCTTGTGCGTGCGTTCTCTCCCTCCCTCTGACAAATAAATAAAATCTTTAAAAAAAATAAAGAACTTACGCTTAGAAACCAAAGAATAGAACATTTCTAGTTAAATGATAGAGGCAAGATAGCTCCAGGATCTCTCTACAGAACATGCCCATAGCCTATGCTTCCAACCAGGACCATTGACCAGAGCATGTCACTATCTCCTGGGTGACAAATACAGTTTAGTCATAAAGTGGAAACTAAATGTGATTGTAAACATCATTATTCTACCCTCTTTAAATATCCTTTTCTGAAAGGAACTTAATTTTATGTAATATATTTTTGTTGTACAATGAAAGAGGATACTAAAAACTTTTTTATGGGTTCCAATATGTTTCACAAAACTGTATATTTGCCAGAGTAATTATTGTTATTATGTTATTTTTGGCAATTATGACAAGAGACTGTAAAACAATTTTTAGTAAATTGTTAGTAAGCAATTAGTAAATAATTGTTAGTAAACAATTTTTAGCAAATTACAGCAAAACATTGTTTAATGGCCCTCATCTAAGTACAGTTAAGCAGCCTTCCTGTTCACTTTAGAAGCTAAAGGACTTCATTGCCATTTTAGCATTGAATGGTGGTCATTCATAGCAACCAAGCTATCTTGGTTTCTATGTTTTGAAAACACACATAGGTCTCTAATTATGTCACAGTTGATTCCTGTCCAGAAGGCTATCTGTTATGTCTACCTCTTTATATATGTGTCTTGTTATTTTGACCATCAGAAACAAATTCTTTCATGACAGAAGGCAGCATCAGCCACAGCCTATCCTGAAGACAGCTACTGTCAAGTGGAAGAGGAGTACAAAGAAAAGGATACTGTAGAGGCTTTGAGAAGCAACCTGATTTGCAATATGTGCTTTTTATGGGTTGAACTGTGTGTCCCCCAAATTCATATATTGAAGTCCTAACCCCCGGTACCTCAGAATGTGACCTCACTTGGAAATAGAATCTTTACAGAGCTAATCAAATTAATATGATGTCATTAGTGTGGGCCCCGATCCAGTATGACTGGTGTCCTTATAAAGGAAGAAATTTGGGACAGAGACAGACACACATAGAAGGAAGATGATGTGAAGACACAGGGAGAAGACAGCCATTTACAAGCTAAGAGAGAGGCCTAGAACAGATTCTCCCTCACAACCCTAAGAAGGAGCCAACCCTGCCAACACCTTGATTTTGGACTTTTAGTTTCCAGATCTGTGAGACAATAAATTTCTGTTGTATAAGCCACCCAATGTGTGGTACTTCTTTGTTCCAGCAGACCTAGCAAACTAATACGGTGCCTAAAAGAACAAAAGCCACTGCAGGAGGTTTCCAGCCAAATACCATTATGGGAGTGTAGTTCAGCACATTTTGTTTTCCTGTGGTCACTTGAGGAAAAAAAAAAAAAAAAACACAGAAGCTGCTGGAAAGATTTCTCTGTAATTTTTCCCTTTCAGGGTTGGATGAGACTGTGAACTGAATTACTACTTACCCTCATGCAATAGTATGCCCTACAGCTCTTTTCCAATGGCAACTGAGAGGTCCTTTGATATATAGCTCCCAGATGTTTTTCTTATTCTGCCCTCTTCTACTTATCCAATAAATTAATCAGTGAAATTTCAAGGAATTTCTCAACCTGAAGACTCTCAACCCAAAGAAAGGCAGTAAGCTCAAGCAAATTTTGTGAGACCTGACGTGTGTCCCTCAACAAACTTTACCCAGGAATATTTGTTGCCTTAAAGAATAAAGATAGAAGGAAGAAACCTATGTACTGAGGATCTATATTTAGCTTATCTCTCTGTGTGAGGATAGACTTAACTTGCGCTCGGACTGGATAGTTCTATGCTCATCTCCAGGGATGTCTGAAAGTCCGGTACTGACCCTTGGCTGAGAGAAGGATGAAATGTGCTGGTTAATGATTTATAAGATGCTCTTTAAAGCTCAAAATTCCCTCAGAGGCATCCTTTACTGACTTTTCCACATTGGTTAGGGATCTATAGATTGATGGTTTGCCCCCGGTTTCAGAGTTTACATGGTCTGGTTTTAGTTGTGACCAGTGGAGTATTAAAGACCCCTCAGTAAACTCGTATCTTGGGTTCCTTGAAACCAAAGCAACCTTGAACATATTCTAGTGGTCCATAATCTGAGTGTACAGCACATCCTCTGCAACTGAAAAAGGACTCTTAGAGGGATGCCTGAACAGATCAAACCCTTCCATGATGGACTATACTTTTCTTCTGCTACTGTACTTACCTTGATTAAAGCCTTATGTGTGAAATGCTAAGTCCTTTCAATTTTTTGACCCTGTGTGATTGTTATACCCACAAACCCTAGGTTCAAGGCTGAGACCTTGAGCCCTTCCTAAAATTCACCTTAAAAGGTAAAGCAAGCACTAGTTCTGGAGACCATAAATTGAAAAGAAAATGGGAAAGCAGTAAGGACCCTAATCTTTGTTGGGCTTTAAGGCAGACTCAAGGTCTGGATAAGAGGCCATAAGGATGTCTGTGGGATGCTGGATCTTAGTTCTAAGTGTAAATAGAGGGAAAATGGGGAGTAGCATGGCATAGAATAGATACTCCTGGGCCATCAGATCCCAGGTTCCCTACCTCTATCAAAAGTATAACTCTGGAGGGTGGGGGTAATTGAGACTGCAGGTGAAATTAAAATGGGTTTTGCCAGTTATTTCTGATGGTTCACATGACTTCTATTCTTCTAGAGACTCTCTCTAGAGCCAAAAGCATTACAGAATATAAGGGAGTAAAAGCTACGACATAATGAAAATTGGATAATTAAATTAAGGTCATCTGCCAAAGGCACACATTCGAAATAACTATTAAATCCACAGCTTTCCATAAACTATTTGTTTTGAGTGTTGTATTAAATTAGTCAAAGACAGTTTTATATTCTGGGCACTATAGAGTCTCTAAATGGGATATCTCTTGTAAAGCATATGGGAATAAAAGAGGTATGAAGTACAAGAGATCAGCAGAAACATTTACACACAGAAAATGCCTTGTAACCTTAATCAGGATAAAGAAAGGAAAGAGCACTACGAGAATGTCTAACATTAGAGAAATGGTTTAATAAATTATAGCACATCAAAATGATGGAATATTATGCAGGCATTAAAATGATAATTAAAATTATGTAGAAATGTTTGTTTGATATAATGTTAATGTAAAACCAGAAGAATACAAAATGGCATATAAAAGTGTGAGAGCATATAATTACATATGCAAGTTGAAGGAAATATATTAAAACATTGAATTATCATAATTTAGAGTGGGTTGTTTTTAATTAAAGTATACTGTGTTATGTAGACTTCGTATGTGTATGTACATATATGTATATCTTCTATATGTGTATATTTATGTATAAACATAAGACATTTAGTGGTGGGCACATTGGTAGGGATTTTTTTTTTTTTTGAGATGCTTCCTTATCATTTAGAGCAGCACTTTCCAATAGAACTTGCTGCAATAATGAAAATGTTCTATAAATCTGTGCTGCCCAGTATGGTAGACACTAGCCATGTGTGTCCTTCAGGCACTTGAAATGTGGCTAGTGTGGCTGAGCAATGAAAAAATTTTTTTCAACTTTAACTAGTTAAAATTTAAATTCAAGTTATATTCACTAACTAACTAAAATTTAAATTAAAAAAATGTTAATTCAAGTAGCCACACATGCCTTGTGGTTAACATATTGTCCTCTAAAAAATACCAATTTATAGCTAGAAGGTAGATAAAATTTAGTAGTGGGCTCGTTAGTCTGGATTTTTGTCCACTGTCATTCATATTTTTTCTGTAGTCAGTTGGAACCTCTAAAAGTACTCTGTCATTCACTTCTCCCTTTGGAGCAAGAGATCATGCAAAAGGTGCACTTTGCTGAATTGTAAAGGATAAAAGAGCTCCACTTACTCTCCACTTCAGTGGAGTTTTAGTACATCAGTCTTTTTTTTTTTTTTAAACTATTTTTTTTTAAGATTTTTTTTTTTTATTTATCTATTTGACAGAGAGAGAGGTAGTGAGAGCAGGAACACAAGCAGGGGGAGTGGGAGAGGGAGAAGCAGGCTTCCCGCCGAGCAGGGAGCCCGATGCGGGACTCGATCCCAGGACCCTGGGATCATGACCTGAGCTGAAGGCAGACGCTTAACGACTGAGCCACCCAGGTGCCCTTAGTACATCAGTCTTGCTACATCAGAAAATCTTTACTGTAATCACAAATATACCGGAGACCCACAGTTACCCAAATAGCTGCCCCTTTCTGGTACAAAAACATGAGACCAGAAATGTTTCCTGGCTTGTCCGGGCCTGGAAGGTACATGAACAAAGGGCTCCCGGCCAGTCAATAACCAAGTTAATATGAATGAGGGAGAAAAGAGCATTAGTTCTCCCATTTGAGAAAACATGGAGGCTCCATGTAACTGTTTCATTATCTTTGGAATCCTGTTCCTGGGTGTCCCTACTCATCAATGCCCACCTGAGTTAGGTAGATCTCATCCTGACTTCTGCATTACCATACCACCTCCGTCTATGATGTATTTGCATTCCACCCTCAAAGTCATATCTCTCCACTCATCCCACACCTACACACTGGAATGCCATTTTCTTCTCCAAAGGAACTATTGAGGTGCATCTTGATGGATGGGAGAATTTGGATTAGAGAGGAGTAAGGGAGAAAAACTGACTTGAACCTGGTGTGATGTAATTCCCAAACTCTTTTAGACAAGTTATGATATGATAATATGCTTGGGGACTACTCTGATAGACCTAAATGAAATTTCTTAAACTGGAGATGTTAAATACTAACCTATCCATCTACATATCATGTAGCAGTCTAAATATCTTTAAACATTCTTTTTCTTCTTGTATCTGGTCTAACAATGATTTCCTAATCAATTTTTTTTTCCTGTGTCTCTACCAAGAGTAAAATCTTTTGCTTAGCAGATTTAGAGGCCTTGTCTCTTGAATGAAACTTAAGTAAAACATTAACATAATGAATTTGTCACATTTGTTTTTCTTAAGAACTTGGAGGTCCTACCAGGATGGCTCAACTCATGAGAACCTACCAGAATGAAGAAAAAACAGCCCTGAATCAAGTAATACCACACTAAGAATGACATTGAAAACTTGGAGAGGGAGTTTGGAGCCAGAGTATTGGATGTCCCCATGGTTTGGGGACAGTGAATGTGCCCATCCTCGCTCTTCCTTTAAGTTCCTGGAAAAGTCATTTGATGTCAGAAGGATGTCAGAGGACTGGAGGAAAGGTGAGTTGAGTTTGATGTCATAGGCTTTTGGTCAGTGTATTACATTATGCTGATAAGGGATGACCAAAGGCCCTTGCAAAGATAGGGTATGAAAGTACTCATTTATTAAGTTGGTTTTAGGAAGTTATTTTGTGTTTCATTGGCAAGGACTTTGTGTCTTATTTTCATTTTTCTTTTAGCTAAAATTGCATAATTGGCCTGGCAATTTTTTACATGTTGGTATATGTCTCCAAATAGTCATTTCTAATTCTTTGTGTTTGTGACCAGAGAGATTCTAGATATAGAGCTACCTGTTCATTTAAAATACCTTTGACAAATTATAGGTAATTGATTGCAGGAATTGGTCATTTGTATGCACCATGAGAACATCTAGTCCAAGCAGAGATACCTATCTTCAGATGAAGAAGGAACAGAAAGTCTTTTCAACTATTATTGCAAAAATATACTATCTTATTCTGTGATGTTAAAGAAAAAGATAGTTTCGTGTGTTGGGCAAGTGACTTGAGGGATTGGCTGGAATAGACTAAGAGCTGGAATTATCTCTGTAGCTATAAATAGTATTATCAAATGCAAACTATTTACTTACCTACTTACTTTTGCAAGTTGGGTTCTCCTGGAAGTAGATCCAGGGGTAGGGTTTAGCAGGCAGGTATGAAGAGATCAACACCTGTGAGAGGGAGGGGGATAAAACATGTTTGTGCAGAGGGAGAAGTCCAAACTGTAATGCAGGCCCTACAGATGCCTTAGGCAACCCTATGGGGGCACTCTGGAGTTAAAATAGCCCTTCAGAGTTATTCCCTGTTGGGGCAAGATGGCCACACATTAAATCTCCACATGGATCGGGATAGTGGTAACTTCGTGCCTCCCTGCAGCTGAGATACCACGGACAGCTGAAGGCTTCCTGTTTACATCACTCCTAGCAGCTGGGGCATGTCTTTCAATGAGAGGGAATCCCGGAGGAGCATAAAGGGGTCCACCTCCTTAGTCATGTAGTTTTGTGAAACTAAATTGCCTAATCTAGAGGGAAATTAACAAGCTTGTTAAATTTATCATATTTAATAGAGCACATGTTTAATTAGTCTAGGGACTTAGCTTATGTATATTTAGAATAAATGGTCTCAAGAATTTATACGCTAAAAGAGAGAAATAAAAAAGAAAAAACTTGCTCAAAAGGGAACAATTAAGTTTTAGGTAATGGCTGACCTTCAGGTCACTAAGATAAGAAACAAAGGAATGAACATTGTAATCAATGCCAATTTTAAGAAAATGTTCTAAATGAGGACTTTTGAGCAAAATTAGAATAGTTTTAGTATTATGTAACAAATAAATATGAGAGAATTATAAATGTTTATTACTCTTGGTTATCATAAATCATACACAAACTATTTTGTTAAATTTGTTTAAAAAGATAGTTATAGCATCCTAAACTTTATAGAGAACATCTAAAAAAATAACTGCAGCTAACATCATACTTAATGGTGAGACACTTAAATTTTTCCCACTAAGATCATGTACAAGGCAAGAATATACCCTTTCACTACTCATTTTCCAAATCATAGTGGAAGTTCTATCTAATGCAATAAGGCAAGAAAGGGAAATAAAAAAGTATACAGATTGGAAGTAAGAAATAAAACTGTCTTTGTATATGATATTAATGTCTCTGTAGAAAATCCCAAAAGAATTCAGAAACAAAACTCCTGGAAGTAATAAACGATTTTAGCAAGGTTGCAGGAGACAAAGTCCATATACAAAAGTCAATCACTTCCCTAAATATCAGCAAAAAGCAAGTGGAATTTGAAATTAAAAACACAATACCATTTACAGTGGCACACCTCAAAATGAAATACTTAGGTATAAACCTAACTATATACGCACAAGATCTATATGAGGAAGACTACAAAACTTTGGTGAATGAAATCAAAGAACTAAATAAGTGGAGAGACATTCCATGCCCATGGATAGGAAGACTCAATATTTTCAAGATGTTAATTCTTCCCGACTTGATGTATCCATTCAATGTAATCTCAATCAAAATATCAGAAAACTATTTTATGGATATTGACAAACTGATTCTAAAGTTTATATAGAGAGGCAAAAGACCCAAAATAGCCAACATAATATTGAAGAACAGAGTTGGAGAATTGACACTACCTTACTTGAAGGCTTACTATAAGGCTACAGGAATCAAGACATCGTGGTATTGGTGAATGACAAATAGATCAATGGAACAGAACAGAGAGCTCATAAATAGACCCACATAAATACAGTCAACTGAACTTTGACAAAGAAGCAAAGACAATACAATGGAGTAAAGATAGTTTATATATGGTGGTAGAACAACTAGACATCCACGTGCAAAAAAATGAAATTAGACACACACCTTGAACCCTTCACAAAAATTAGCTCAAAATGGATCACAGACCCAAATGTAAAACACAAAACTATAAAGCTCATAGAAGATAACATAGGAGAAATTCTAGGTGACCTTGGGTATGGCAATGACTTTTTAGATACAACACTGAAGGCACAGTCCATGAGAGAAATAATTGATATGCTATACTTCATTAAAATTAAAATCTTCTGCTCTTTTAAAGACAATATCAAGAGAATGAGAAGATAAGCTGAGGCTGGAGAAAATATTTGCAAAAGACACATCTGATAAAAGACTGTTAACCAAAACAGCATTATTAATCACTGGGGAAACATGAATCAAAACCACAAAATCACCTTACAACTGTTAGAATAGCTTTATTGAAAAAAAAAACAAGAAATAACAAGTGCTGGCAAGGATGTGGAGAAAAGGAAACCCTTGTGCACTGTTGATGGCAATGTAAATTTGTTCAACCACTATGGAAAACAGTATGGATGTTCTTCAAAAAAATTAAAAATAGAACTACTTGTGATTCAGCAATTCCACTTCTGGGTATTTATCTGAAGGAAATGCAAATGTTAATCTGAAAAGATACATGCACCTCCATGTTCATTGCAACATTATTTCTAATAACCAAAACATGGAAGTAGCCTAAATGTCCATCAATGGATGAATGGAGAAAGAAGATATGGGACACACACACACACACAGGAATACTACTCAGCTATTCAAAAGAATGAGATCTTTCCATTTTCAACAGCATGGATGGACCTTAAGAGCATATGCTAAGTGAAATAAGTCAGAGAAAGGCAAATACTCTGTGATCTGTTGTATATGTAATCTTAACAACAACAATGAGAAAAACATGCTCACAGATACAGAGAACAGATTGGTGGTTGCAAGAGGCAGAGGGTGGAGGATAAGAGAAATTAGTAAACTTTAAAAAAATTTTAAATAAACTGAGTAAAATTTTAACTATACATACACACACAGAATTGTTAAAACTCAACAATAAGAAAACAAACAACCTCATTGAAACATGGGCCAAAGATCTTCACATATACCTCATCAAAGATATGTAGATGGCAAATAAGCATATAAAAATATGTTCCACATCATATGCCATCAGGGAAATGCAAATTAAAAGAACAATGAGGGCACCTGGGTGGCTCAGTCAGTTAAGCGTCTGCCTTTGGCTCATGTCATGATTCCGGGGTCCTGGGATGGAGCCCTGCATCGGTGTCCCTGCTCAGCGGGGAGTCTGTTTGTCCCTCTCCCTCTGCCCCTCCCCCCTGCTCATGCGCACACTTGCTCTCTCTCTCTCTCACATAAATAAATTAATTGTTTTAAAAAATAAAAAAATAAAACAACAGTGAGATACCACTACACATCTATTAGGACAAATCCAGAACACTGAGGACACCAAATGCCAGTGGAGCAGTAGAATTCTCATTTACTGCTGGTAGGAATGCAAAATGATACAGGCACTTTGGAAGACAGCTTGGAGGTTTCTTACAAAACTAAATATACCCTAACCATAGGATCCTGCAATTGTGCTCCTTGCTATTTACCCAAAGGAATCAAAAACTTATGTCCACACAAAACCTGTACATGGATGTTTATAGCAGCTTTATTCATAATTGTCAAAACTTGGAAGCAACCAAGATGCCCTTCAGTAGGTGAAGGGATAAACTGTGGTCCATCCAGACAATGGAATCTTATTCAGCACTAGAAAAAATGAGCTATCAAGCCATGAAAAGACACAGAGGTTGCATAAATGTGTATTACTAAGTCAAAGAAGATGATCCTAAAAGGCTATATATTGTATGACTCCAACTCTATGACATTCTGGAATAGGCAAAACTATGGACAGAATAAAGGGGTCGGTGGTTGCCAGAGGTTGGGGAGGGGATAAATAGGCAAAACACAAAGGACTTTTAGGTCAGTGAAAATACTCTTTGTGATACCATAATGATGGATACACATCATACATTTGTCCAAACCCATAGAATGTACAACAACAAGATTGAACTATAATGTAAATTATGGACTTTGTGTGATAATGATGTACCAATTTAGGTTCACCAGTTGTAAGAAATGTGCCACTTTCGGGGTGTCTGGGTGGCTCAGTCATTAAGCGTCTGCCTTCGGCTCAGGTCATGGTCTCAGGGTCCTGGGATCGAGCCCCGCATCAGGCTCCCTGCTCGGCGGGAAGCCTGCTTCTCCCTCTCCCACTCCCCCTGCTTGTGTTCCCTCTCTTGCTGTGTCTCTTTCTGTCAAATAAATAAATAAAATCTTAAAAAAAAAAAATGCCACTTTGGTGGGGAGTGTTGATGATGGGGAATGCTATACATTTGTGAGGGCAAGGAAATCTCACAGTTTTCCTCTCCATTTTGCTGTGAACCTTAAACCACTCTAAAAAAGAATCCTCATTTAAATAATTAATTAATTAGAAAAAGATAGATGCATTCTTTCTGTATAAAGTATACAGAATACGTGATTTAATTTTCTTACAAAATAATCTAAGTAATTGGGACTCTTCTATATCTGTCTTATGGGAAAAGAAAGTGATCATTACTGACACAAAAATTTTAGGAATATGTAAATGTAAACATAGATGCTGAACTAAATTAAATTATAATAACTAATATCCTTCTTATTTATTTTTTTGTTCTTGTGAATACCAGCCAATATTTTATTTTATTTTATTTTATTTTATTTTTTTAAAGATTTTATTTATTTATTTGAGAGAGAGAATGAGAGAGAGAGAGCACATGAGAGGGGGGAGGGTCAGAGGGAGAAGCAGACTCCCTGCTGAGCAGGGAGCCCGATGCGGGACTCGATCCCGGGACTCCAGGATCATGACCTGAGCCGAAGGCAGTCGCTTAACCGACTGAGCCACCCAGGCGCCCCACCAGCCAATATTTTAAAATATGTAAACCTTAGTCTACTTACACTATGTGAGTAAAATTTCATTGTTATAATTTTCTGAGAAGTTACTTTTTTAATGTCAACTGTAATTGCATTGTTAATTAATTTACAACTTATTCAGAATCTTGCAGTTATAATTTAAGTTCTTTTGTAAAATATTGGTGTAATTAATTAATAATCTTAGGTTACCTGGAAATTTTTTTAAAGAAATCAAAGTGAATAGAGATAAATAAAAGCAAAAGTAATTGATCACCAATAATAACTTTAATTTATATAATCTCAGCTATATGTAAACATCTTTGTCAATGTAGAAGAAGTACTTATTTTTATAAAGGTTGAAAGCTAAAGTTTAAATTTTCAAATAATATTATAATCTTTCATTTTTTAGTATGATTATATATGTATAAGTTTCTTCTCTTTACTTATTTATTAAGAAATTTTATGTTTGGGGTGCCTGGGTGGCTCAGTCAGTTAAGCATCTGCCTTTGACTCAGGTCATGATCCCAGGGTCCTAGGATGGAGCCCTGCTCGGCGGGGAGACTGCTTCTCCCTCTCATTCTCCCCCTATGCATGCTCTCTCTCTCTCTCCCTCTCTGTCAAATAAATAAATAAAATCTTTAAAAAAAATTTTATGTTTAAGTGCGAGGAAATACTGGTAGCTCAGAAGACAAAATAAAATGTCATTAGAGTATTGTTTGCTCTGAATGTGAGGCAATAAAAAGTTAGTTGTTTTCAGTATATTCTACCTACCTAGATGGCAAATGATTTTTGCCTCATACAACCTGACTGTGCGTTCTCAAAAAAGTAAATTTTTATGCTAGTTTATGCTTTTGGGAATTCCATAACTATAGACAACTGTAAAACACTGACACAAAGAACTGAATTTCTAATGTTTATTATCAAATAATTCTGTTATAGTTGTTATATGGTATTGCTATTCTCTGGACCTGCCTTGTCCGCAAACAATTGTATTCTCATCTGAAAACTCATATGATGTTTCTTTCCTCTGAGCTCAGACCTCAAAATCAGAGTAATACAAATGAAAAGGGTTTATTGGCACCCCAACCATATTCATTGCTCCCAAGACAGCTGCTAGATAGCACCAAAGGATTTTTCCTCATCTTATAACTGATAAATTGGCACTCTTGAGCAAGAAGGAATGTTAGAAATAATTAGCTTTGCTTGGTATGCTCATTATCTTCTTAATTGGCTCAACAGAATGGTAAGGTTGTTCTTTATTAGGGTGAAAAATCTGAAGAAAACTGTCAAATCAAAGAAGAAGCCCAATTTCCCCTTGGTTAATTTTGTGCAAGACAAGTGCTATAATACAAAGATATTTGTAATACTGCTTAATCTTTATAATAGGTGTAGATTCCCAGTTTTATTCCTATGCAAGGGATGACACATGATCAATAAACTGACTACTCAAAAACATTTATGCCCAGGTATAAAAACCTCTTAGCAGATGTTAGTGGTTAGTGATTATGACATACATTTCATAGGAGAGATCCTAAGGTGCTTTAGATTCAGCAATTCCTCTGCTGACCAGAACTTTATAATATTCAATTAGGTTGGTATGAAATGTTATAGGGAGGTTTACGTGCTTCAGAACTGTATCTTGATAAGATCCTTCACTCTTCTTCACTCAGATACAGTTCCTGGAATAAAGTGACAGTCTTTTCCTCAATCAGAGATTTCTGCTCTCACTTCCCATTTATCTAACACCAAAGCCATAAGTTACAGATTGGCAGATATTTCTGAAGGAAATATCAAAGATAACCTAAGAGATTTGGTAAAACAGCCTTTAGCAGAGGGGTGCCTGGCTGTCTTAGTCAGTAGAGCATCCAACTCTTGATCTCGGGCTTGTGAGTTCAAGCCCCACGTGGGGCGTGGAGCCTATTTTAAAACAAAACAAAACAAAACAAAAAACAAAGAAAAAAACAGCCTTTAGCAGAGACTCTGGATTGTTTTTTTTTTTTTTTAATTTTATTTATTTATTTGACAGAGACAGCGAGAGAGGGAACACAAGCAGGGGGAGTGGGAGAGGGAGAAGCAGGCTTCCTGCAGAGCAGGGAGCCCGATGTGGGGCTCGATCCCAGGACCCTGGGACCATGACCTGAGCTGAAGGCAGACGCTTAATGACTGAGCCACATGGGCGCCCCTGGATTGTTTTAATATAGCTGGGTTTGAGGGAATGAGCTCATGGATATATGTTAATGTTACCACTGTAGTCAGACACTTGGGAGACTCAACTTATAGGGAACTCAAGAGGTAGAATTTCCAGGATTATTTTTTTCTAGAAGGAGATGCCTTTATGAAACTAGACTGTTGAGCAATATCATTGGAACAAGATTTAATTATGTAGAATAGAGTAAAACCTTTAACAAAAATCGGATAGTAATTATTTTCTTGGAACATTGCAGTATTGTTTTTAATAATCTACTTTTCTTAGGTATGTAATGAAACCGTTTTCTTCCTTTTTTTCCTCTATCTCTAAATTTTAATTTCACAGGCTTTCATTGTTCATACTGTAGTTTAGCCTGTAGTTTAATACTCATGATTAAATTCCTACTGAACTAGACCTGCCTGAAAATAGTTTTAATCATATAGTGATTGGCATACTGTTTAAAATGAACTGAAAAAAAATTATGAAAATAGGAAGTTCTTCTTCTAACCAAGCTGGAGTAACAAGGACTGGATTCATCCTCCTGTCAGAAACAACCAAAAAATGGACCAAATATAATGAAACAATAGTTTCCAGATTATGATGAGAAATCCCAACATCCCTGCTGGGTGGTATGAGAAGAGCCTAAGGTGCGAGCCAGTACTCTCATCTCCACAGGGTAATAATGAGGTTCCCCAAACCTTCCTTCCTCCACCACATGACATGAGTGGAAAAGACATAGAAAACCTAGATTTCTACTTCAGCCTGGTGGTAACGAAGCATCCCACCCCCTTGTTCTTGGGATGGTGTCAGAAGAGACCCTAGTGGAGAACTAGAACTTTCACACCATTCACTGATAATGAGTCCACTACCCTTTGTGGTGTCATTGGAGGCCATGTGAAAAGCCTGCATCTGTATCTCCCCCTGGAAGTAACTAGACATCTCCTACCCCTCCCAATGGCATGGTGCCAGAGGAGGCCTAGTGGAGAGTCATGATTTTTACCACCACTTAGTGGTAACAAGGTAAATCTCTTGTAATGTCAGTGAAGGCCATGTGGTGAACTTCCTCTTACTAGCCATGGTGGTATCAGAGAAGCCAAAATGGGAAGCCTGGATTCCTACCTCTGCCTAACAATATAAAGAGCCCTCCTCCCCAGGTGTGAGCAGAGGTTGAGTAGAGAAGAGAACCTGGCAGTAACAAGATGGCACTTTCCTCACTCACCTAAGCAGTATCACAGGAGGCCTGATAAAACACAAGATTTTAGGGGCGCTTGGATGGCTCAGTTGGTTAAGCAGCCAACTCTTGATTTCAGCTCAGGTCATGGTTTCAGGGTCCCTGAGCCCCATGTGGGGCTCTGTGTTCATCGGGAAATCTCCTTGAGGATTTTCTCTTTCTCTCCCTCTGTCCCTCCCCCTGCTTTTGCTCTCTCACTCTGTCTCTAAAATGAATAAATAAATCTTTAAAAAAAAAAGATTTTTAAAAAGATCCAGAATCTTTTTTTAAAAAAGATTTTATTTATTTGACACAGAGAGAGAGTGAGCATGAGCAGGGGGAGTGGCAGAGGGAGACAGAAAAACAGGCTCCCCGCTGAGTAAGGAGCCCAATGTGGGGCTCAATCCCAGGACACTGGGATCATGACCTGAGCCGAAGGCAGACAGTTAACTGACTGGGTCACCCAGGAGCCCCCCAAATCTTATAATATCCAAATATCCAGGCTTCACCTGAAAATCACTTGCCATACCAAGAACCAAGGTATCAAACTGAACAAGAAAAGATAATCAACATATATGGACATTGAGATGACATAGATGTTAGAATTATCTGACAAGAATATTGAAGCAGCCATCATAAAAGTATTTTAATGAGCAATCACACCCTCAAAACAAATGAAAAAATAGAAGACCTTCGCCAAAAAAACCCAGGAAGTCTTCACAAAGAAATAGAAGATATACGGGCTACCTGGGTGGCTCAGTTGGTTAAGCGTCTGCCTCCGGCTCAGGTCATGATCCCAGGGTCCTGGGATTGAGCCCCACATCTGGCTCCTTGCTCAGCAGGGAGCCTGCTTCTCCCCTGCCTGCAGCTCCCCCTGCTCGTGCTTGCTCTCTCTCCCTCTCTCTCTCTCTCTCTGTAAAACAAATAAATAATAATCTTAAGGAAAAAAATGAAATAGAAGATATAAAGAGGAACCCAAGAGAAATTTTGGAAATAAAATATACAGTAACCAAAATAGAAAACTCAGTGGATGCACTCAGCAACAGAATGAAGAAGACATAGGAAAGAATCAGCAAACTTCATGACAAAACAATAGAAATTACAAAATCTGAAGAACAGAGAGAAAGTTGAATAAAAAATATTAAGAGATCCTAAGGGACATGTGGAACTATAAGAAATGATCTAGCATTCATATCTCCAGAATCTCAAAATGAAAGGAGAAATAGGGTGAGGTTGAAAAGGTATTCAAAGAAATAATAAATAATAATAAATAAAGAAATAATGGCTAATGCAAAAGATGTAAACATATGGATTCAAGAAGCTGAATGAAACCCTGAGAAATCTGCATAAAGACACATAATAGTCAAACTTTTGAAAACTGAAGACAAAACCAGCTTGGAATCTGTAAGAGAGAAATACTTTCCTAATTCAAATGAAAGCAGATTTTTCATCAGAGACCATGGAGGCCAGAAGGAAGTGGCATGACACTTTTCCAGTGTTGAAAGAAAAGAATTGTCAGCCCAGAATCCTGTGTCTATTGAAAATATCCTTCAGAATGAAGAGGAAATCAAGACATTCTCAGATGAAGGAAAACTAAGAAAACTTGTCACCAGGAGACTACCCCAAAAGAATGGATAAAGAAATTTTTCCAGGGGCGCCTGGGTGGCTCAGTTGGTTAAGCGACTGCCTTCGGCTCAGGACATGATCCTGGAGTCCCAGGATCGAGTCCCACATCGGGCTCCCTGCTCAGCAGGGAGTCTGCTTCTCCCTCTGACCCTCCTCCCTCTCATGCTGTCTGTCTCTCATTGTCTCTCTCGCAAATAAATTAAAAAAAAAAAAAAAAAACTTAAAAAAAAAAATAAAAAATAAATAAAAAAATAAAAAAAAAAAGAAATTTTTCTAAGCAGAAAGGAAATGATACAAGAAAGAATCTTGGAACATTATCAAGGAAGAAAGAACCCAGAAAGACCAAAAATATGGGTAAATAACACATTACTTGAATATATATAGTGATCCTTACAGCAACCACCAAATAAGCTATAGAAAGAGATACACTAAAAAGTACTGTAGATAAATCAAAATGAAATTTTAAAAAATATTCAAGTAACCCACACAAAGCCAGGAAAAAGAAAACAGAGAGAGAAGAGATGGAGAACAAACAAACAAAAATTAATAAAATTCCAAACTTAAACCTGAATATAACCATAATTACTTTGAATGTTAAGGCCTAAATACACCAATTTAAAGACATTGGCAGAGTGAATGAAAAAAATATGACTCCTCCCAAAATCAATAAAATCAAAAGATAGTTGGAAAGGGAAAAGAGACCAGATGGGGCAAATAGAAATGAATTAACAAGATGATAGAATTAAACCTGTATATCACTAATGACATTAAATGTAAATAGTTTAAATGTCCTGATTAAAAGGAAGAGATTGCCAGATTGGATACAAATGCAAGATGCAAGTATATGCTGTCTATAAGTAAATTTAAAGTAAAAGGATAGAAAAAAAATTAATGGCAACACCAGTCAAAAGAGAGCCAATGAGCCTTTATTAATATCAGATAAAACAGATTTCACAGCAAATAATATTAGCAGTAATAGAGATATCATTTTATAATGATAAAGGGTTCAATTCTTCATAAGGGCATAATGATCCTAAATAATTAGGCTAAATAAAAGAATTTAATCCCAAAGCCTACATGTATGATTCCATTTATGACCTTCTGGAAAAGGCAAAACTATAGGGCAACAAAACAGATCAGTATTTGCCAGGGTTTGAGGGGTTTGGGGGGGGTTGACCATAAAGTTACTGACTAATAATTTCTATAGAATGGATGTTGAGAAAGGGGCTGGCTATTAACAAAAAGGTGGAGAGATATTTTCAGGTAATGACACTGTTCTCCATGGTACCATGGTGGTGGATACATCTCTATGCATTTATCAAAACATATAGAAGTCTACATCACAAAGTGTGATCTTTCATGTGTGCAATCAAAAAAAAAAAAAAAAAACACAAGATGCTGTGGAATCCCAGGTTGAAATGCAGACCATGGCAAATGAAAAACCCGCATTTCCAGGAATGACATCACACTGATGGGAGTAGAGAAGAAAGGAGGTGATGTAAATGTTTTGGAAATAACACGTTGACTGTAGGACAAAGGCTAAAAGAATTCTATACAAAACTTCTTTAACTGGTAAATTTGTTTATCTCAGAGGTATAGGTTAGCAATTCTGAAACCACATGAACACTAGGATTGAACAAATAATTATAGAATAGGAATCAGCTTACTGGGGCCCATGGGCCAAATCTAGCTCATTTTTGGATAGCCCACAAACAACTTTTTTTTTTCAGTTTTAAAGGGCAGAAAAAATCAAAGGAAAAATAGTACTTCATGACACATGAGGGGCATCTCTGGATCAGTCGGTAGAACATGAAACTCTTAATCTTGGGTCATGAGTTCTAGCCCCATGCTGGGTCTAGAGATTACTTAAAATTGAAATTCAAAGCTGAGGAGTTGTGGCAGAGACAGTGTGGCCCACAAATTCTAACATATTTACTATCTGGCCCCTTCACCTTTTGGTAAACATTTGTTAACCCTTGTGGTAGATAATGAGGTCCAGGTTTCTCACTGTTGGAGAAAGAAGGTATAAGTCAGTAAAGGGGGAAGACTAGAATCAACCTTGTGGTGCTGGATTAGACTCAGAGTCATCACTTTGAACTCATGTTTACTTTAATAAACATATAAACAGAAAGGTAGATATGTGTGTATACACGAGTTAGTATGTCTACATATATTTTCTATCTCTGGCCATTGTTTTAAGTGATCCTATCTCTCATTTCTACTGTCTGTATTAAATGTAAAATATGTTTGACTAACCTGAACAATTTAATTAACAAAATAAGCACAAAAATACATTAGACCTTTTTTTCAAAAGCAGATCTTTTTTAAAAGATTTATTTACTTATTTTAGAGAGAGAGGGAGAAACAGCACAAGCGGGCAGTGGGTGGGGAGGGGCAGAGGGAGAGGAAGAGGGTGAGAGAGAGAGAATCCACAAGCGGACTCCTACTGAGTGCAGAGCCTGATACCAGGCTCAATCCCACCATCCTGAGATTGTGACCTGAGCTGAAATCAAGAGTCAGATGCTTAACCAACTGAGCCACCCAGGTGCCCCTCAAAAGCAGATCTTGAAAGATTGTTCGTGTGAAAAGCAGAATCATTTTTACATAACATATTTCAAAAATCTGGAAAATAATTACCACTGCTAATAAAATGCTTGGCAATTTTCCAATAGGCCTAGATGAGATTCACACCTGCTGCAGCATTCTTTACCTTTCCACATCAATCCATTGGTCAGGATGGTAAAGATATTAATCAGAGGTTCTATATTATTTATTTGCTTATTCTTTTGTTGTATCTTATTGAACAGAGATTACCTAGTTCCTCCTTACTCCCCTACAAATAGTCTGAAGTAGAGAGAAATCTTTGAATTTGTTTCCTTATAAGCTTGCAGAAAGCAAAATATAGAAATTTTATACATGCTTATAAACTACATATTTTTCCAAACAATGGAGATATGTGAAAAGGACAGTCAAGGAAGAGAAAATGTGTGCAAAAGAATACAAAATCTAATATATCAACATGCCCATACATCTATCACCTCTCCACTTCTCCCATGAACTCATCCCCAAGCAGAAAAATTTTCGCTTCTCTAAACCTCTCTGCTTTGATTTTTTTCATGTACAGAAATCATCCCTTTCGTGCGTATGTGAGTCCCCTGGAAGGCAAATTAATTCTTGGGCATATCTGCAGACATATCATTCAGCAAATGAACAGTATTTTGTATAAATAGTAGAGATAGTATATGTCTGTGTGGCTCATCATAGAAAGAATGTTAAACTAAAGCATTTCCTACGATTATGCTTCTCCTTCTTAATATATGCTTTTCACGTGTATTTACCTATTCAATGGGAAGTAAGGACCTGGAATCCTGCTTTCAGAGGCCAAATCTCCTTGCAGGAGTTCCTTGGCTAATCAGAATTTCAAAGAACACCTACAAAGCTTCTACTCTCTGTTCTGTTCTCCTGAGGTGTTTTAACTGCTTATAGTCCTCCTCTACCCCACCCCCCTCACCAATAACTCTTAGATTATATCAGAAGACAGTAGAGGTTTTTACACAGATTTATTTATTTATTTATTTATTTAATTTATTTATTTTGATTTACCCCACAGAAGAAAAAGAAAAAAAGAAAAATCTTAATGGTAGCCAGTAGAGGTAGCAGCAAATGCATAATGGAATTCTTTACCAATTTTATTAATTTACTCATTCAGTAAATATCTGTTGATTTCCACTCTGTGGTAGCTGCTATGGGGAATCAAGTAACAAAATAGACCTAGTCTCTGCCCTTGAAAGATTTATGACCTGTAGGGAGGAATACATTTTCCTCAAGCCTCTTAGGGTCCCTGGCTGTGTCTGAAAATTAAACTGACAAAGACAGATTAAAAGGAGAATAGCATACATGCTTACTTAATATAACTTTTACGTGACAGGCAAACCTTCCATAAGGTAATGAAGACCCAAAGAAACAGGCCTGTGTATTTTTTTGGCTAGTTTTGATGAAGAGTGGACAGTCATGGAGGACTGTGATAGGTTAAGGAGTATGCAAGAATTAGCAAGAAACTTAGCATGGTCTGTTTGTTAGGACTTTTCTTGGCATCTCTTTGTCTTCAGTGATAGGGATGCTTCTTTCCTCTCGGTATGGGGACGGCACATCGTACATGAAGATTTTGTGACCTGTTTCAGGGAAGAAGTACTAGGGAAGAAGGAATTCATAGTGAGCTCCTGTTCCTGTCCATAGTGAGGTTCCTGCTTCTGCTGTTTTCTCACACTCCTTCAGCTTAAAATATTCAGTATGCCAAGGTGCTGTATTCTGAAGTAGCATGTTGTGAACCTCATCACCAATTTCCACAGTCTTAAATTGAAAATTACATATAATACTAATATGAAATATTTCATTTCAACAAATTTTATCAGCATGAATATAGTCAACAGAATTCTCTTCCTTTGGGCCAAATGTATAAATATATCACTATCATTAACAAACACATCATTAGCCAAATACCTCACCATCTTTTCATCCCCCAAAATAGTAGGAAGAGGCAAAAAGCTTCAAAATTATACTTTATCTAGAAATGTTGTCTGAAGTAATCATCATAATAAAATTCAGCATTCCCAAGCCAAACCATCCTTACTATAAATAGGTGATTGGGTAATATAGCAGGTCATTAAAAACAATGAAAAAATCTAAAGTTTAAAGTCCTTAAAAGTAATAAAGAACTGACATGTCAGAAATTGTGAAGCCAAATCTAAGTTAGACCAAATCAGAGGGCTAGGAGAGCACTGAAGTTTCCATTGTTTTGAGGTCATTCTATATTTTTGTAGGGCTTGGGGAAAGAAATAAATCCCAGCATCTGCCCAAGTGTAAAAGTCTGATAAGAGACCTCTATTCCTTAAACTAGACATATTTAATAAAGGCTGAATGAGAAGTATATTTGTCCCAGTCCCTTGACTCTAGAGTACTGGTGCTGAATAAAGAAGTTACTAAAACATTTCCAAAAAGTTGTAAGCACGAGTCAGGCCTTTCATGATTTACAACCTACATCATCTGGTGGGTCACAAAAGCTTCAAGCCAAGAATTTAGATTAATGTGGTTGAGGACTGATAATGTCATCATGTATTGAGCAGAAGTAGATGCAAATCCTTTCTGTATGAATCATATTCATGCTAGACATCAAAGAGCCCATGTAAACAATTTTCCAAAAACTGAGCAGCTGGTAATAAGTAGAAAGATAGACAGAGCCAAGCACAAAAGAAACAAATTACAATGACTATCATTAGAAAAAATAGACCCCAGAAATTTATGCTCCCTGTCAACCATGACTTAGATACTGAAATTATCAGAAACAAATTTCAAAAACACTATATAGAAAATGTTTAATAAAAGATAACCTTGAAATAATTTTCAGGGTACAGAAAGCTATATAATATGGATAAGTATATTTAATAAAAATATAATAATTGAAAGTTAAATCTAAATAGATGGATTTATTAGTTAATTAAACCTAGGTGAACATAGAATTAGTGAAATGGTGGAGAAGTCAAAGAACATATTTCAGAATGAAGTAAAAAGAAAAGAAATGGAAAATAAAAGAGGGAGGTTAGTGACATAAAAGATAAAATAAGAATTTCTAATCAAGGTTCAAAAAGTTGAGGAGAGGTAATGAATTAGGCAGAGTTTATATTTGAAGAGATCATGCTTTTAATTTTCCAGAATGATGTAAATTCAATAATCTACAGAATAAAAAAGACCAGTAAATTCCAAATACAATATATAAAAAGAAATATATTGTGTATCTGTAAAATACCAAAATGACTAAAAATTTGAAAAAATCCAGGTCCAGGTGCCTTTAATGGGGAGTTGTAGCAAATAGTTAACAAAGAAATAATTTTCATCTTACACAAACTCTTCCCAGTCAAATGAGGAAACATACTCCCAAGTTATTTTATGAAGCCAGTATAACCTTGATATTGAATGGTGGCAGAATATGCTACCCCAAAATATTCTTCTTGGCATAAGGATTACTTCAAGCTGATTATTTTGGGAATCAGCAGACACAGGAGAAGCTCTGAAAACAGAGTAGAATTTACTCTTTTATAGAGGACACTTACATGTAGAAGGGAAATCTCCATATGTAAGAGTATCTCCCTCTGTACTAGGAAGAGAAGGAGGACTCAATCAAGAAGAAACAGGTATTTCTTTTGTCCTTAAGTAAAGATGGTATTTAAGTCTGAGTTCTTTTTTTAATTATTTTTAATTAACATAAAATGTATTATTTGTTTCAGCGGTACAGGTTTGTGATTCATCAGTCTTAGACAACACCCAGTGCTCACCACAACACATACCCTCCCCAGTGTTCGTCACCCAGTCACTCCATCCTCCCTCCCCTCCAGCAACCCTCATTTTGTTTCCTAAGATTAAGAGTCTGTTATGGTTTGCCTCCCTCTCTGATTTCATCTTGTTTCATTTTTTCCTCTCTTCCCCTGTGATCCTCTGCCTTATTTCTTAAATTCCACATATCAGTGAGATCATATGATAATTGTCTTTCTCTGATTGACTTATTTCGCTTAGCATAATACCCTCTAGTTCCATCCATGTCATTGCAAATGGCAAGATTTCTTTTTTTTTTTTGATGGCTGTGTAATATTCTATTGTATATGTATACCACATCTTTATCCATTCATTTGTCGATGGACATCTGGGTTTTTTCCATAGTTTAGCTATTGTGGACCTTGCTGCTATAAACATTGGGGTGCAGGTGCCCCTTCGGATCACTACATTTATATCTCTGGGGTAAATACCTTAAGTCTGAGTTCTAAGGCATCTCTGAGAGTTACTCATTTTTCCCTGGGTCTATCCCATGTATACATGAGGTAGACATGTTAATAAACTTCTGTTTGTTTTCCTCTTGCATATCTGCCTTTCATTACAGGGTTTCCAGTTGAGAAGTTAGAATGGTAGAGGGAAAATTATTTTTTCCTCCCCTACAATATTCAAAGCCACTCAAAGACAATATGAGAAAAGATAATTAAAGGTAAATCTCACTCATGAGTATAGATGCAAATTTGCTAAACAAGATATTAAACCCAATGCAACAGTATTTTAAAAGGATGATACATCCTGCTATATTAGCAGTATTCCAGGAGTACAAGGATGATAAAACATTAGAAAATCAATTTATGGGGCACCTGGGTGGCTCAGTGGGTTAAGCGTCTGCGTTCAGCTCAGGTCATGATCCCAGGGTCCTGAGATCAAGCCCTGCACTGGGCTCAGCTGCTCAGTTGGGAGCCTGCTTTTCCCTCTGCCTCTCCCCGCACTGGTGTGCACACACACACTCTCTCTCTCTCTTGCTCTTCCTCCTCTCTCAAATAAATAAAATCTTAAAAAAAAGAAAATCAATTTATGTAATCTACCACATGAACAGATAGATTAAAAAAGAGTCTCTCTCTCACACACATTTAAATATATTTACATAAATTCTGTTGTATCCAGAAAATACTATTCAGAAATGAAAACGAAGGAAAAACAACTGTATCCAACTATCACAAACATAATGTTGAGCTAAAGAAGACAGTCACAAAAATTCTAATGATATGGGATTATTCATAAAAAGTTTCAAAAACAAGACAAAAGAAACTATATTGCATCAGAATGTATCCTTAAGTTAAAAAACTATAAAGAAAATTAAGGAAATCATTATCATAAATGTTAAGACCGTGGTGACTGCTAGAGGAAAGGAAAAAGAATACGATAAGGAAGAGCCACAGTGGGGTTCTTAGGTGCAGGCATAGTTGTATTATCTTTAACACAGGTGGTAAAAATGATAGAGCTCAGTTGTCCTGTTATTTTTACACAGGCGCTTAATAAATATTTTTTAATCTCTGGGTTGGTTTATTAGGAACCATCCTTTACTTAAACTTCAATTATGCTAGGTACTTTATGAACATCGTCTTTTGGGGCACCTGGGTGGCTCAGTCGGTTAAACATCTGTCTTCCGCTCAGATCATGATCCCAGGGTCCTGAGATCGAGCCCCGCATTGAGCTCCCTGCTCTGCAGGGAGCCTGCTTCTCCCTCTGTCTCTGCTGCCGCTCCCCCTGCTTGTGCTCGCCCTCTTTCAAATAAATAAATAAATAAATAAATAAATCTTTAAAAAATAAACATCATTTTGTAATTCCTTCTGAATACCTCATTTTACTCATAACAGTTTTTTCACTGTAGATGAGTTGACTGAAATCAGAATCAAAGGCATTATAGGAATTCCTGAAGCTTTAATGCAACACTGTAACTAAACCCATGAACTATTTTTTTTTTTCCTGGTGATAAAGAGCAAAGAAGAATCTTCCCAAGGTTCCTAGAAATACTTCTACTTGGCCAAATTATTTCAAAATATCAAGAAGCCCTATCAATGATATAATTCTAATTCAGGCTTTGAAAACTAATATAATGGGCAAAGTGAAATAACTAGGCCTCACCTGGGAGAACATGCAACTCTTGATCTTCAAGGCTCACACTGGGCATAGAGCTTACTTAAAAAGAAGTGCGGGGGTGGGGGTCGCCTGGGTGGTGCAGTCAGTTAAGAGTCCCACTCTTGGTTTTGGCTCAGGTTGTGAGATTGAACCCTGAGTGGGGCTCTGTGCTCAGCGAGGAGTCTGCTTAAGACTCTACCTCTCTCTCTGCCCCTCCCCACCACTCTCTCTCTCTCTCTCAAATAAATAAATAAATCTTAAAAAAGTCGGGGCGGGGGGGATATCCAAGTAAGAATCAACCATAGATGAGTTATCTGTGATGGTAAAAGTGTTTCTTCTGCTTTCAAGTTTTCCTTGTCCTCTCCAGAATACCAGAAGAAAACACAGATGACTCAGATACCTTTTCTCGCCTCTCCATTTGCCTTTTCCTTTTCCTTTTGAATCCTTGATATCATCTTTGTCCTGCTTAGGCATTTTGAAGCCACCAGTTTCATCCCTTACCACAGCCCCTCGCCACCATGCCTGGAGCTTTATAATGCTGTGCAATTCCAAGTCATCCCATTCTACTTCCTTCCTGGTCTTTTCCTGTTCTATATGATCTTTAATCGTGACCTGTTTGTATTCTCCTAGCGTCTTTGCAAGGTCTTGAAGGTGTGCTAAGTCAAAGACTTTGCAGCTTTGAGAGCATCTAGTTCATTCTGTTTCATTTCTGTGTCCCTATCGAATTTCTCCTTCCAGAACCCTAGCTTCGGGGCACCTGGGTGGCTCAGTCGTTAAGCGTCTGCCTTCGGCTCAGGTCATGATCCCAGGGTCCTGGGATCGAGCCCTGCATCAGGCTCCCTGCTCCGCGGGAAGCCTGCTTCTCCCTCTCCCACTCCCCCTGCTTGTCTTCCCCTCTCTCACTGTCTCTGTCTCTCTGTCAAATAAATAAATAACATCTTAAAAAAAAAAAAAAGAACCCTAGTTTCTCCGCCAGTTTCTGCAACTCCTTTCTAAGGAACATTTCAATCTCCATATGAATCCGGTTCTCGTTTTTGGTTTTTAACCTTACTTTCTCAGTCTCAGTCCTACAAGAGTTCCTCTGTGTTGTTACGTTTGTTCTGGGTCTGAGAAATATTTGGCTCAGTGTTTCTCTTCAGGCAGCAGTTTTCCGTGCTGGTTTTGGCCTTTATTTCTTGCATCTGGTCCTTGAGGTGAGCAGTACATTCATTCTGACTCTGTACTTCAACTTGCTTTTTTCTTTTTTTTATATTAAGTAGCTGTTTTTGAAGAGATTTTTATCTGTTTTTTTGTTTGTTTTTGTTGTTGTTGTTGTTTTTGTTTTTTCTGTTTTCCTCCAATTCTAGAGGCTGGAGAGTCCAAGATCAAGGCACCAGCTGATTCGGTGTCCGCTGAGGCTATCTTTCTGGTTCACAGTTTCCATGTTGCATCCTCACATGGTGAAAGGCTAGACTCTGTGTATGGCTTTTATATATCCTTAATTCCATCGCCCATCATTTTTCTTTCAGTTAAATTAGGTAATCATTTCTTCCCTTCACTGCTTCTTCCCAAGGTGGTATCTTGTGGTAATGCCTACCAATAAGCCTGTTGTTTCCCCTGCCACTGCTGTGCCCACAGAGTCAGTGCAGAGGTGGTCATGGCCAGCCCTCACTTCTAGTATCACTGAGCCCTGCTCTAATGGTGTCCTTCTGAAGTCACCCTGCCTCAGGGCCCTTGTTCTTGGATTGTGACTGGGAGGGTATTTTCTGAACACCATGTATTTGACCTCCCTGGATGAATGAGATAGCTTTAGATAATCAGATTCTACGTTAAAACAGAAGGAAAGAGCATCTAGGATGCATGGAAGAAATGAGCCCATAATGCCATGCCATTTGCCATTACCAGCAAAGGTACTGAAACTAACATGGTTGATGTCTTATCATACCAATGGCCTTAGACATTAACTCTTCATTCATTCTTTTATTAGAGCCTCCTCATGCTGGGGCTTAGGCATGAATTTTTGGGGGCTGGACTGGAGGAATGAGTCACAACTAGAGTAATTGATTTTTTTATTTTTATTTTTTTTTAGAATTTCTCTTTTCCCTCAGATACTGGCTACTGTCTTTGACCAAACTGCCCTCATGATTCTTCATCCACATGAAAAGTCTTTCCCAGGAGCCAAATTAACCCCTCACATAAGTAGATTTCTCTAGCTGCTTCCTCAGGATTTCAGACAGACCCAAGCATGTAGAAATCCTCCAAAGAAAGGAGAAGCTGAAGACAAAGCCTGGGCTCATGTTGCCAAGTTATAGCAGTTTTACCTGGACACTGCAATGATCAGTTACAGTATTTGTCCCCCTTCTGGCTTATTCTCCCCAAATGTAGCAGCCCATAGGAAGGCTGCTGTGGAAAAAGAATCCTCTTTCTTCTTCCGATTTTGTCAGGAATGAGTCAGTGGCAGGGAGACATGTATAAATATGGTATTATTAATTGGAATTCCTGAATACATAGTGAAAGGCTTAATAAATAGACTTAAAATTTTGTCTGATGTTTAAAATATTATATTGTCTAAAATAATGATTTCAGCAACTTCAGTTTTATAGTCTTATGAAAAATACGGTTTGCCTTCAATGAAACCTATGTCACAAGCCAATCAGATTTCAAGTTAGGGAAGGCAACAATAGGTGTTGGTGAGGATGCAGAGAAAGGGGAACCCTCTGATACTGTTGGTGGGAACACAAACTGGTGCAGCCACTCTGGAAAACAGTATGGAGGTTTCTCCAAAAGTTAAAAATAGAACTACCCTAGGATCCAGGAATTGCACCATTAGGTATTTAACCAAAGGATACAAAAATACTGATCTGAAGGGATATATGTGCCCTGATGTTTATAGCAGCATTATCAACAATAACCAAACTATGGAAAGACCCCAAATGTCCCGATGGATGGCTGAGTAACTCAGCCATCAAAAAGAATGAAATCTTGCCATTTGCAATGACCTGAATGGAGCTAGAGAGTATTAAAAATATGCTAAGGGAAATCAGTCAGTCAAAGAAAAATAAATACCGTATGATTTCAGTCATATGTGGAATTTAAGAAACAAAACAAATGAACATGGGGGAAAAAAGAGAGAGGCAAATCAGGAAACAGACTCTTAACTATAGAAAACAAATAGGGTTAACTGGATGGGAGGTGGGCGGCAGGGGTGGGGTTGGGGGGGATGGGTTAAATAGGTGATGGAGATTATGGAGGGCACTTGTGATGAGCACTGGGTGTTGTATGTAATTGATGACCCATCAAATTCTATACCTGAAACTAATATTCCACTGTATGTTAACTAACTGGAATTTAAATAAAAATTTGGAGAAAGGAAAAAAAAAGAGAAGGCAAAAACATGAGTCTGTGTTAGATCCATCTTGTGAGATTAGTGGGGACCAAGGACACTCATGTCCAAGCTGACATACTGTGACCCCGGAATCTGGGTTAGGCTTGGGGGCTGTAATACAGAAGGCTAAAGTAGGCCATCTAAGCTTGTGGAGAAGCTGAACCAAAAGCTGTGCTTTCTATCCTAATGAGACCAGTTTAAATGAGATCATCAAGTATACTAATGATCCCTTTCTTTGAACTTTTTTTTTAGCTCTATTGAGGCATAATTGATATATAAAACATGCACATATTTAATGGACACATTTTGGTGAGTTTGGACATAAGCATACACCTGTGATACCATCACCACAATCAAGAATCTACACATTTCCGTCACCTCCAATTTTTTTGTTTTCGTGTGTGTGTTTTCCTTTTCAAATTTCTTTTTTTTTTTTTTTAAAGATTTTATTTATTTATTTGACAGAGAGAGAGCACAAGTAGGCAGAGCGGCAGGCAGAGGGAGAGGGAGAAGCAGGCTTCCCGCCGAGCAGGGAGCCCGATGCGGGACTCGATCCCAGGACCCTGGGATCATGACCTGAGCTGAAGGCAGACGCTTAACGACTGAGCCACCCAGGCACCCCGTTCCTTTTCAAATTTCTAAGCACTGTTCTTTCGATCCTGTGTGCCATCTTTGGAGGCCTACCCTTGGGCTACTGGGTCTGCTCTTGTCACAACAGCAGAAAGTTGGAATTGCCAGGGAGTCCACATGCCCTCCACCCGCTCCCAACCCATTTCTGTCTGTTCGGGCTGCTATAAAAAAATAGCAAAACACCACAGACTGGGTGGCTGATAAACAACGGAAATGTATTTGTCACAGTTCTGGAGACTAGAAGTCTGAGCATTAGCATGTTAGCATGATTAAGTGATGGCCCTCTTCTGGGTTGTGGACTTCTTGTGTTTTTCCATGGTGGAAGGGGCCAGGGAGCTCTGTGGGGTCTCTTCTGTCAGGGCACTAATCCCATTCATGAGGGCTCTACCCTCATGAGCTAATCACCATTTCCCCCAACTTCCGGATACCACCACCTTGGAGATGAGGTTTTCAACCTGTAATTTTTGGGGGTCACAAACATTCAGACCAGAGCACTGGGCGACCTTTATCCAATGACTGATGGGTGCAGGAGTAAGAAAGAAAGCCCAGCTATTGCCCTAGAAACAGCACAACGTCTGAGGTGTAACTTCCTCAGGATCAGGTGGAGGTCAAGACCTGGCCTAAGACCCATGTTTGCTTGCTTTCTTCCTCTCCCCTGTTTCTTCCCTTTGGCCAGGTTACCCTCAAAACCCATCCGTCATAAAACACTTGTATCAGAATCTTTACTGCAGGGTAGCTGATGGTGACAGTTGACAGCCAATGTATTAGAAACCACTACTTCTACTCAAGAAGAAACTTCAAAGAGCCAGGTTCCTTTCTTTGAAATTCCTCTGCCCTAAATGAGAAAATAAATGGTATTCAAAAACAAAAAAAGTTGGGTGGATGTTGAAATAAACAAATTGTATTTCATTTCATTGCACATATGTTCAGAGTTACTGAAAATCACATTTCGTAACTTGATTAGTAGAGGAAGTAGAAGAGAAATGAGACTCAGTGCCTGTCCATTAATAAATACATGTATACTAGTAACTGCTTGAAAACAATCAGCTTTGAATCAGGTTCAAATTGGCTGCTGCGGAGATGGTGGGAATGAAATTCAATGTCTGAGCCAGTGTGCAAAATGTTCTGCTTTCAGTTTGAGTCATAAGGAAAAAAAAAAAAAAGCCTTTCCCTAACTTTCTTTTCTCCTCCCTTTTAGAGTTGGCTTAAAATCCAGAATACTGTGGTGTTAAATAAATTCATAGATTTACTGGTACCATTTCTGTTTATTATGTTTCAAACTCGATGAAACAACATTTGACATAAATTGACTTCATGTTTCAATGCACAGCAGGATTTGTTGTTGGTTCTGAATTAATGTTATTCCGTAGCATGCATTGTTGCCATCGAGAAGCCAAATCAGGGAATCAAAATGGCAACACTAATCAACTTGGAGGCTTTTTCAAATCTCATGTTTTGAAATCCCTATAAATTTGGAACATCTTCTGAATCTGAAAAAGTAACCAAACTCCTTCACTGGTTTTTGTTGGATACTTAGGACTGTACAAAGGACAGGAAAATTCCATGCTGAGAAATCTCTTTCCAGTGGCTATTTTGGGGATGTTTCTCCATCCATGGGCTCAAGGGTGCTCCCCTTTGCTGTGGGAACTGTTTCCTCTTAATCACAACATTGTTGTTTATACAGTGTTACTCCACCCCCTGCATAGAGTTGAAGGACCTGTATTCTCCAGTCAGAATCAGTACTTGGAATAGGACCTAAGAGAATCTGGTGTCCATCTCTGCTGATCTCTTAGAATTCTGAGATGTAAAACTTGGGACCAGAGTTACTCGTGATTAGTGTATTAGTTTCCTAGGGCCACCATTATAAAATATCCCAAACCGAGTAGCTTTAAACACCATAAATTTATTCTCTAATATTCTGGAGCCAGAAGCCTGAAATCAAGGCCGTGTTCTCTTTGGCAGCTCTAGGGGATAATTCTTCTTTGCCTCTTCTAGCTTCTTGTGTTTGCTGCATTCCTTAGCATTTTTTGGCTGGTAGGTCCCTCAGTCAAGTCACATGGCCATCTTCTCCCTGTGTCTTCCTTATGCATGTCCGTCTGTGTCCAAATGTCCCCCTTTTCCATGGAGACTGGTCATATTGGATTAGGGTCCACCCTAATGACCTCATCTTAACTAATTACATCTGCAGTGACCTTATTTCCAACATATCTTTTTGGGGGGACACCATATAATGTATAATAATTGGGTCCCCCTGAAGCAGACCCTGAGATGAAGATATATCTGCAAATAAATCATTAGATAAGGGTTCACAGGAAAAATCAGTCAGGGACTAAGGGAAACAGGGTAGGAAAAGGGAAAACCAAAAGTCCCACAGAGGGTAGGGGAACTCAGTCTTATTCCACAGCAAAACCTGTGAATATAAAGTAAACCTTGGAGTTTTCCCGATTAGAGGCAAGGAAGCAGGGCATTCAGATGCCTTCAGACATTATCACTGTCTAAGGGCTACCCTAGGGGCGCCTGGGTGGCTCAGTCAGTTAAGCGTCTGCCTTCGGTTCAGGTCATGATCTCAGGGTCCTGGGATCGAGTTCGACATTGGGATCCCTGCTCAGTGGGGAGTCTGCTTCTCCCTCTCCCTTTCCCGCTCCCCCCTGCTTGTGCTCTGTCTCTCTCTCTGCCAAATAAATAAAATCTTAAAATATATATATACTTCAAAAAAAGGGGGGGCTACCCTAGAGGTGAAGGAATGTAAATTCCAGGCACTTCCATTTCTGCTACATCCTGCAAATGACTCCAGGACTGCCTCACTTGTCCCCTAAACGGGTCGCAGGTGCTAACTTTTGGAAGGCAAAGTATACCAAAGCTAAGGGATCCACAAAAAGGACAAAAGGGGATTGATGGAGGTCTGGGTGGAACACTGGCATCGGCTACAGGGGGCATGGCCACTTCCCAGCATATGATCTGAGTAAAAGGCCAGTCTTCAGGGACAGAATAAGGAAGCCAGCCCAAGAAAGAAGACCCAGACACAGAGCCTTTCCTGGGTACTTGCTGGCTCTCCTTCCCAACTATAATCTTTTTCTGAGGCCCTGCTATATTCTTCCCAATTAATTCCACAGTATTCTCCTCTATTACAGCAATAAATTCCTGTACTCTTCTGCTGCTGCTTCCTAGTATCGTTACAATTGTTTCTGTGACTTGCCAGCATACAACCAAACCACCAAGTATGGTGCTCTTCTCGAAATGTTTTGGATGCAGTCCTGATTGGAGGATTCTTCGGGTTTAACAGGAGATCTTTTTGAATAAATATCCAGTCTTATAAGACTGGTTATAAGAGGGGCGCCTGGGCGGCTCAGTCGTTAAGCGTCTGCCTTCGGCTCAGGTCATGATCTACAGTCCTGGGATCAAGCCCCACATCGGGCTCCCCGCTCAGCAGGAAGCCTGCTTCTCCCTCTCCCACTCCCCCTGCTTGTGTTCCCTCTCTCGCTGTCTCTCTCTCTCTCTCTGTCAAAATAAATAAATAAAATCTTAAAAAAAAAAAAGACTGATTATAAGATTTCTTATAAGATTAGGGGCACCTAGGTGGCGCAGTCAGTTGAGCTTCCGACTCCTGGTTTTGGCTCAGTTCGTGATCTCCGGGTCCTGGGATCGTCTGGCCCCTCGTTGGGCTCTGCGCTCAGTGTGGAGTCTGCTTGAGATTCTCTTTCCTTCTGTGCCTGCCCCTCCCACTTGTGCGCGCTCTCTCTCAAATAAATAAATAAATAAATAAATAAATCTTTAAAAAAGATTTCTTATAAGATTAATTACCCAAATGTCCCAAACTCAGCTCATCATTCTTCCCTGGAATTTTTTTCCTTTCTCTGGATGATGCCACTATTCATTCATTCAGTTACCCAAGCTAACAGCTATGAGTGATCTCTACTGCCCACATCCTGTCATATCCCAAGTCCTGTGGAATCATCTCTGCAACATGTCAGAAACCTGCCTCCTCTCCATTTTCACTACTGTCCCCCTGTTTCAAAACCTCTTCAGTTATATATATATATATATATTTATATATATATATTATTATTCCAGCAGGTTTCAACCAGTTTTTCTGCCTCCCATCTGTCCTAATTTATTCTGCACAGTACTACTGTTTATCTTTACGCATGCACACACCTGTTCATTTCTCAACTATTTACTGAGACCCATATTTCAAGAAGAAGCGGAAAATACAAATATGAATGTGATATTGATAACAGTGACATATATTATTGTGCCTGGCACTGTTTTAAGTGCTTTACATGTCTTAGCTCATTAAATTCTCATTAAACAATATGAACAGGTACAGTTTGTGCCTATACTTCAGAAGCTAAAATGAAAGAAACAGGCATGGAAAAGAGAAGTGATTTATTTAGCCTGCAACTACTCTCATAAGGGGTTTGGTGTGAGAATTAAGCCCTAGAGAAAAAGGTTTGAGTGAGTGTTTTCTCATTTCTTCCAAAGAGAACATGTAGCTAGCACCGTTCTAGGTACATAGGAGAGAAATTCATGTGTTGCATCCAGTGATTGCTTTGGGGCATTAGGGTTTAATTCTCAGGTGAAACCCCATTAAAAAAAGAAGTCCTATTGTGATCATCATTTTGCAATATACACGAATATCCATCATTATGTTGTACACCGAAACTAATGTAACGTTGTATATCAGTTATATTTCAACTGAAAAGAAAATGAGAGAGAAGTCAGGTTACAGGGTTGGCAGAGTTTGGATCCAGTATTGGATCTCAGTCTGTTGACCCTCGTGCCCATGTTCTCAGCCACTATGGATTGCTAAGACATGCTCTCATGGACAGTTTTCCTTGTCACACCTGTCCAATATTCAACCTTTTCCTATTTTGGTATAAGGGGAAGAGAACGAATTTTTCTCCTATCTTTCTGGGCTCTTGGCTGAGACTCTGTACCCTGCTAATAAAAAATTCACAGGAGAAAAACGTAAGTTTAATAGCGTGTATCCTTCCTATATACATGGGAGAGACCCAGGAACTGCATAACTCCCTGAAATGGCTCAAGCCACCACCTTCTATACTATCTCCAGCTAAAGAGAAAGAAGATGTGTGTGGTGTGTGTGTGTGTGTGTGTGTGTTGGGGGTCAGTTATGGAAGGTTATCAAGCAGAGCACACTAAACAAGGGTAAGATTGTTACGCAGATTTAAATTGTTGCCTTTTCCATTGGAAAGAGTTTCTAGAGATTTAGAATCCTCTCCCTTTTCTTGGTACAGAGAAAAAGACACCCTTACAAAGGGAGTTCCCTTTACAAAAGGATCACTTCTAGTCAGTTTTCAGAGCTTCTCCTGTGTCTGTTGTTTCTTAAAAATAACCGGTTCAAGATAATCCTAATGCCAAAGAGGCATATTTTGGGGTGTTATATTCTACTTCCCCTTCATTGGGAATCCCATATTTCACGCAGAGCTTCGCCTCCCATCAGGGAACATGAAATATTCTTTTTGTCTCTGCCCCAAGGTAGCCAGGCATAAACCCATAACCCAGATTCCATCATGAGGTTGTGCACCCACACCCAGGACTTTAAGACTAGAGAGAGTAACTCAGCAACACAAGGGAAAGTTAGGGTATCCTCCCCCTTACTGAGACCATGTTACCAAGTGTCTAGCATCAGTGCTATCCACTGATTCAAAACATGGATTTATGCCTACATTTGTAAATAGGGGTTTACCTCACCTTAAGATTGGTTAAAAAAAAGTTAGTCACAGCACTTGTGAAAGAACAGGAAGGCAGACTTTATTCAGAACCACCATGATTGGTGTAGGAACCACTGCAAAGGGGTTTTGCAGTGGGGGAGAGAGATAGGACTCAACTCCAAATACATAAATGAAAAATGGGAATTTTTAGCCAAGGAGCAGAGTGGGGGTCCATTGATGGAAAAATTAGTGAAAGGAAACATCAGAGGTAAGGGGGGTGGATTTTCTGGCTAAAGTGACCCAACAGAATTTTTCCTGAAGGCAGGCCAGGTTGATTGGACATCACCTAAGGGATGGTGGAGGATGAAGAATGTGGTTAGAACTTGAAAGTGATTAGGTATCAAGGGCTGGTGATTCTGGCTAAACTGGCTTAACAGGACCCTTGCTAGAAGTAGACAGTGCAAAGATGAACATGGAGGCCCAAAAGTCAGGACCTAGTTGAAAAGACAGTTCGGAGGAGCCTGATTAACAGACATTACAGAGTTCATGCACATATTATAAAATATGAAGTGAACCACTGTTTATAGTTTACCATTATTATTACACATTGGCTTTCTAAAGATAAGGCTGATTTCTGAACGTGTGCCTCATGGAGTTGTAAGGATTAAATTTATATCTCTATGTGGATGTATATAGAAATACATTTTATGGTATGGTGAACCACTATCTCCAATAGTAGGCATAAATCCATATCTCATATATATAATATTTTATATATATAATGTATACTGTGTACCCTAAAGATACAGATCCATTAGCAGGGATTATATGCTCTTTTTTTTAATGGATATAGCAGTGGTCTTCAAACTTTTTTGATCAACACCCTAAATGCGTTGTTTAAAATCCCTTCTGCTTTCTTCTTGGGTTTTGTTTATTTTTATTTTTTTTAAACTTTATTTATTTAAATAAGTAATCTCTACACCCAATGTGGGGCTCAAGCTCACTATGCTGAGATAAGAGTCACGTGCTCTTCTGTCTGAGTGGAAGGGTCCCCTCTTCTTGGGTTTTAAATATTTCATTATGTTTAAACATTTCATGTCTTTGGAGTTTATTTTGGCTAGTGGAGTGAGGGATCGTTCCCTCCATTACCCCCCACTAGCTTATTTTCCAGTGACCAACCTGTGCTGTGAATAATCTATCTGGGGCCCAATGACATAAAACTATCTTCAAAATGTGATGCGGGACTTGTGTTATGGACTGTTGGCTGAAGAACTGTGTGTGAAGGACACATGAGGCTTCAGCCTGCTTGGATTTAAATCCAGAATGTCAGAACGGGTTTTCGTGGATTGTGTGGCTCAGGCTAACAAGATTGGCCCGGTGGTCTTGCAGTAAAGCCCCCTGTGCCACAGGTCTCTTGAGCGTGACTTGGCATTTGGTCTTCTCCTGCTAACGATGAGCTACAAGTTGGTTGCCTCCTGAAGGAGAGTGAAATATACCATCCTGAAATATGCCTCTTTGGCATATTGATTTTTTGAAGCTCGTTATTTTTAAGAAACTGCAGACACAGGTGAAATTCTGAAAAGTGAGAAATTACCCTTTTGTAAGAAACATTTGTATGTATAAGAGAAATCTCCATTTGTAAGTGTATCTCCCTTGCTGGACTAGCAAAAGAAGGGTGGCTAAACCTCGAGGAACTCTTAGCAATGGGGAAGGCAAAGACCTAAATCTTCATGACAACCGTACCCTTGTTACTGTGCTTTGCCTGGTAACCTCTCATAAGGTATACCCCACCCCCAACATCTTCTTTTGTCTTTCGCTGAAGATGGTATTTAGGGCCATTTCAGGGAGTTACTCCATTTTCCTGGGTCTCTCCCATGCGTACAGGAGGCATACGTATTACTAAACTTCTGTTCATTTTTTCCCTGTATGTCTGTCTGGTTTTTTTTTAAGATTTTATTTGTTTATTTGACAGAGAGAGACACAGCGAGAGAGGGAACACAAGCAGGGGGAGTGGGAGAGGGAGAAGCAGGCTTCCCGCCGAGCAGGGACCCGATGCGGGGCTCGATCCCAAGACCCTGGGATCATGACCTGAGCCGAAGGCAGAGGCTCAACGGCTGAGCCACCCAGGTGCCCCTGTATGTCTGTCTTATATTAATTTAATTAATAGACCAGCCAAAGAACCTTGAAGGGAAGAATGAAAAAAACTTTTCCACTGCTACATTTCCTCCTCCCCCCTCCCCCCACCTTGCTGCCACACTGACTGCTTGTTTCTAGAAGATGGTTTGATCAGGGCTGCCTGCCCTGCCACTCTATGTCAGACAGTAGCTCTAAGGAGTCTATATGTTGCAGGATTTCTTTTCCTTCAGTGCCCACGGTTCTTGGTCACACCGCTCCGAAGAATGAAGAGGTAGACCAGATGAAGAGTGGTGGGCAGCAAAGCAAAGTTTATTGAGTGATAGTACGAAGCTCCCAAAGAGGGAGGGGACCTGAGAAGGTTGCCATTTTGATGTTTAAATCTAGGAGTTTTTATGAGATTGTCGGTGGGGTGTTTTAATTTGACTAACCCTCCTTGTGCCTGTCATCCAATCAGCTTTTTGTCCATGTGCTCATCTACCTATCAAGTAGTTGTTTACATGGGAGAGGGTGAAGGGCTCCTTCCAGGGTGGTATAGAATAACAGGATGGGGTCCTTTTCCTTTTAAGGGCAGTTTCCTCTTAAGACGGGGGCCCCTGGCCCTTGCCTTCCTTTCTTCAAACTGCCCTCCATTATCCCCTACCTCAGCCCAGCCCTGCACTAAACTTGCTCTGTTAAACAGGGGATTCTTGTGCTACTTATTTTTGAAAAGCTTTGTGCTCTACTCAGATTCCAGAGTTCACACTGTAATTCTGATAATTAGTAGCTGTGTGATAATTAGGGGCCAAGGCCAGGCTGCCCCAAGATGGGCCACTTTGGCATGAAGATTATTTTGAGTTAAAAAGCAATCACAACCCAGCAGATCCAGGAAAAGCTCTGTAGGGGCCAAGGGCAGGCTGCCTCAAAATGTGCCACTTTGGCATATTGATTATTTTAAATAAAAGTTACTTAAGAGACAGCCTGTGTAGCAAGGACATTCAGGCCCTCTCTGCCCCTCTGAAAGCAAGAAATAAACCTCCCATGTGAAAGGTACCCTCCCTGTACCAGAAAGTAAAGAAAAATCCTTATCACCAGAGATAGGAAATTTAAAGCCCAGAAAACTGTATACACAACCCTTGTAATATTTTACTAATTTACTACCCCAGTCCAAATTCTGTTTAGAATTCATCACTCATTGAAGCTCCCAAAGTTCAGTTTTCTTTTTTTTTTTTTTTTGTCCGCCACTTCCTTGCAGATTGATTATCTCTTTGTCTAAAAAGTATAAAAACTGCCTGCCTTGGTCATTTCTTTAGGTCTCCATTCTATGACTGGGCCTCCATGCACATGTAATAAAACTTTGGTTTTTTTTCCTCCTCTTAATCTGTTTTATGTCAATTGAATTCTTAGACCAGCTGGAAGACCTTGAGGTTAGAGAAGAATTTTTTCTTCCCTTGAAGCTCTTTACCTCCCCCTCAGTTGCGAGGAAGAATTTAGGTAGAGGACCTGCCCCCGGAAAAGAGCTTTCACCATAGATAACTACGTTATGATGGAAGTTATGTAGTGTGGACTGGGAGGAACCTATCAAGGCCTGTTTGATCAAAGTCCTCTCTGTGTCCCATTTTTTGAGTGACCTGCCAAATATTTGTTTACCAAACATACTCTTTTTCATTCTTCTTCAGAATTGTACTTCTTCCTTTTGAAGTCCCAGGCCCCCACCCGCTTCTTACTTCAGGATGACTTACAGACCTCATTTTGCCTGACTGTCTTTGGAGTTTCCATGTCTTTGTGGATTCCCCGTATGTACACTATTTAATTTGATTTTCTCCTGTTAATCTGTCTCATATCAATTTGATTCTTAGTCTGGCTAGAAGGACCTGGAAGGGGACAGAAATTTTTGCTCCCCAACGGTGATCTTGAGTGAATTACTTACTTTCTCTGTGCCTCTGTTTCATTGTTTGTAAATGGGGATAATAAAAGTACCTACCTCACAGGGCCATTAGGATTAAATTAGTTAATACTTAGAACATTTCTTGGTATATAGTACATCCTTTGTAGTTATTACCAATTACTCCCCAATATCTGCAGAATTTTAGGTCTGTCCTGGCATTCACCTCTGTTTAGGTTAGGATTACACTGCATTTGGCTGATAGTCTTTCAGGTTATAGTTTGTTATTATGGCTATTTCTTGATTTCGTTTGAAATGCAATTTCCTCCCATTTTACATATTCTTTGGGTGATGGTGGGGGTTGATTTCATATGGGAAGAAATATCTCTTCACGGTTTTTCAATATAAGATAAAGAGATCATTCTACACATATGTAATGTATCCCTGATCATTTCTGTCATTAAAATAAGAAGATACATATTCTTTCTCTGTGCTTCAGTTGTATTTGATATTTACTTGGATAAAGAACACATTTACTTGGTAAAGAACACATCTATCCAGAAAGAATTCAGAGACTTTGAAGTGGTTTTTGTTGTTGTTGTTGTTGTTGTTGTTTTCACTTGTGTTTTGTTATCTTAAAAATCCCTAGCCATTTATCTGATAGAAATGCTATCCCATTTGATGGGTGGAGGGTGTGATACAATTACCTTTAAATAAATAACTGGAAAATAACAGGTACAGTTCAATTTGGGTACATTTCAAAATCCCTTTCTCCAGCAATTACACAAAGTTACAGAAATCTATAGGCAACAGACATTTATTTTTATTTTCTTAATTTTATTTTGTGTAAATACAGCCATTGTGCTCTCCGTGAACTTCCCTTTAAATTATGTTGTGTTTCTCCATTGACTCTCTAAAGTAGGGTTGTATTTCTCCACTTGTGTCACATGGAGGTGTTGTGTGGACCAAATCAGATAATGTATGTAAAGCAATGAGAGCCCCAAAGGTGCCTGGCATGCCGTAAGCTCTCAATGAATGCTTGCTATTTTTCTTAGCCTCTCTAGCCCTGCAGGAGGAAATGTATCCCATGAGAATAAGCATTGAGCTGGGGTCATTTCCATTGCACACAGAGCTCCTTTCCAGATCCCCTTCTCCATTTGCAGACACCTGCAAGGAAACTCCACAAGGTTGCAAAGGCCTCCTTTTGGGGCCCTTTTTCTAAATTAAATTTTGTGGCTCATCCCAGCTTCTTTCTCTTCTTTCTCTTACTTGATTTGGATTTAAAAACCCTTGGTGAGGGACCGCTGGGTGGCTCAGTTGGTTAAGCGTCTGCCCTTGGCTCAGCTCCTGATCCTGGGATCGAGCCCTGCTTCCTGTTCCCTGGTCAGTGGGGAGTCTGCTTCTCCCTCTGCCCCCCTCCCCCCCACTTGTGCTCTAGCTCTCAGACACACACTCTCTCTCTCAAATAAATAAATAAAATCTTTAAAAAAAAAAAACCCTTGGCGAAATCGCCTTCCAACTATACTTGAAATGCAGGGTGCAGACTGCTTCTCTGGTCCTGTAGTAACTGATGCTTTTGGAGGCTAAAATGCAGCAGTGCAGTGGTGTATTTGAACTTGCTGACTGTCTGTGGGAAGAGCCTCCATTTCTGATGATTTTATCTAGACCTCATGTCTAGAGTCAGGACGCACCAACCCTAACGGTTGAAAGGCACAGCACTGAACCTGGTCAGGCCTGTTTGAGGTTTTTGGTAGCTATGTGACCAAGATGAGGTACCTAAAAGCTCAGTGCCTTAACTTCTTCATCTGAGAAGTGGGGACAACAATAATTCCTACCTCATTCCTTACTGAAGGTGAGGGTTACATGAGATATATTTTTTTAAAAGATTTATTTGTTTATTTTAGGGAGATATGGAGGGAGAGAGAGCGCACACAAGTGGGGGAAGGGGCAGAGGGAGAGAGAGAATCTCAAGAAGACTCGGTGCTGAGGGCGGAGCCTGACCTGGGGCTCGATCTCATGAGCCATGAGATCACGACCTGAGCTGAAATCAGGAGTTGGACACTTAACCGACTGAGCCACCTAGGCGCCCTGGTGCAGTGTTTTTAAGCATGTGAGACATGTGTCCACCTACATCAACATCACACAGCAAATGGGACTAAGAATTAAGATCACCTGTGTCAACATGACTTATTTTTCCAGGATAATCTCACCCAGGAAATGTAAGAGTATAAAACAATAAATAGCTTCCCTCTTTGCTTCAGGACATTCCTGTAAGGGAAGTTTACTTTACTCTCCTAGGAAGCAATTCATTTACCAAACAACAGTGTACTTGCCAAGGCTTGCTCTGAGATCATTTGTCTACCATTAAATACTAAGATATTATGTTAAAACCTTGCCCAATTAGGCCACCACTGAAAGTCACACTTTAAATTAGACCCTGGGGTACCTGGTTGGCTCAGTTGGTTAAGTGTCCAACTCTTGATTTGGTTCAGGTCATAATCTTGGGGTCATGAGATCAAGCCCTATGTCAAGCTCTGCACTCAGCTGCAGTCTCAAGCTCAGTCTGCTTGAGATTCTTTCTCTCATCTCCCTCTGCCCTCCCCCACCCCTGCTCATGCTCTCTAAATAAATAAATAAATGAATAAATAAATAAATAAAATCTTTAAGAATAAATAAACTAACTATCCCTCTTCTGCCCTTCTTATTCTGATCTGACCCTTGGTCCCTGTCTGACCTCTTCTTATATTACACCCCACTCATCTTCACTCAATGCCAGCCATATCAATGTCCTTGCTGTTTCTCAAATGGTCTAGGTATATTCCCACTACTGGGTTTTAAATTTGTTCTTCCCTACAAATATCCATTTGACTCATTTTCTTGTTTCCTTCAAGTCTTTGTTCAAATGTCCCATTATCAGAGTGATTTTCCTAACTACTTCATATAAAATCCACCTGCCCAGTGCTGGCTGGCCCTGGTTTTTTTTCCTCCAGAGGATTCATCATAACTTACCATATTGTTCCTATTTGTGTGTGTGTGTGTGTGCATGTATGTCTTCCTGCCACCAGAATGTAAGCATCATGAGAAAAGCAACTTTATTTTTATTTGTTCTTATATCCCTAATGCCTAAACAGTGCCTGAATCATAGTGAGACCTATTATTAATAATAATAATATTTATTATTAATATATTGAGGTCTCACTATGATAAATATTTTTGAAATAAAGGGATAAAATGAATGAGAAGTGAAAGTATAAGGAGACTGAGTCTCAGTTGCTGACACTATAGAAACAGCCATTTCATCTAGACTGAAATGGCCTGAGGATGTCTCTGGCATGAACCAGACAATTAGAGTCATGTTGTCCAAAACTGATCATGTCTATTTCTTGCTTATAACCCTTGAATGGTTTCCTACTCATCAGGAGTTGGCAAACTACAGCCCATGGGCCAAATCCATTCCAGTGCCTGCTTTTGTGAATAAAGTTTTATTGGAACAGAGCCATACTCATTCATTTATGTATTGTCTATGGCTGCTTTCCTGCTACAACAGTATAGTTGAATAGTGCAACAGGCCATATGGCCCACAAAGCCTAAAATATTTATGATACAATCCTCTATAAAAACAGTTTTATGGGGTGCCTGGGTGGCTCAGTCGGTTAAGCGGACGACTCTTGGTTTCTGCTCAGGTCATGATCTCCTGGGTCCTGGGATTGAGCCCTGCGTCAGGCTCTGCACTCAGCAGGGAGTCTGCTTCAGGATTCTCTCTCTCCTTCTGCCAGCTCCCAGCTCTTTTAAGGTAAATAAATCTTAAAAAAAAATAAAAACAGTTTTATGACCTTTGCTATGGGCTAAGAAGAAGTACAGTGTTCTTCAGACCTGTCTCTTACTTAGAAAAGCAGTGTGGGATTTGGCTAAGAGTTTGGAATCACATAGGTTAAAATGCCCACTCTGCCAGTTATTAGCTGTGGGAACGTGGGTGAGTTACTCAACCTTTCCAAGCCTCGGTTTTCTCATCTGAAAAATGGACATAATAGTGGCGCTTACCTCGGTTGTTGTTAGAATTCAATTGCTGTCTGTAAGTATGATTCTTGCCACAGAGCTTGGCATATGGCGGGCATGTACGCAATTTAGGCTATGATTTTTATAGCTAACTCTCCAACAACTTCATGTCTTATGCTTCATTTATAATTAACACTCAACTGCTGAGTGTTCCTGTACACTTCAAGATGCTTTCTGCTTCTGTAATTTGCCTACTGCCTTCGTTTGCCTGGAACATTTCACTGGAATTTTAATTACCTTTGTAGACCTCCACTAAGGTTCCTTCTCCTGTCAGAAGACTTCCTTGAAAGCCATGGGTAGATTCATTGGTCCACTGTGGTCTCATAGTACCCTTGCAATTAGTGCCCACTCTTAAGACTCAACACATCAAATTGAAATAATGTAAGTCTCTGTCTCCCAGACTAAAAGCCCCCAGTGGTGGTAGTAGTGGTGTGTAGGAGGTGGGGTGGGGGAAATGGTTCTTACTCATTTTTCTATTCCCAGTACCCAGTGCAGTACTTGGAACATAGTGACTGGTTGTGGCTAAATTTGTAACTCGAAGGAGGAGATATTCCCTTTTGTTCTTTCCCATTGGTTCACATGTTGCTTGTAGTTATTTCTAATTGAAAGGAGAGCATTGGTTCTGGCTTAAGCTTCCTGTGAAGGAGGGGGGTGGCAGGGAGCTGCCTCAGCTCAGAGTCTGCTTTGAAAGTCTCTGTTGGCTCAGGGCAGACTGCAAGGACAGAGCAGTCAATTTCCTATACAGTTTGCTGTGGCAGAGGGAAACAAGCAATGCATTATCTTTCTGATGACATTTCGTGGCTTGAGTCCCACCTCTGCCACTTACTAATGATATGGTTTTAGTTTGTCATTTCCCTCAGCCTCAGGTTCCTTGTTGTAAACCTGGGGAACATACTTCTCTCACTGACTTAGAACTAAGAGAGATGAAGTTAGTAAAAGCTCTTGATAAATTGATAAATACACATTAAGCACAGTTATACTTAAGCTATTGTGATGGGCCCATTGTCTTGGCTCATTGAGTGAGGAGCAGAAATGGGACCTTCATGGGTTTGTTTATAAATTGGTTCATTCCGTAAAGACAAGGCCGGTCCTATGTGGTTGGCTCATTCCATCAGATTAGTGTAGGCCACTAGGACTTGTGTGACAAAAATATCGACACAAAACAATTATTTGACCCAATGAGGCAATACTTTTGAAAATATTCCTTCACAGAAGATATAACCTAATTATCAAAAAATGACTTTGAAGTATTTTAGTTTGATGAGTGATAGTTATCTCTGTGATCTAAAAGCAAGATCACAACTCTGTTTTGTGTTAATTTTCTCTGCCATATTAAAAAAATACTACAATGTTTATTATCCCCCAGTTCCTGTGGGCCACAAGTCCAGGCAAAGCTTAGATGGGTCCTCTGGTTCATGTCTCACAAAGCTGTAATCAACGTGTTAGGTAAGACTGGGTTCCCATCAAAAACAAGCCACGTATCTTCTCCATATACTCAATGGGAAAGGATTACAAAGAGGGCCTGTGGCTTGCTTTTAACCAATCCACAGTGGCAGAGGTGATGGGATGTAGGTCATCCTGTGTACATGATCACTTAAGTGTGTAACACTTGTCTTGGCTGAAGCTTCTGTAACAGAAGTCAGCTTAATAAGAGAAAAACAAAAGTTTAGCATGTATATCTCCTGTATACATGGAAGATACTGATATAAGCAGGCCAGGTCTGAGGACCCAGAGGAGTCCTGCAGGACCAGCCAAGAGTGTCCTTGGCTTTGCACAGGATGGACATCAAACCCAAGCCAGCAGGAAGTGGGGGTAGAATTTATTGAAGATATGGAGAGAGTAGATACAGATGTAGTGTCTGGGAGACTCAGAATGGAAAAGCAGAATGAGTCTCATCTTTGCTTGGGGTCTGGAGTTTTTATTTAGGATGGTGGCCTGGTGGATGTGTCCTCTCAGGCATCCTGAAACGAATGAGTGCTCAGGAGTCCTCCATAAGTCACTTATGGCCTGGAGCAAGGGGTCTTGGCATCAAGGTGCCTGGAGTCCGTGGTCTCAGAAAATGTACATGATGACCTGGTCTGGTCACTCCTTAGATGTTATCTATGGTGCTGGAACGCTCCAAAGAAACCATTAAATCCTTGACCTTTACAAGGTGGACATACATTAAGACATGTGTAAGGCAGAGGTGCAGGTCCTAGCAAGAAGAGAAGCAGGAAAAGGAGCAAAGGACAAAACAGCATTTTTCATGGGGTCCCTTCAGTTTCCCTGTCTCAATAACCAGGGGAAAATGAGTAATTCTCAGAGGTGGCTTAGAATTCAGGCTTAAATACTATCTTCAGCTAAAAACAAAAGAAAGAAGGGCAAGGGGGAGGCCATTTATGAGCAGGTGACCTAGAAAAGTAAGGTAAACCAAATAAGGTTTGTTATGCAGATTTAATTCAGTGCCTTCTCCATTGATAAGAGTCTCTTGTGATTTGCGGTCATCCTTCCCTTCCTGGTAGTGTGAAGGAGACACCTTTAGAAATGGAGATTTCCAGGGGTGCATGGGTGGCTCAGTCTGTTAAGAGTCTGACTCTTGATTTCAGCTCAGGTGATCTCAGAGTCATGGGATCAAGCCCCACATAGGGCTCTGTGCTCAACACAGAGTCTGCTTGGATTTCTCTCTCCTTCTCCCTCTGCCCCTCCCCCTGCTCCTGCGCTTTCTCTCTCTCTCAAATAAATAAAATCTTAAAAAAAAATAGAAATGGAGATTTCCTTTATACATGTAAATGTCCCATACAAAAGAGTAACTTTTACTCTTTTCAGAGCTTCTCCTGTGTCTCCTGTTTCTCAAAATAATCAGCTCAAAATAATCTCTATGGCAAAGAAGGTTATTTTGGGGTGGCATATTCTGCCATCCTCTGGTGTAAATACCAGTAATCTGAGAAGGCACAAAATCTGACTACCAAACTGTAGAACCACTAAGGTATGTCACTCTTTAATTTAACACAGATATGTGTGTGTGTGTGTCTGTGTGTCTGTGTGTGTTTCAAGTGGTGATAAGCTCCATAAGAAAAGAGATTTTTGTCTCTTTTGTTCACAGTTGCATCTTCGGCACCCAGACCAATGCCCGGGAAAGGAGATGCTCGTTACGTATTTGTGGGATGAATGAATTGATGAACAAGTGAATCCCCACTGTGTGCATGGCACTGACAATTATTTTGGGCTGTGGTAGTGTATGATATATTTACTTTGCAACATTTCTTACACCCAAATAGCATAAACCTTTATCCTCTTAGTGACAACAAATTCTGAATTATTGAATGTAGAACATTTGACAAGAATTATGGGATTATTTTGAACTCAGTGAAGACATGTAACTATTAAATTTCTGAAGCCCAGTGATTTTTATGATGTAAAATTTACGACCAAGTCACCTTTCTGAAACTAATTATGAGAAAATAGAACTTTCAAGTCGGAGAATTCTAACGTGATTAAAAAAGCACTTGACCCTGCCTCTTCTCCATCAAATCTCTTTTCTGTTTTGTGTGGACACAAATTTTTATCTTAGCCTCTGAAGAGTTATGCCCTACAGTAACTTGTAATGACTGCCATCTGTTAAGGAGAAATCCTTAACATTATAGAATTATCGCATGTTACAGCTTTAGGATTTCCTGAACCAGAATATAGAAAAATAGCACCTCGTGGCTTCAGCCGATTTTTTTTGTTTGCTTCTTTGTTTACACTGAAATTCCAGTGTCAAAAAGTCAGTCCTTGTTCCATCCTCACTAGAAGACAATATTCCAAAGTCCATAGTGGAGTACAAAGGAGGAAAAAAAAAAAGAAAAGGGAAAAGAAAGCAGAATGTTTTAGATGCCAAACAGCACATGGAGAGTTTTGTACTCGGGGACGTCTGGGAACATCAGTGACAGGATGCCTTCTCAAGCTGCTGGAGTCCCTCTGATGAGAAGGCTTTATGGAAAAAAAATAGGCAATCAGCATTCTGCAAAGGATGACATTTTCTATTAAATTGTCCCCACTTTTTATATAACACAGCTGCAACAGCTTTATGTGGCTTTTCCTAATGATACCTCGTCTTACGAGCACACACAGTAGCAAAATAGTTTGTCAATGGCTCCTTCTAAATTTACAATGTTTCAGAGTAATGACTTCCCACTTCACCTGAGAGTCCCCATTCCCCACCGCCAAGAGTCCCAGATGCCTGTATTTACTGCTGCCTGTAACAATACCGAACTTTAAAATGGGCCACTGCATATGAAGGGCAGACTATGTCGTAGAGGCTTCCCAGTAACATCCTCCTAATGTCGACAGTGTTGTTCTTCAAAAAAAGCTGCCATGTGGATTGATGATTGATGATTTAGTACAGTTTCTTCTATACCCACTCCATAAATACTCACTGAGTGAATGAATGGTCAATTAACTTCTCTAGGTTTCCTTTTAATTAAAAAGAAAGGTAGTTTTGGGCACCTGGGTGGCTCAGATGGTTAAGCGTCTGCCTTCGGCTCAGGTCATGATCCCAGGGTCCTGGGATCGAGTCCCGCATCGGGCTCCCTGCTAGGCGGGGAGCCTGCTTCTCTCTCTGCCTCTGCCTCTCTGTCTCTCTGTCTCTCTGACTCTCATGAATAAATAAATAAAACATTAAAAAAAAAAAAAAGAAAGGTAGTTTTGTAGTTTTCATGTTTAGCAAGTTGCTGTTAAGGGCAATGGTTGCAAATTGGTATGTCTTCTAAGTGTTCTCAGCTGGTGCTGATGCCCTTCCTCTATATTAAATTGCTACTGTTTTGCAGATTGTGTAATACCCTGAATTATATATACTACTGATAAATAACATGATCTCCTGAAGAAATTATCTGGATTAATCTCGATCGAGCACTTTTGGCTGTGAGATTTGATGTCTCATATTAAAGTGCTCGTTTTGAACATTAAAGGTATACTTCAAACCTCCTAACTTTTATTGGGCTGTAATGTTCACAGGAAGTTCTGTAATTATTTAGCTATATTTCAGATAGATCCTAAAATCAATTTCATGAAGTTTAAGGCTCACTTTTGCAATATTTAAGCTAAAAGGTAACAACACATCTCTAGTTTTCTGGTTTATGTTTATTATTTGTTTCCACAGAGCATTTTTGATAACATAGTGAAAACAAAAGAAAGCAAAAATGACTAATATAAAGTACTTTGAAATTTACAAATATGAAAAATTTTTGAAAATTTTGTTATTAACATTATAATAGCCTACAATTTAGTTTGGAAAATCCTTCTCTATCTCTGTTGATATCAGGTGTCCCTATTATCTTTTCTTAGCTCATTGTGTATTTTCCTTTCATGATACTGATATATTTGGATTATATGATTTATTGGTCAATTAAGAGGAAATTTGCATAAGAACAGGAACCAGATATATTTTGCTTACCAGTGATTCTTAGCAGAGATTTTTTGGCACAAAATGGATTATTCAGTAAATTTTCTTGAATAAATGAAAGAGTAAAACATGGCTAGGGAGAGTTCAGCTAACTCATTTATTTTGAATATCTGAGTAGAGTTTGGTTGAGTGAGTAGGTAGATATGTCATAATTTCCTGATCTCATCCTGTTAGACATTTATTTTTTTGCCAATCTTTTGTCATTTTAAGTAATGTAATTATTAGTCATATTTGCCTATGAAATGTGTTGTAGCATTTCAAACTAATACCAAAAGATTTTAGAATGCATAATGAAATAGCCCCCAGACATCCAGGAAAACAACAGAAACAATGTTAATGTTAATTCATGCATTGGTCCTGTGGATATGAGACTAGATATCCAAATTCCATGATTAACACTTTGGTTTTTTCCAATAACTTCATATTGAAGTCTCAAAATATCCTTGATGTTTTCAAGCCCTTAATTTTTTCACATTCTGACATAAAGTATTTAAGTCAAGCATACATTTGTAAGAGAGATTATTTCCGCTCTAATAAAAAATAAAAAACTTTTTTTCTGCTCGTTTGTTGAGCTCTCATCCTTCTCTGGCTGCTGGGATATACTAATATGGCAGAGCTGCCCTGAGAAGTAGCATTGTTTTTGATTTCCGGTAGAAATGAAAATAGTGCCATGTACAGCCTAGCTCAGAGCCCAAATAGCAATGGTCTCTACTTTAAAAAAGTTGTATCATAAGCTTGTATCTAACTGACAAAATTATTTGTTACTGTGTTGGGGAGAAAATGATAGGGGAGAAAACTGACCACAAAATATATTCATATGTTCAAAATCAAATAGTATTTCAGAAACAAGTAGTGTTTGCTTTGGTTTCTGGTACAGACTAGTCTTCCCTCAAATGGCAAAGTATAATGACAGTGAAGATATAGGTCAATTTCACACCAACTACAGGGTAGAATGGAAAGCAAATGTCTGTTTCTTTACACAATATGCATCATAGAAGCATAATAAAGCTTGGGCACATGTGAAAAAAAAACAGACCTGCGTTATGAAGCATAAGGAAGGAGAGTATGGGTGATAAAGCAGGTAGCCTGGTTTGAGCTCCAGAGGTAGCAGCACTGTGTGACTTTTCAGGGAGTGGCCCAGGTTATATCCGGGGCAGGACTAGTAGATAATGAATGGAAAAATGGATGGAATCCAAAGGGGGAAGCAAAGAAATAAGAAGGGGTGCTATTGTATAAATATGTAAACCTGAGTGTTTGGAAAATCCTGGGATAACATAAGCCTATTTTACTTCCCTGTTGACTCAGTCCCTGATCACATACACAAATCAGTGGTGCTAGCTAATTATTGCCTTGCTCCTGCTATTTCTGCTCCACCAGAAAATGGCAGGGAAGGCACACTCCTTCGGCAGTGTTGTAAATTGAGTTAGGACGGTCATTTGCAGATACCTCTCTCAGAGCCTCTGATAGTCCTATATCAAAAACCCTTTGGGCGCCTGGGTGGCTCAGTTGGTTAAGCGACTGCCTTCGGCTCAGGTCATGATCCTGGAGTCACAGGATCGAGTCCCGCATCGGGCTTCCTGCTCAGCAGGGAGCCTGCTTCTCCCTCTGACCCTCCCCCCTCTCATGCTCTCTCTCTCTCATTCTCTCTCTCAAATAAATAAATAAAATCTTTAAAAAAAAAAAAAACAAACCTTTGATTGGCTCTGTTCAGGGATGACAGACTGTCCTGTATGGGGAAGGGAGTAGGTTGAAGAAGTGTGAGCAACCTGCAGAATAGCTTGCCCAGGTATAAATGAGAGGGTTGGGTTTAATCTGCAAAACTTCTAATTAACATCTTGCATGACTTATTTCTCTTATTCCACTCCTCTCCTCCCCACCCAAGGTATCAGTAAAACCAGACTGCTCCCCATTAGGCTTAAAACATGCTGAGCTTCCCTGCCTCTTTGCCTTTACCTCTATGCTACCTTACACTAGAAAAGCCCTCCCGGAATTGCCAACTCTCAGACTTATTTATATTCAGAGACTTATCTCAAACCCCTTATCTGTCATGACATTCATTCATGAGGATATTTTTTCCTCTCTCTCTTTGAAATCTGAGAGCTTTTTGTTTCCAGCTTCCACGACTCTTTGTGTCTATATTTGTGTTATGTAAACACATTTTTCTTATTGATCCTTTAACAAACATTGAACATGAGCATTAAGGTGGTAAATTTGAAAACCCTTAGCTATTCTAACACACAGAGACTCAGCTACATGCATTTGTACAGACTAGAGAGAGACTAAGTAAAGGGTCAGTCAGAATTAGTTGAGCTCGCTTTATGTGCTCTTCACATCTCCATTCCCTGAGGTACTCCACATTCCTGTGTTTAAACAGTAGATTTGAAATAAACAATGAAGGTAAAGTGATCTTAAAGACACACACACACACACACACACACACACAAAGAACTTGAGTTATTTCACTTGGTTTTTTTAATTGAAATTTCTTCTTTTTTAAAAAAATTTTTTATTGTTATGTTAATCACCATACATTACATCTTTAGTTTTTGATGTAGTGTTCCATGATTCATTGTTTGTGTATAACACCCAGTGCCCCGTGCAATACATGCCCTCTTTAATACCAATCACCAGGCTAACCCATCCTCCCACCCCCCTCCCCTCTAGAAGAAATTTCTTCTTTTTTAATGGTTTTTTGTTTTACAACTAAAGAATGAATCAAGAAAATAATGATAAATATTAATTATTCTATGACTTTTACCGAAATCAATTTGGTCATATGGAAGATGGGAGTAGAAAAAAAAAAGGATCCACTGCAGATTTCAAATACACTAGGAAGGCCATTGATGTAAACCTATTTCCTAATTTGAAAAATAGGAGTAGTATTGCTTTACTCACAGGGAAATTGTGGAAATCTAATGAGGTAACACACAAAAAGGCCTCATCCCAGTGTCTGGCACCCAGTGAAGTAACAGTTCTTATTTTGAAGAACATAATGATGTGGTATCTTGGAGTAGAAAACAAGGTAAATGAATAAAAAATCTGCTATATTAGATAGGGATAGATGCTAAGGAGAAAACATAAATCAGTGTCAAGTGGCAGCATAGTGAATTGGAATTTTAGAGTGAGGATGATCATTGAATAAACACAAGAAGTCAGGGGTTAGTGGAAGAGCTGTAGGGGGAGGGGGGAAGGACAAAGGCCCTAAGAAAGGAGTGCGCTTGGAATGTTTGAGGTGTAGCAAGGGACCAGTAAGAAGGGGAGCCCTAGGAGATAAGGTTAGCAAGTAATAACAGGATGAGACAGGTCTTGTCAAGTTACAAATCGTAGAAAATCTTTACTTTTTCTCTGAGGGACATTGGACACATTTGAAAGGTTTGAGCACAGTAGTGATAGGAATTGACTGCATTTTAACAGCTCTGGTTCCTGAGCTGAAAAGAGAGTAAACAGTTCTTCCAAGTGGAAAGCTGCTCCCATGGTCCAGGTGAGGTACAATGACAAGTTGGACCAGGATGGTGGCAGTGGTGGTCATGAGAAATGGCTTTATTCTGGGTACATTTCAAAGTTAGGGATGCATAAGTTGAAAACATTATCGCCATCTTCTCTTCTGGTATTCTCCCTTAACATGTACTCTAACTCTTTACAACACTAATCACACCTGAGGATTTCAGTAATCAGCTGGTCTAACTGGGAGCCTCAGAGTCCAAGTGAGGCACGTAACTGGTCTGTTTATTATAGAACAACAATCAACAGTGAATTGATGACGTTTTTCAAGCGAGAAAATAATATCAAGTGTCCTAGTGTCTTAGGGATTCCATTTTCCTTCTACATTGTGAACCCTTTAAATTGAATGAGACTAACCTTCAGTTTTCTCTTTCCAAAGGTCTTCTTCCTTTTTTGTTTTTGTGCCAAGTCTTGTCTAATCCAGACCATTAATGGGTCTTTGACTTCTATTAACTTTTGGCTTATCTGTACGGAGGGAAGGGATCCATTTTTCCAGCCTTATTATCTCTAAATCTTTTTATTCACATAGAATACTCATGTGCTAGCTGGTAAAGTCAACAATTCCTCAATATCCATTTTAATTACATTAAATTAATGTCATCAAAAAATCTTTTGAGCATGGGACGCCTGGGTGGCTCAGTTGGTTGGGCGACTGCCTTTGGCTCAGGTCATGATACTGGAGTCCCGGGATCGAGTCCCGCATCGGGCTCCCTGCTCGGCAGGGAGCCTGCTTCTCCCTCTGACCCTCCTCCCTCTCATGCTCTCTGTCTCTCATTCTCTCTCTCTCAAATAAATAAATAAAATCTTAAAAAAAAAAAAAAAATCTATTGAGCATGATGCCAGACACTATCCAAGGGATAAGTAAGATATGGTTTCCTTCCACTAGTAACTTATTATCTCAGAGGCAGATTTAAACCAATCAAAAACTCTATATTACAATGTGATAAGTTCTTCAGGTAAAGAGGAAACAAATAATTTTGCCTGGCTAGGGTGGAATCTTATAATGAGGAAAGGCATCTTAGAGGGGTATAGGTGAGTTTCATCAGTGGAGAATGAGGGAAGGGGTCTTCCTGGAAATAGGAAGCAGGAAAAAGACTCAGAGCTATGATGATATGCATTTTGCCCAAGGGAAATAAAAAAAAGTAGTCCACTACCTCTATATGTCATGTTCTTTGTGTGGTTGGATGGAGATGTGGTTGGAAAGATAGACTGAGAAATGGTTATGAAGGCCCTGATATTAAATCATCATCTTATTCTGCCAAATTGACTTGGTGATTTTGCACAGAAGCCAGAAGTGCTTATTATAATGGAGAATCTTTTGATCATCCAATACCACCTGGGATCTGAGCCTGTTCTTCAATTTTTCTAGGGAGCAAATAACCCAGGGCCCTCAACATACCAGTTTTGCATCTTTGTGTGAAAACAGTCCATTTCATTACATCTATATAAAAAAATTCTCTTTTGAAATAATTATAGACTCCTGGGAAATTGCAAAAAAAGTTATAAAAGTTCTCCTGTATCCTTCACCTGGCTTTCCCCAATGGTGGCATCTTGTAGAGCTTATAGATAATGCAATATCAAACCCAGAAATCAACATGGGTACATTACTATCAACAAGAATACAGACCTTGTTTAGTTTTCCCCATTTTTAACCTACATTTTATGTATATGTGTGTATATGTATATTTCCATATAATTTTATTCTATGTATAGATTTTAATAACCATCACTACAATCAAGATATAGAATTATTCCATCACCCCAAAAAATTCCCTCATACTACCTCTGAATTCATACCTACTCACTACCCTACTCTTGTTCTGTCCCTTGGAAACCACTAATCTGTTTGTCATTTCTATAGCTTTGTCATTTCAAGGATGCTGTGTAAGTGGAACCATATTTAAAAGATTTTATTTATTTATTTATTTATTTATTTATTTATTTATTTAGAGCGCACAAGCAGGGGGAGGGGTAGAGGGAGGAGAGGGAAAGAATCTCCAGCAGACTTCCTGCTGAGCAGGTAGCTCAACGCGGGGCTGTATCCCAGGACCCTGAGATCATGACCTGAGCCAAAATTAAGAGTCCATCGCTTAACCAACTGAGCCACCCAGGCACCTCGAGACATTTTTTATTAAGTGCAATGCCCTTGAGGTCCAACCAGCTTGTTGCATATATCATTAGTTCATTCATTTTTATTACTGAGCAGTATTGCGTTGTATGTATGTACCAGAGTTTTCTCAACCACTCACCTATTGAAAGGCATTTGGGTTGTTTCTAATATTTTGCTATTGTGAACAAAGCCACTATGAGTATTCATGTACAAGTGTTTTGGTGAACATACATTTTCATTCCTCAGAGATCATGCCCAACAGTGTGATTGCTGAGTCATATAAATGCATGTTTAGTTTTGTAGGAAACAGCCAAACTATTTTTTAGAGTGGCTGTACCATTTGACATTCCCACCAGTAGTATATTAGAGCTCATTTCTTCATTTCTTTGCCAGCATTTGGCACTATCACTGACTTTTATTTTAGCTTTTTAAAAGGTATGTAGTGATATCTCATTGTGGTTTTAATGTCCATATCCCTAATGGCCAATGACTTTGAACATTTTCACATGTTTCTCACCATCTGTATCTTCTCTTTGTAGAAATATCTTTTTGTGGTTTTTTTACCCATTTTAAATTGAGTTATTTGTAAAAGAAGAAAACTGTTGCATTTTGAGAGTTATTTATAAACTCTAGATATAAGGCCTTTTTTGGATATATGGTTTGCAATTATTTTCTCCCCATCTGTAGTTTGTCTTTTCATCCTCACAATAGGGTATTATTTGTAGCATAAAAGTTTTTAATTTGGAAGAGGCCCAATTTATGACTTTCCTTAGATGGGACATGCTTTTGGGGTCATCTTTAAGCAGTAGGTCATCACCTAGAATTAGGTCCCAAGTATGTTTTCCTATGTTTTCTTCTATAGTTCCTCATTTTACATTTAAATTCATGATCCATTTTGAATTAATTTTTGTATGCAGTGTGAGGATTAGATCAAAGGTTTGTTTTTTTTTTTTTTTTTTGCCTGTGGATGTCCAATTGTTCTAGCACAATTTGTTGAAAACAACTATCTTTCCTCCATTGAGCTGTTTTTGCACCTTTATAAAAAATCATCTGGACGTAACTGTGTTAATCTATTTTTCAGTTCTGTGTTCTGTTACATTGATCTATATGTCTCTTCCTTCTTTAATAACACATTGTCTTGCTTGCTGTAGATATATAGTAAGTTGTGATCTCAGATTCCTTACTTTATTCTTTGTAAAAATTCTTTTAACTATTCTAGTTCCTTTGCCTTTCCATATAAATTTTAGAATTTGTTTCTCTATATCTGCAAAAAAAAAAAAAAAACAAAACCTTGCTAGGCCTATGATAGGAATTGCATTAAAGCTATAGATCAAGTTGGGGAAAAGCTAACATCTTTACTATAGTGAGTCTTCTAATCCATGAATATGATATATCTGTCTATTCACTTAGATCTTCTTTACTTTCTTTTCTTGATGTTTTGTAATCTTCAGTATACAGATGCTATATGTGTTTTGTTAGATTTCTTTTGTTTACCCAACTATAAATAATATTCCATTTTAATTCTGGTTTCCATGTTTTTGTTGCTAGTATATAGGATACAATTAATTTGTGTGTGTTGATCCTGCATCTTGTGTCTTTGCCAAACTTGTTAATTTCTGGCAGCTTATTGGTAGGCTCCTTGGTGTTTTCTACATAGACAATGATGTCATCTGAAAATAGGATAGTTCTATTTCTTTTTTTCCAATCTGCATTCCTTTGTTTCCTTTTCTTGCCCTATTGCAATGGCTAGATCTTTCTATACTAGATTGAATGTAAGTGGTGAGAAATGGACATCTTTGGTTTGTTTCCAATCTTAGCCTTAGGGGGAAAACATTGTCTTTTACCTTTAAGTACAATGTTAGCTATAGATTTCTATTTTGGTAGATTTTCTTTGTCAACCTGAGGAAATCCCCTTCTATTTTTAATTTACAAAGAGCTTATTTTAAATTTCCTAAGATTTTTTAATCATGAATGGGTTTTGAATTTTATCAAATATTTTTCTGCATTTTGATTGATATGATCATGTGATTTTTCTTTGTTGCTATGGTAGATTATATTAAGTTTCAAATAACATTGCATTCCTGAAATAAACCTCACTTGTCTCTGAAGTATAATTCTTTTTATATATTGGTTCAATTTGTTAGTATATTGTTGAGGATTTTTGCCTCTAAATTTGTGCTTCTAAATTCATGAGAGATTTTTCTCTGTATTTTTCTCCTTTCAAAATATCAAAAAACTAGGGGCGCCTGGGTGGCACAGTCGTTAAGCATCTGCCTTCGGCTCAGGTCATGATCCCAGGGTCCTGGGATCAAGCCCCACATCGGGCTCCCTGCTCTTTGGGAAGCCTGCTTCTCCCTCCCCGCCCCCCCCACCCCCCACCCCCCACCGCCCGCGTGTGCCCCCTCTCTTGCTCTCTCTCTCTCTCTGTCAAAATAAATAAAAAAAAAAAAATCTTAAAAAAAAAAAAATCAAAAAACTCTCAGAGATGTGTTTCCACAGCCATATCTAAGAAAAATGCCTTCCATTTTAAGAATGTAGATTCTGAAAATGCTTAAATGGTCAACCTCTTGGCTTCTATCTCAACCTCTTATAACACCATAAAGGTAGAAGGGAAATTAGAAAACTTAGTTTCCACTTTGAAATCTCAGCCAGGGGTATATATTACCCTTCTATAGCTAGTTCTTTACTTTTCCTGATGGTTCAGATGTTCTAAGGAAAGGAATGTCAGGCATGAAAAGCCAGTGTTTTGCATCTTCTCAGCTCATCAGTACTGCATTGGTATTTGTAGTAACAGGTTAAACTTGCATGGTTACATATAAAAATTAAGTATATTTGCAATTTAATCAAACAAAATATCATTACACAATGATAAAATTATTTTCTGTATTCCTCAATTTATCTTATGTCTTCACTGATATTAATAACATTACATCTGTCACATAAGACCATGTAAAATTCATCAATTTCTCCAGATACTGACTCAGTCTGGTCCACTGCCCCTGGTATTATAATCATCAAAGTAAGACCAAATCCCTTATTTTACATTTATTCATACAGAATTCTGGAAGGCTTTGGATATGTGCTTGTGCAGGGCTGAAATGGTGCCTTCTGAAGTTTTCTTTTATATTTTTAGGGTTTTATGTTTATCTTATTTTATATTCATTATCTATAAAACTTTTTTCTGCTTTTTAAGGGTCCAGTAATAGCCTCTTAAATTATTTTGTGACTGTGCTCAATAGAATACAATCATAAGAGCTTCAAGATTGTAATACAAGAGATCAAATAAAATCTCAGACTCAGACTGGCTAAGTGACTTACTAAAGGTTATACAGAGTCAGCATCAGAATCCTAACTAGATACCAGCTCTCCCGTCTGTCAGAACAATGTAAGACTTGTAGCCCACAGTTTTACCTTAATGAATTGCTGACTATAAACATATAACTCAATCTGAATGTTTCCTACAAATATACAGAATCTGGCCTTGTTTAATAGGAAGTGTGAAACTCACATGGGGGGACAGATTCCACAAGAAGCAGATTTCAGGAGTCAGTAGTGGAGTCCCAGACTTCATTTCAAAAGACCTCTGGTGATTCCAATGCTGGTGACCTGAGGTCAATGCTGGTCCAATGCTGGTCCAATGCTGGTGACAATGAGGTCCAATGCTGGTGACCTGTGCATGATGACTCTTGTCCTTCTGGTATTCCCTGGCCCTGCCAACCAAGGGCAGCAGAACACTTGCCCCTACATGCTGCTTAACCAATTTTTTAAAAGTTTTTATTTAAATTCCAGTTAGTTAGCATACAGTGTCATGTTAGTTTCAGGTGTATGATATAGTGATTCAACACTTCCATACATTACCCGCTGTGCTTCACCAACTTTCTTTCTTTCTTTCTTTCTTTCTTTCTTTCTTTCTTTCTTTCTT
>NW_022589738.1:15588746-15699121 GCF_004348235.1 Phoca vitulina | reverse complement strand
TCTTTCTTTCTTTCTTTCTTTCTTTCTTTCTTTCTTTCTTTCTTTCTCTTTCTTTCTTTCATTATGTTCAGTTAGCCAACATATAGTACATTAGTACATTAGTTTTTGATGTAGTATTCAATGATTCATTAGTTGCGTGTAACACCCAGGGCTCATCACTACACATGCCCTCCTTAATACCCGTCACCCGGCTACCCTATCCCTCCACCCCCTCCCTTCTGGAACCCTCAGTTTATCGATCCCCATACCCTCTGCTGCTGTTAATTTATCAACTAGGAGCCCCTCTTAAATTAGAAAGGAGAGGAAAGAAGGAATGGGAGATCCTTTTTCAGTTGCCTGAAGCTCCTAAAACTTAAGTAGGGCAAGTGCAGTGGCTGGCCTAGACACTCAAAATTTCAACCCTAGTAGGAAGAAGCTAATTGAATGGACAAAACTAAATCCCTAAGAGCTTCTTTGCAAAATATAGATGTAAGAGAAAAGGTTCACTGGCAGACTGAGATCAGAAGAGCAAAGTATCTTGAAAATATGAAACCATTGTGAAAAGAACTTTGTTTCAACATTGTCAGTTTCAGAGTGATCTCTTATTCGTCTTTGTATCCCTTGTAGCACTTTGCACACAGCAGACACTCAATAACAGTTTTTTTAAAGATTTTATTTATTTATTTGAGAGAGAGCAGAGCGGGAGAGAGCACGAGTCGGGGGAGGGGCAGAGGGAGCCCAACACGGGACTCCATCCCAGGACTCCCGGATCATGACCTGAGCCGAAGGCAGACGCTTAACCCACTGAGCCACCCAGGCACCTGACACTCAATCATAGTTGTTGAAGAAGTATCCCCTAATGAATTCATCTACTTAGCTGTCAAAGGGTCACTCTCTATATATACTGCAATGAAATGAATGTGATTCTTTTATTTTCCATCAAGTTCACCGCTTGTTATTTTGAAAACTTTTTAGGAGTTTGTATGTAGGTATGTAGAGTGTAGTGGTTAATAGAATGGGCTTTGGCATCTCAGCTCCATGACTTTTGAGCTGTGTGGACTCCTGAAAGTGACTTCGTGACTCCATGTCAGAGGTTCCCAAACTTTAGAATGGAGATCACAATGTTAATGACCTTGCAGTGCTGTTGGAAGGATAAATGACATAATGCATATAAAGTACTTGGTACAATGGTTGGCACAGAGAAAGGATGTGCCAATAAAATGTTTGCAAGTGAGATAAATTCTCTAAAATCAATAGTTGAGTTATTTACCAGACGTTACGTGCCAAGTACTGAGCTTATTGGGAGTTAGGGCCGAGTTTCTGAAACTTTCTCCGTTTACAGAGCCTTTAGTGTGTCATTCAATTTTTCACAGCAGTCTTAGGCCAAAAGGAAAAAAAAAACCTAACAGTTCCACTTACTAAGTAGTTTGAGCCAAGCAACTTAATAGTTAGAGTTCATGCTGTGTCATTCTGCTTTCTTTGCAAATTTTAATTACCCCCATGACAGCCCTTGTGACTTCCCTGTACACCTCTGGGGTGCCTGGGGATACGGTTTGGGAATCATAGAGTTAGGGATACAAAAATAAATAAAAAATAGTTCCTTCAAACAAAAAAAAAAAAAAAAGAAAAAAAGAAAAAAATAGTTCCTTCACTAAAGAGTTTTCAAGTTTAGCATTATAAATGCATGCAAACAACTAACTAAAATGTTATGAACGCTTTTCTGAAGTATTGCCAACATCTGTGGGGGACATAAAAGGAGTTGGGGTATGGAAGACATCATAAAGGAAGAACTGTCTGGCTAATTATTCAAGACTGAGTAAAAGATAACCAGGCAGAGAAAAAAGGGAAAGGCAGAGGGAGGGAACAGTGTCAGTCGAGATCCTGATGTATAAAAGTTTGTAGAAATTTGGAAGATGGCAACTTTGTCTGTTGGTAATGTCTGTAAAAACAAAGAATTAGGATTGTGAATAAAGATAATGAAGATGATGGCAGCCATGGAGGCAGCATGGAAGTGCACTTACAGATTGCCCCATAAGAGAGAACGTTCTGGAAGGAGTACCATTAGCTGACAGCTCCAAGCTGCCATACCTTGGGGATCAGCCACAGCATTCCTCCTAGGCCACACTCCCTTCAGGCTGTTCCCACCCAATGACTGATAATAATAACAGAGCTGGGGATTCCTGCCTGGCATGGACTTCTTAGTCTTTGCTCTGGGGCAACCCATTGGCCGGGCTTGACACTTTCTCAGATCTCAGCTGCAGCCTGAGGTTCTTCCTACACAAACTTCCTTCCTTTGTCCTTCCTTTTCACAGTTGTCAGACCTACATTGCAGTCTGAAGACTCTCCTTGCCTCCTCCCTCTCCTGCTCCCTCCCCCTTTATCTACTGCAGGCATTTCCCCCAGTAAAGCTCTTGTGCTTCTAATTCCATCTTGGTGCTTGCTTTCTGGAGGATCTGAACTAATACAGTGCTGAAGCTGAATTAAAGAAAATATGTTAGCTTAGTTGAAATACACTGAACCATAATTCCCCAGATCCACAGTTGAGATATTGGCAATGGAGATTTGGTTTTAGACGTTCTCTTAGGTTAGGCTATGTTCTAGAATAGAGAGATCTTAAGAACCATATTACTGTGTGGGAAAAGGGTTTGAGAGGCTCTCCTGGCATACATGATGGAAAGTTCTTCTCTTAGTTAATCCAAGGCCAGGATCTTGATAGAAATTGACTAGAGCTTTCCCTATCAAAAGCATCTCAGTTATTTATTTATTTTTCTCTTGGGAGCCTAAATTAACTCCTGAGGTAGGTGTGGAACACAGTAAGCGAGGTCCAGGGCATAAGATGGATGGGCAGAGATCATGTGAGAAGGACATACTAGAAGGGCTCCCCAGGTTGGGCTCATAAGTTTAAAACTTATCATTTAGGAAATGAGGAGTCATTAAAGATTTAGAAGCAAAGTAATGATATGATATTTTTTCATATGTAGATGAGCCTAATGATATTCAGGGTATTAAGTGGATAATCAGGCCATGAATTAGGAGGAAAACCTGACTGCGGTAGGGGAAAAACCAGTGTGTTTAGAGAGACTGGCTTTGAGGTCCTAGCAAAATGCTTTCTATTTCTAGCAGGCAGAGCTGTTTGTTGTATTCCTGGGGAATGAATAAGGAGGGTCTTTGACTTCACTGTATTGGCAAGGTGCCTGAAGAATAATGCTATGCTATTCTCTCCTTGCTTGCTTGTCACAATGGACAGCATCGTGATTGATGCAAAGACGCAAACGGTCCCTGCTAGAGGATGTCAACTTTCTTTAATGGCAAAGGTCATAGAAATTTATGAAGATGGTTACATGCAGCAGGAAATAATGCAGCATGCCCTCAGATAGAGATACAACATCCTAGGCCTTCTATCCTGCCTGCCACTCTAGAGGTGGCCTCTGGGCTGGCCAGCTCACCAGATGCAATCCTCATGTACACTGCCTTCAGATGAGCCCTTAGAGCTGCTGAGAAATCCCACTGTTTCTTCCAGGTCAATTAATTCTCCCATTCTTTTAGAGCATTCTTTTCATGCCTTTCTCTCTTTCCACAAACCACCAATACCTCCTGCCCTTGCTCATTCTCAATGCATGGTCTTGTTTCTGATTTCACTGAGAAGATTGAAGCATCCAAAAGGGAACATTCCATAACTTCCCACCAAAGTCATCTTCCATCTTCTGTATCTGTCCCTTTATTCTACATCTTCCCCTGCACCTCGACAAATGAGCTTTCTATCCATGTATATAAGGTCAACCCCTCTCCTTGGTCAGGTGATCCCATTCTTGACTTCTCACTCAAGGACATCACTCCAGGACTTGTCCACCTCTCTCCCTTACACCAATGACTTTCCCCTCTGCACTGGGTCAGTCCTTCTAGCATGGAAACATGCAATACTGTTTCTCTCCCGTTATTGCACATTCCTCTCCGACAACTCTAACATTTCTCTGTTGCCATTTGAACAAAGCTCCCTGGTAGCTGTTTCTTGCTTACTATCTCTTATTTTCTCTCGAGCCCACTCCAATCAGGCTTCCATCCCCATCAGTCCACCACAGCTTTCTTGTCAAGGTCAGTGACTTCCATGTTGCCAAATCCAACAATCAATTCTCAGTTTTTATCTTATTGGATTTGTCCCCTGCATGCAACACAGCTGATCACTCTGTCCTTTGAAAAATACTGTACTTTCTTCACTTTATTGCTGGGACACCATTCTCTGGATCCTTGTCCTCCTCTGATGGTGTCAGATAAATGAACATCCCCCCCACCGCTATAACTTTCTATCCCTTTAAACTACTTCACATTGTGAAATAGACCATGATATATGGCATCTATATTTATCTGCTGTTCATCTGTCTCTTCTGATTCTAAAATGTAAACTCCCTGAGAGCAGCAATTCGTGCCTTATTTACTGTTGTACCTAAGCAGTACCGGCCATGCATTTGATGCCAAATAAATATTTGTTGAAAAAAATTGATGAAAATAGCTCCAATATAATCCTGAAGGTTATCTTCAAGTCTGAGTAAAGCACGTGCCATTTCTTTAGGGCCATCCCTTGAGCTTCAGAACTATCCCTCCAGGCTTTATTCCTCATTGAGGTTCATTCTTCTACTAGAGAAAAGAGAATTAAACATTACATTGATATGTTGAGGATTTAGATAGCCCAAAAATTTTGGCTTAAAGTGTTCATAAAAGTCTTATTTTATGTAGGAACAAGTTTTGAAAGCCAGCCTTTAAGATAAAAATCCCCTACAGTCTAAAGTATCCTTGAAAGACCCTTAAATCAACTAGAAGGTATGGTACATCTGGTTTTGAATGTACAGTCCTTCATATTAATTGTTAGGCACACAAGAGTTTGCAAGCTACTGAGCTATATTAAAGGAGCAAAATGAAAGTCAGTGTGCGGATTCTGACATTCAATCCCACCTTTCTTTAAAATAAATATCAAATCACTCACTATAAATAAGAGGTGCATTGATATTTCTGATGTTTTCACATTTCCTGCAGACTTTACTCCATTCTATGATAATATTAAGCCTCTATCACCTTAATACAGACTATATTTGCTTTCTGTTGTGGGGATTAAACAAAATACATTTGGATAAGCATCCAGCAGGACACATCTGTAGGTGGTCAGAATATGTTGGCTAAAGACACCTAGGTGGCTCAGTCAGTTAAGTGTCTGACTCTTGATTTCGGCTTAGGTCATGATTTCAGGGTTGTGAGATCGAGTCCCGCATCAGGCTCAGTGCTCAGCTTGGAGCCTGCTTGAGATTCTCTCTCTCCTCCCTCTGCCCCTCCCCCCCACTCGCAAGCACTCTTTCTCTCAAATAAATAAATAAATAAAAGCTTTTAGAAAATGTTGGTTAGATTTGAATCTAAGTCTTGTTTGATTAGAGTTACAGAGATATGTAGAAAAGAACCTAAAATCCTTGCTAATGAATTCCTGCTTTTCTGAGTTACTCTTTCCTGATGTGGTCCCAATGAACAGACATCATCTATGATCTTGGGCATAGGCTTCATGCAATCACCTTTCAGGTGCAATTGAAGGAATGGAATCTCTAAATTGGCATGTAGTTAATTGCCTGAATGGAATTATTCCACTCATCATGAATAAGAAGTAGTATTTGTAATGACCGAAAAAAGTTTATCTCGTAGAATATTGTTATTTATTAAGCTTGTCTTTCTCAATGGGATAAAGCAATTGAGCTATTCATAATTAGACCATGCTCCACCTCCCCTCCATAAGCTCTGCTTTGATAGGTTTGAAATTAAAGAAGGAAAAGTCTGAGTTTAGGTAGAAATGTTGATGGCACTGCACAAGCCTGGGGACCTAGTCAGAAATGTAATTGGTATTATGTTTATGCCATTTAGAAAGGAAATGCCTGAGCTTGTCCTTTTCCAACAGTGTTGTGATACTTTTTTTTTTTTAGAGGGAGGGAGAGAGATAGAGTGGGGGGAGGGGCAGAGGGAGAAGGAGAGGGAGAATCTTATGCAGGCTCCATGCCCAGTGCAGAGCCAGATGCAGGGCTCCATCTCACAACCCTGAGGTCATGACCTGAGCCGAAATCAAGAGATGCCTAACCAACTGAGCCACCCAGGCACCCCCAGTGTTGTGATACTTTTATGATTGGCCAGCCCTGGTTCCGTGTGGTCCATGGAATTTGTTTGCAATCATCTTCTCCTTAGATATTATTGCCCCTCTCTGCTTTCCTGGATTCCTAAAACTGTCTTAGGCACAGAGGTTCAGTTCAAAGTTTTTGAGTCGGTAAGTATAGCTTTTCTCAATAGCAACAACAAAGACAGCCGAGATTTGTGCTCATGTACTATGTCCCAAGCTCAGCACATTGCAAATATAGTAGTCCCCCCTTCTCTGTGGTTCTGCTTTCCACAGTTTCAGTTACCATGGTCAACTGTGGTCTAGCAGCAGATGATCTTTATTCTTACCTATTATCAGGTCCATAGGAGCGCACCCTTATGTCAAAATGCCTACGTCATTTACTTCACTTCATCTATCACGTAGGCATTTGATCATCTCACATTATCACAAGAAGAAGGGTGAGTACAGTACGCCAAGATATTCTGAGAAAGAGACCACATTCACATAACTTTTATTTTTGTGTTTTTTTTACAATAGGTCTATTTTATTATTAGTTATTGTTAATCTCTTGCTGTGTCTAATTTATAAATTAAACTTTATCATAGGTATGTACATATAGGAAAAAACATAGTACAGTAGGGTTCAGTACTATCTGTGGTTTCAGGCATCTGCTGGGGGTCTTGGAACATATCTCCCACAGATAAAGTGAGGACTACTGTATTCTCTCATTTAATCTTCACAAGACCCTGTGGCAGGGGATCTTAAAGTGTGGTCCTCAGACCAGCAGCAGCAGCAGCAGCTGGGAACTTGTTAAAAATGCTAATTCTCGGGGTGCCTGGGTTGCTCAGTCAGTTGACTCTTGATTTCAGCTCAGGTCATGATCTCAGGGTCATGAGATCAACACGTCGAGCCCTGTGTTGGGCTCCACACTCAGTGGGGAGCTTTCTTGAGATTCTCTCTCCCTCTCCCTCTGCCTGTCCCACCCCCCACGCTCATTCTCTCTCTCCCTTAAATAATAAATAAATCTTTTTAAAAAAGGAATGCTAATTCCCAGGCCCTACCCCAGACCTACTGACTCAGACACTTGTGAGTTGGGAACCAGCCATCTGTGTCTTAATAAGCCCTCTGAGATTTTGGTACAGGCTAAAGTTTGAGAAGCCCTGCCCTATGTTGGCATAGCCTATACTGTCATTGCCATCACATACGTGAGGAAAGGAGACATGGTTACACTGAACAGAAATTGGGCAGGTCCCCAGAGCTGGTAAGCCATAAATCCAAGTTGCAAACCCGCACAGTCTGATCCCAGAGAGCATTGTTTTAGCAGAGTTTTAAACTGGCCCCGTTAATGCCTGGTCCTTAAAATAGTCTACCCTGGGAGAATGAGATTTGTGATGGCACTACTTTGCTTTTGCTCTAGCTACTCAAACTAGCGTGCATCTATTTGGGTCAGTTCCTGAAAATAACTCTAAGATGGAGAATAGCCTGCAGGGAGTTTACAGGGGAAGGCCTTTGGGATCCATACCTGTGTGGTGTGAAGGAAGTCACTAGATGCACGTGGCCCCAGGAGATGGGGCCTGACCCTGAGCCAGGTCATCTTACCAGAGAGCCTTCAGCTGCCAATGCCCCCAGCAGCTGGGGGAATGAGTGCCTTAGCCCTGAAGGGGGGATGGTGGGGGACTCAGCACCCCATAATATCTACCATAGCATTGCCCCCCTCAACCTTTTTGTAAAGCACCTGATATAACTGCCTAATGTGATTAAAGCATTTCGAGAGGTCAGGGAGAATTGAAATGGCCTCAGCCAGCCTTTCTGCAGTATTACTGTCAGAGATGAGGAACCCGAGCTTAGCAACAAAGGGAAGAAAAGTGAGCAGGAGGATTTTAGAAACCAATTATGGAGGAAGAGTAGAGCAGAGAGAAACCATATGGAACCAAAACCGTTGGGCTCCAGAAAAGAAGGAGGGCTCTCAAAGTCAGATGTTTTGGAGAGCCCTCCCCAGACAGGCCATTACTATTAGCAGGTGGGAAATTATCTGGGGCCCTTAGAAGGCAGTGCTAGTGGGATGGTGGCAGTTACATAGAGGACGTGAAATAAACAAATTAAAGATGGCCCTTCGATGTAAGGGAGAAGCCACTCTTTGCAGAGACTTTTGTTTTTCTGTTTTCTTACATGACAAGAACATGTATTATTTTGGCTCAAAACCTCTTAGCAATAGGTTATGATAGCCACTTTAAAGAAAATCTCTTGAATCATTTTGTCTCTCCATTTAGTTATGTTATCAAGCCACTCCCCTAGTTTATTTCTCACTGTAATATATAAGAGAGTGGGCTGGTTTGCTTGCTTATTATTATTGTTATTATTACTATTATTTTGCCATTTGGGGTTGGGCCCCCAAAACTGTGTAGGTGAATGTGAAGTACCAATTATCCTTTACCATTAGAACTCCCAAATCTGAATCAGAGAGAACTTAGGTGACAGATTTTTAAATTTTTTTTTAAAGATTTATTTATTTATTTATTTATTTGAGTGAGCGAGAGAGAGAGCACGAGCAGCGGGGAAGGGGCATGAGTGGTGGGGGGAGCGGGAAGGGACAGAGAGAGAGGGAGAAGCAGATTCCCCACTGAGCAGGGAGCCCAATATGCGCTTGATCCCAGGACCCTGAGATCATGACTTGAGCTGAAGGCAGACACTTAACTGACTGAGCCACCCAGGCGCCCCTTATTTATTTATTTTAGAGAGAGAGAGTGCATGTACACAGGGTGGGGAGGCGCAGAAGGAGAGAGAGAGAGAGAATCTCAAGCAGACTCCCCAGTGAACACGGGGACACAATCCCAGGACACTGAGATCATGACCTGAGCTGAGACCAAGAGTCGGTAGCTCAGCCAACTGAGCCACCCAGGCGCCCAGCGACAGATTCATTCATATAAGTTTAAGAAAATTAAACCTTATTTGTATGAGGAATTCTGGTGATACCTGGTAAATCCAACAAATGGCCTTACTGCCATTTTTTTCTCCAAAGCCACTAAGCTGACCACAAAGGGGATACAAGAGTTATTTCCCCAAAAGACGAAGACACTAGGAGAGGAAATAGAAGTAAAGAAATGCAAGCTGGAGAGCAAATCGGGCAGGTGGAAGCTGCTCTCTCAGACCAGAGAAAGCTGATGTGTTAGGCCATCATGCCAGAAGCACAGAAGCAGATGAGTCCAACCAGAGAACCCCAGGAAGGTTCAGGAAGCACAAATTGCCTCTGATGGAAAGATACTTGGTTAAAAGGCTGTATATAAGCAGCACTTAAATGAATCTCATATCCACTCCCTGGTGTGTGTGGAAGAGCAGAGATTTTACCCTGTAGAGAATTCAAACCGGAGAGACCCTGACCTCAGGGACCCCAGGCATTGTGGAGGATTGGTCACAAGCTCAGACAGTGGGCAAAGGAAAAATCTGAACATCTGAACCATGAGAAACTCCCCTTCATTCTCCTTCCAATTCAACTCTGGGGATGCCCGGGTGGCTCAGTCGGTTAAGCGTCTGCCTTCAGCTCAGGTTGTGATCTCACGGTCCTGGGATCGAGCCCCACATCGGGCTCCCTGCTCAGCGGGGAGTCTGCTGCTCCCCCTACTTGTGCTCTCTCTGACAAATAAATAAAATCTTTAAAAAAAACCCCAACTCAACTCTGAGAACACAGGCACAGAGAAACTAATTGGTGGTGGTGGGTGGCGGTGCGGGGTGAGGGCAGAGAATATAAATTGCAGGAAAATTTTTTAAAAACCCATTTTTACAAGAAATGAAATACAGCATGGAGACTCCATGGCTCAATTTGGAATTATGTGGAGCTTGTAATAATAATGCAAAACAGAATGCTGATTTTTCCAAAAAATAAGAGGAAGGGAAAAGTTCTAAGTGAGAGGTGTGTGTTTGAAAGATGTGGTCAAGGAGTACCTAAGAGCGCTGAACACTCCTCTTCCATAGTAGGAAGTCAATAGATAGTACTGAAAACAAAAGAAAAAATCAAGAAGTAGCAGTAGGAGTGTTAGATACTGAAATCCATAGTTAGAAGTGGTTTCTTCAGAGTAGCGATCAGTTTGTGAGGGATAGAAAAGGATCTGTTCTTTTCTTTATAAACATTATAATAATGTTTGTCTTTTAAAACATTGTCCATGTAAAACTGGATACAAATGCTTAAGATAATGTTATGCACACCCAAATACTTTGAGAGGCCCACCTCTGGCATTTTCTGTGAACAGGTTGCAGAAAATAGATGGACTCTTTTATAGTTTTTTTTATAATTAATGAAGTAATCTTTGCATGTACCAAGGGTATGATACATTACTTACCCACTGGAGTGTATTGTGCCTGCTATAAAAGTCTTTATGGAAACAAGGGCAGAAAATTAGGCCTTTAAATTACAAAGACTTCAGGCGATTATGCTTAGAACATAAGCCCACTTATGGGGATGGTAGCAGGGAGGGTCTTTTTTTTTTTTTTTGTAATCAAATGGAGACGGACAGCTCAGTGGTGGGTAACTGTGTTTGGTTAACTTCACGGATATAATGGCAGAATTTCTTTTTATCCCAAATAAATGATTCAGGTAAAACAGATCAATATGTAACAGTGAAATGTCTCCTTGACCATTGTGTCCTCAGTTACACTGAGTAGAGTTGACTCATATTTCACCTGAATCTCGATATTCTTTCACTGTTGGTACTGAATTGTGAGCATTTTCAATATGGAGTACATGCTTTTTATAGACTGGACTTGACAGTTTGACTGTGTTTCAGTTTATAAAGTCAAAGGCTTTATAAATCATAGAAAAACATGTCTACCCCTCATGTTGCTCTTCAGCATAAGCTCTGTTCTTCTCTACGGGTTAATTTTAGTGTATTTAAAATTTTCATTATTAATAATACTTTATGTATGAGAAAAGTGCTTTTCCTTGACGAATTCTAAATTTGTGAATTCAGTGGCTGGAAGGAAGATCATTTGAGTCATTGAGGGGATTACATTTCAAGACACCTAATTTTCCCCCACTTTGCTATTTCTTTGAGCATCACAAACAAGAATCAACCTCATTCTTGCCCTAATGGAGCATATAGTCTGAATGGAGAGATAAATATGTATACACACACACACATACACACATACACACATGCTTAAATATGGCAGAAATTGTTCTATGCCTCAAGAGAGGTAAACATAAAGCACTTTGAGAGTCCAGTCACTTCCAGAGTGATATTTGAGTCAGATCTTGAAGAAAGTCTTTATTTCTTGATCTGTTATTCATTAATGTATGGATCTTAGAGATTAAGGCTGCTCCTACTTCTTTAGAATGGGTTCTCAGGCCTCAAAATCTAGGGCCAGGCCAGGGAAGCTGAGGCTTTGCCTTGAGAAATGAGACATACCCCACTGGAAGTGGGTCAGGTGCTTATAGATAAGTCCAGACATACGTGAGAGAGCAGACCAAGCAGACAGGGGAGCCTGAGGTTGGGTGGTAGGAGGTAGTGAAGAAGGTTGGTTGGGGCAGGGAGGTAGCAATGGGTTGCTCAGCAGGTAGGCAGTCAATGGTGGCAGAAGATCTGTGACAGCAGATCTGGGACAAAAGGTGGCCCGAGATTAATTTTTCATGAATCTTAAAAACTTTATTTGGAGCAAAGCCAGACACAAATGCACACATATAGTATGGAATTATATCAAACTCTAATAAAAGGTAAATGTGATCTATCGTGACAGATGGCAGGTCAGTGGTTGCCTGGGGCTGCAAGTGGGTGTCTGCTTACTGATTACAAAGGGACACTAGGGAGCTTTTGGGGTGATGTGAATGTTCTACTTTGATTGTGGTAGTGGTTTCATGGGCATATGCATCTGCCAAAACTCATCAAATGTATATTTAATATGGATTGATTTTCTTGTATGTAAATTATACCTCAAGGCTGATTTTTAAAAAATTAGTTCCTCAGAAAGTTCTTTTCTGACCACCCTCCTCAAACTAGGCCAAACTCCCTAGTATGCACACAGTTCATAAGCTGTATTTTCTTCCACTGCATTTCTCTGAGTTTGTGATTATGTTTTTATTGGTTTCCAGTTAGTTAACTGCCTCTAAATGGGAAGCGCCAGCAGGTCCTGATCCCACCCCACTGGCTCACCATGGATTGGATTGGAATAGAGGCAGTGGGGGGGTGGGGGTTGGGAAGGAAGCCAGCCCTCAGTCATGTGGCTGGAGTCCCAAGGCAAGTCCACAATTACTAACACAACTGGGGAAAGCAAGAGTAAGCCTCATCCTTGAAGGGACAGTGGGAGGATCCCAGGCTCTGATGCAGATTGGCTTGGGTTTGAATCTTGGACCCATCACTTGGTTAGTTAAACACACAAGGCTCGTAGTAGGGCCTCAATAAATTACAGTTAGAGACATCATTATTACTGACATTTTTAAAAAAGATTTTATTTATTTATTTGAGGTAGAGAAAGCATGTGAAAGAGAGCATGGGGGGCGCAGGGGCAGAAGGAGAGGGAGAAGCAGGCTCCCCGCCAAACAGGGAGCCCAATGCGGGGCTCGATCCCAGGACCTTGAGATCATGACCCAAGCTGAAGGCAGACACCCAACCGACAGAGCCACCCAGGTGCCCCATCACTGAGATTTTTATCAAGGCAGAGACTCAGGGTTAGAATTCAAGCAAAAGACCAGAACGGGACTCATAGTAAGTCTTATTTAAATCACAGTTTCTAAGAACAAACTCAAATTTTCACAATTTTCTATGGTAAAAATTTACCTATGTGAACCACAGTTTCTTCAGCTGTAAAATGGGGTGCAGAGAATCGACCACCTAAGCTGATTGTGAAGATTAGATGCTGTCATGTTTATGAACATCTCCGTATGGTGGTCTGGTAAATTGTGCTTGGGGAAGAGTAGCAGACATTATTACTGTTACTAGCTGTGCTGGAACGGTCAACACTGAACTACCATTCACAGGGAGAACAGGCCACATTTCCCCTCTCATTACTTGAATATGAAGGTTGCAGACCTTGTGACAGGGTGGAGCTCCATCCTGCCTCTCCTCCTTACGTTTATACGTTTATACAGCACACACGGGGTTAGGTCTCAAAGCCTGGGATAAGGTGAGCTTTTAGGGAGGGCGGAAGTGGATCTCTCTCCTGGGAAGAGGATGCTTGTGGGAGAAGGAAAAGGACAAGTGGATCACATGCATACAGGCAGTGCTTGAAAGGTTTCTGGTTTCAACTGAAAGTCGACAAATTAAAAAACAATTTTTTTAGTCATTATTGCTATTTAAAATGGAGAACTCCAGTGGATGGTTCGATGAGCTAGCAAGCACTTAGGATCTCTGCCTTCCTGGCAAGTTGCCACCAGTGAACTCTGCTGGGTTCTCTCATAGATGAATGGCACTCTTACTCATGAAAGCTACTTTGCAAGTCTACAAATATAATTAACTTGTTGGGTATTCTTGGGAGTGCAGTCAGGAGGGTGAAACGGAAGATGGCAACATGTGGAAAAAGTCCCTCCAACTTACAAAATTGCTCCAACCAATGTAGATACCCAGAAGGAAAGGTTGACCTAAAAGCCCTTTATGGGGAATAATGGACATGCCATGAAAATTACGGTACTTAAAATGCAAATATATTTTAGGTCCTTTCAGTTCAAAGTAAACACATATTGCGATTCAAGGGGCTGAGAGGTTTCATTTAATTCGTTCCAAACATTTGTTGACCATCTTGTATTAGGCACTGAATTGGGAGGGAGGTAGGCACCAAGAAATAATAGTGGTCGTCCTAAAGCAGGAGGCAGACAATGGTAATACAGGTGCTGTCATACAGGTATGAGACAGATGGGAGGGATGGTGAGGAAAGGTTTCCCAAATGGTGTGAGACCTGGATTCTTAAAGTACATATAGCACCAGCCCCTGCCCTAGAGTCCCAGCCTGCCCTTCCTGAAGGCCTGCCCTACGGATTTTAGACTTGCGGGGCCCCAAGTCCTTGCGATCAACCAATCTATCTATCATATATATCTCATACTGTTATTCCCCCCCTCTGGTGGAATCCTGACTGATACAAATATCAAGCCAGTTTCCACTGTAGACAACTGAGCTTAATCATCTGGGGAGTTCTGAGGGCCTGCGTTGCACACGTGCTGAGGAGTGATGGTGCTGGGGTAGTTACACACCAATTCTTTTTTTTTTTAAGATTTTATTTATTTATTTGAGAGAGAAAGAGAGAGAGAGAGCACAAGCAGGGGGCATATCAGAGAGAGTGGGAAAAGCAGACTTCCTGCTGAGCAGGGAGCCCAACATGGGGCTTGATCCCACGACTCTGGGATCATGACCTGAGTTGAAGGCAGATGCTTAACTGACTGAGCCACCCAGACACCCCTATACACTAGTTCTTATCAATGATTGATTAGTTCCCTGGCACTTTCACCCCACCACGCATGTATGCAGAGAGGGCTTTGGAGGCCAAAGAGAGCTTGCAGGCAAAGAGGCCCAGGTGCTGGCAGTAAGGAAAAGAACTGCATATAGGGAAAATGATGGTCAATTCCAAGGAGATGTGGGTAGCCCAGTGACACTATCTGCTGCATCTCCCAAGGGACTAAAATTTCAAGAAAGAAAATTCCTGATAGAAAAGTAGAAAGATGAGAAAGGAAATGCTTTGACTTCAAAGTGTCCCTCTGCCCCCACCCGTGTCCCTGGGCATTCCTGAGGTGCCCCCACACACTCAAATGATCACTTTTCGAAACTGTCTTGGGGGATGGGCACTGGCATCTGCAGATTACCAATGTCAAGAGTGAGAAAGAGAGACCATCGATGGGGGCTTCCCCAGGCCTTCACGCACAAGGCAAGTTGCAAGCTCCTTAATAAAGAAGAATATAGTAGACTATTCCATAATAAATCACAAAATGCCATTTAGATTCTATCTACACAGAGGTGACCTACCAAAATGACAGATTTTAGTTTTTACCATATTTAAAAGTCCTCCTTGCAAGGCTGTCAGGCATAGTACTTAAGATCATGGGTTCTGGAGCCAGCGTGCTTGGATTCATTACTGGAATTTCACCCTTGGCCAAGCCACTTAACACTTAGATCTTAGTTTCCTCATCTGTAAAATGGTTTCTGCTGTGAAGATTAAATGAATTAATATATTCAAAGTGCTTAGAAGAGTGAGTGGCAATATAACACTATGTTTACTAACTGGAATTAAATTAAAAACTTAAACTTAGATGTGCCCCTGTTTTTCCTCCTTAGGCAGCCTACCATTTTCCCCTGACTTCATCAAGCACTGTTCTAGGCACAGAAGATATAGCATTGACCCGAACAAAGCCAGTGGCTTCACAAAGCTTATACTGGAGCAGGAGTGAGACAACAATGTTACAAAATAAATGACACAACATTATACAGTGATTGGTATAAAGCAAATGATACCAGCTGACACACAGAGAATTTACTGTGTGCCCAGGACTGTTCTCCCTACCTTAAATGAACATTCATTGAAATCCTCTCAAAAGCCCTCTACGGTTATTTTCATGCCCACGTTGTAGATGAGGAATGTGCCAAGGCAAGCTCAGATAGCGTGACCATGGGCAAAGGGGCAGGGCTGGGGTCTGAATCTAGGCCGTCTACTCACCTCCAGTGTGATCAAGAGGCTGGAGGCAGGTCCCAGTGCCAAGAAGGAGCAGCAGACCCAGAGATGATCCTGGGCTGGGAGAGAATCTAGGGTCGAGACCTGGGCGGCAGGAAAGGTTGGGGCCATGACTTTGGAAGCCATCTGGGGGCATTACATTGAGGGGCCCTAAAAAAAGAAAGAAGAGTGGCTTAGAGTAGTACTATATAAATGTGTTGTTAATGGAATTATCATCATTATCATTATTATTATCATTATCATTATAACTGACTCATGCTTCCTTATGAAAGGTAGAGCTGGCTTGAAGGGCCATGTTGGAGAGGAAATTAATGAGTAGTAAGTGAGATCATATCATTAGAGCAATTAAGAAGTCATGAATGCTGCAATTCTCTAATTAAGGGTTGTTAGATGGGGCATACACCACCCTTTCCTGATACTTCAAAGCAAGAAAGTGACCTTTCATTTATTACTGTTTTTTTTTCCCTTTAATGGATGATCAGTATGCAGGTATACCCTGCTTTTCAAAAGTTCTCATTGGGCCAGTTTGCTTTTAGGAAAGACCTACATTAGCACCTGTTTTCACTAACTGAAAGAAATCCAAGAGGATTTCTGCTTTTATGAACAAAGGCGAAAAGAGAAAAGGGCATTCAGTGTTTGTTTTGCAGCGAGCCGATATAGAGGCAGCACGCATCCCAAACAGTGAGAGTGGCCCCGCCAAGCTCCTTCCCCAGAAACTACACTGCACATCTCAGCATCAGGCTGCCATCTGAGCCGTGTCTGTGAACATCTGTGCTTTATCTTGATTTATTTTCTGCATGTGTTCACAAGATGTGTCCTAAGCTATCAAAAAAGAGTAAGAGAGGTGATTTGGGGGGTTTGGGAATACTCAGTTTTTTCATATAAATGAATGGTAATTGCTTCTTCACTTTACACCATTTTGGCTTATGCAAGTGTTCATAGGAACGCTCTGCTCTCAGCGGGGGAAACCTGCTTATCAAGATCTCTGTTGGCAATGATATCTGAGGAAGGAAACATGATGCCCACGTGCAATGCAGGTTCAAAGGCAGGTCCCAGCCCTTAAGTTTCCCACCAACGGTAATCTGTAACTTACTGTCCTGGGCCCCAAATGGCTCTGTGCTAAAGAGTGTGAGCTCTGGAATCAGCCTGCTTAGTTTCAAATCCCAGTTCCATTCCTTCCTATCTGAGATCTTGGGCCAATGGCTTAGCCTCTTTATGCTCAGTCTCCTTGTCTGTTCAACAAAGATGCAAACAGTACCATCCTCATGAATGCCATAAAGCAGGGGTCAGCAAATTATGGCTTGTGGGCCAAATGCAGCCTGCAACCTATTTTTGTAAATAAAGTTTTATTGGAACACGGACAAATTCATTTGTTGACACTTTGGCTTTTAGAGCTGAAAAGTATGACAGAGATGTTAGGATTATGGCTCACAAAGTTGAAAATAATTTACTCTCTGGCCATTCACAGAAAAAGTTTACCAGCCCCTGACCTAAAGGAATAAGTAAGATAATGCATATAAATGTGTATCCTGGTTTCTGGTACATCACAAGTACCCAGTGAATATTAATGATTAGCTTTCTCTATTGCCAAAAATGCAAGAACCATTCACTAATGGCCTAAAATATTCAGTGAGTAATCATAAACACTGTAAATCTGAACAAATTTCTGAAATGTTTGGAAAGTCAGCCTATAATATCGCTGTACTCCATCATTTCCTTGGGAGTTAGTTATCTCAATAAGTCATTCATTCACTGATTTATTGTGTTCCAGTTGTTTTCACATATCTGGTATATCTAATAGGTTAGTGGGCCAGTAATCCATGAGCATCTGCCTGATTAATATTCATGTGGGGAAGGGGCCAGAGAACATTCAGCACCTGGGAGAGACAGGGATATTGAAGCCAGTGTCAGGGTTTGTCCTGGGGTCCTTGGATCTGTGTCTGAGTCCTTTCAAGAGAAACTATGCTGTCACACGACAGTGTGAGAGAGGGGGGCAGGCTCACCTCTGCTATGTATCCATCCCATGGACAAAGTAGAAAGTAAAATGGAGAGAAGGGCGGAGGGGCATTTCTTCTCCACCTGTGGTACACACCATGGCTGCAGCTTGTTGTGCGGGACTGTAACCTTAGAGGCATCAGGAACTGGTGCCCTAGGACCACTGTTAATGCTCTCTGTCACTCACATGGGCTACACATGTGGTGTGGAGGGTTAAGAAGAAAGGCTTTCTCCATTAGACACTAACATGGCAGCTTAGAATGGAGAAACCTAAGAACTATTAAGAAACCCTGGAAATGCCCATAAATAGTTGGGTGAAATTTTGAGGAGGGCAGAGGCTCTCGCCCTAAACATGTGGGTAGAAACTCTTGGAACTGAAGTTATCAATGTTATTAAGTTCATTTTCATATGCACAAGTTGGTAAGACCTAGGGAAACTCCATTGCATGCTTAGGACAGAAACGTGACTGAGGACCCACTCTGCTTTACCCTTGGTTCAAAATGATTTAAAGACCCCAGTAAATGCTGAAAAGCGAAACATACCTATCTGCTCTGTGCCGTGCTTACATGTCAAAGAACTAGAAGGAAACTTTAGCTCATCTTGTCCAACCTCCTTGTTCTACATACAGGAAAACTCAAAGGAAGGAACATGTTAATAGGAAGGCCAGGACCACATACTAGTTACAGTCTTGTTCTGAGGTAAGAAGGGAACAGCACCGGAGGTGGTCCAAGAATTGGTCAGGTAGAGTCTTCTGCTGCCCATAAGGAGTAGTGCCAAGCAGGCCCATTTCTACCGTTTGTGGAGGCCAGGTCAAGAGTACAAATGAAGGCCCACACACTATTTATCTAAAAATATGTTATAAATCAAGCTAGAAAACAGTGAAATAAAATGTTTTATGCTCCTATCTTGACAAATAGACTTCCATAAGAATCTGGAAATCCTGGTTCAAGCTAGAATTCTCAGACCCCTTGGCCCCATGGACTCCTCAGCTTGGGTAGTAGGGTACCACTTGAGGAGGGCCAGAATGGGACTCTAAAATTAGAGTTCCAGGTTGGGGTCTCTCTTGCCATGTTGTAAGCAGGGTACAGGTGTCCAGTGTGGTGTCAGAAATTCATAATCGGGACAAGTGGAAACCACAAAAAAAACATTTCCTAAAGCTCATGCCAATGAGCTATAGCCCTGTGTTCCCTAAATACACCCTAGCTACTTGCCCCCCCTTCATTTCCTGAGTCCAGCTGAGCTAAAATGGAAGCAACAACTATTACAAAACATTTCAACTAATAGAGATTCAGTCTGGTAGGCAGGAGGTAATCTTCGGGAACATCTACTTTGCAGGGAAGCAGAGAATTTTGGAACCATATTGGGATAAATAATATGGGGTTCTGTAGACAGAAACCAATTAAATCGAACCCCAGGTTGAGACTTCTCTAGTTGTCATCTCTACATAATAATCTCTATTCCAAGGCTCTCAGGGCCACCTGAGCCTCTTTGGTCTCATTCAAACTTAGAAAAAAAAACCTCCCGTTTATTTGAACTAGAAGGGAAAGTAAATTCTTTCTGTTCATTTTCATAGACCTTTGACTCTTCCACGGACTGCTTCTTTGGGTGGTTTGGTAATCGTCCTTACTGAACATTTAGTGATATACCATATGCTTTTAGCAACAAGAGTAGTGAACCAGTTTATCTTGAAAATACTTCTTGTTGTAATTTCATCATTATTTCAGCCACCCCATCATTCTGACATCATTTAGAGTGTCCTCACTACTTATTTCCGTATCTAGATAGAGGCAGGGTTCAATTTTCTGACATTCTCAAAGTGCTTTTGCTTAAAATGGGAGCCAATTACATTCACAGCAGAAGAAAATTATGGGCTTATGTACTTTATATTTTCAACAATACATCTTCAAGAGTGTTTCTATTGATCAACTGACGAATTAGGACTCTCAAGACCTTAAGGCAGGTCAAGCATCTCCTAAGATGGTTTATCATGAAGCTATTTAAAAGCCACTTCACAAAGCCTTGGAAGTGACCTGGAAATCAGAAAGGTTTCCTTAACCAGTTGATATTAGCTACTAAGGAAAGGAAAATGCACAGTTATTTAAGAAACATAAACAATGAAAATTGCATAGACTAGTCTACCATGGTCTTATTTTATTTTGTATTTCATCAAAATCCACAAATATTTCTTGAGAACCCTTTAAGTACTTGATGCAGATCAATAATATCTTGATTTTCAAGGACAACAACTAGTCGATACACAATTGTCAAAAAGCATGAGAAAAAAATCAATATCTGATAGCTAATGCAACTGTATTTCTTAGTTGTTAGTTCCAAGGCATGTGTTTTTGCTTGGTTCACCCACTTACCAATTATGAATCATGTCTAGAATGTCATCGGTGCTTTTAAGGGATATATACTGAAGTTGGGTTACACTATCTTCATTACACAATTTGTCTTAAAAAAAAAAACCCATAACTACCTGACATTCCTGCCTTCAAGGGGATTTTAGTATAGACGAAAGGAAATAAAAATAAAAATATATAAATAATATATAAATATATAAAAACTTAAAGAAATATTATGTGTGTATATATATATATATAACTACCCAGAGGAAGGATTCTGGGAAGACGGCAGGCTGAGCACATGATTTTCACTCCTGTTTCCCTCAGCTTCCTGCAGGGGTGAATCAATGAGTAAGTTAAAGCTTATGTATATGTGTGTCTTTGGGTGGGAGGGGTTGGGGAGGTGGTATAGAGATGACCATGTTTCACTGTAGGAACCTGGAGAGGATCCTACACATCTAGGATCTTCAGGCTTCCCAGATGACCTTGCAGAAAGCAGGTTAGGAGAAGCTGCCCTCTCCGCAGCATGATTTCAATCACCAGGAGGGAGGAGACCCTTCTCTCTGATCTAGCCTGGAGTTGGGAGCTCAGATTCCAAGGCTTTCTGAGAGGGCAGACAGTAGAGTATAGGAATTGCCTAAACCTCTGGAGATCAACCCGTTTTTCCTGCTCACCATGGAATCCCTGAGACCCTCTGCTGATTTCATGGATGTTGCCATTGCTGAGGGGGACTGCTGCTTTGAACTGCTTCCCTTCTAATGGGTCAAAAACAACAGCCACTCAAAGCTCACATGTAGAGAAGACTAAAATAATAGAGTCCTCAGCACCAATCAGTCCCGTTGTTTCACCAGTGGTTTAACATGGAAAACTTTTGACCTCGTTCTTCTGCAAAGCCATCGTGGCCTGACAGGCTTCACCAACCCTACCTGCAAAGGTTTTTGGAGACATTTCTACATTTGCTGCAGTGAGTGGACATGTGATTCACAGATCAGTTAAGATGACTTAGTTCCAAGGAAAAGAGTTACAGTATTAGAGGAAAACTAAAAAAAAAAAAAAAAAAAAAAATCTGATAAGAATTCCTATGAAAAATAAAAGGAAATGCAAAAAGGAAATTATGAGAAAACAAAAAGGTTTTGGAAATTTTAAAAAGTGGGATTTGTGGGGGCGCCTGGCTGGTTCAGTCCGTGGAGTGTGCAACTCTTGATCTCGGAGTTGTGAGTTCAAGCCCCACACTGGATGTAGAGATTACTTAAAAATTAAAAAAAAAATCTTAAAAAAATGAAAAATTAAAAAAGTGGGATTTGTGAATTTAAAGATTCCAAAGAAGTGAAAAAATGGAATCAATACTGCTGAAAACTGAGTAAGTGACTTGAAAGTTCAAATATGGAAACTTTCTCAAAAAGCAAAACAAAACATGAAGAAATAGAAATCATGAGTAAAAAAAGAAAACATGTTATAGAACAAGCCCTGAGATTTATGCCAAGAATAGAATTTCCAGGAGGGAAGGTAAATGAAGGAAAGAAAGCAATAATTCAAGAAATTTTAGAGCTTATCTGAGCTTATCTTATCTGAGCTTCAAACGTAATCAAGTTTTCAGATACCAAGCGTTCATTGGGCACCCAACAGGATTAAAGATACACTCCTAGACATATCTGGTGAAATTCTAGGGTAAAGTATCTTGGAAACTTTCAGACAGAAAAAAATAAAGGATGAACAAAAAAGAAGATAATCAAAGGGAAACAGATTTCTTTTCTGCTATATAAAACTAGAGGATACAGTAGCTCATTTATAAAATTTTGAGAGAAAAATATAGCAGCTGATGCCCTCATTTACTTACGAAGGCAACGTTGACACAGTTTCACACATGCAAGGGCCCAGAAAGTATGCTAACTATGCATCCTTTCTGGAGAGACTGAGGAAATTCTCCAGGCAAATTAAAATTAAATCAGAAAACTTTCCAAGATGAGGGCAATGAAATTTCTAAGAAACAATAGTGAGTAATAAATTTAGGCCCCTCTGTCCAATTAGCTCCAGCTCTTCTCCATTTTCATTGCTATCCCACTAATCTAGGCTATTGTAATCTCTCACTAGATAGCTTCTTCAGTCACCTTCTAACTATTCTCCATGTTTTCACTATATTCTCCTTCACTTTGGCCAGACTCATCTTTTTCAAAGAGTACTTTGGGCTTTTTTTGTTTATTTGTTTTTTAATGTAAGCTCTATGCCCAACATGGGGCTTGAACTCATGACCCCAAGATCAGGAGTCTCATGCTCTACCCACTAAGCCAGCCAGGCACCCCTTCCAAAGGGTACTTTGATCATGCCACCTCTCCACACTCCCAAAACCTTTCAGCAGCTTCTCATTGTTCTTAGGTTAAAAAGCTAAATCTTTAACATGCTCTATGAAGATTTTTCATGATATGACTCCATCTTACCTACCCAGCTTTATCGTGTGCATCTTCTGCTTTCTTTCACGTTGTGTGCTCTCCCACCATGGGGATTTGTGTGCTCTGAACCTGTTCTTTGAACATTCTCCTTCCCCTTCTTCACTTGGTTGAATTCTTATTCATTCATTTTGAGGGCAGAACTTTGAAAAAGATTGCTCTCTGGGAAAGAAACGATCAAGACTCAACTCAGAAGGGACAATTAATCAGCTATGGATATAATTCTCTTTTTGTTTTGTTTTGTCTTACGGTTGGGGCAAAGGTGTAAATTCCTGGGATGATGAGAATATGGCCAACCGAAGGAAGAAATAAAGATGACAAGAGATGACATTATCTACAAGTTAATGATAGGGCTCATATTGGGATGGGAGAGAAGTATGTCATGGAATTAGTTCTTAGAGTCTTAAATACATGAATACACTCTCTAGCACTCTTTGAGACCACCACATAAACTGAAATATGGGACAGTTGATTGTGCGTAGAAGAGGTTTTCTGTGGAAGCATCTACTATAAGGTCTAGTGGGAGTGTCATGACTTGAGGAAACTCAGGCAACATTAAAAAGGAAAAGGTCTATTGGTGTATTAGTTTTCTATGGCTGTGAAACAAATTACCATAAACTCAGTGTCTTGAAATGACACACATTGATTTTCTCGTATTTTCTGTTGCTGAAGAGTCCAGGAATGGCTTAGCTAGAGTCTCTGCTCCAAGGTCTCATAAGGCTACAATGAAGATGTCATGTAGGGTTATAGTCTCATCTGAGGCTCAAGTGGGGGAGGATCTACTTCCCAGCTCTGATGGCTGATGGCAGCACTCAGGGTCTTGTAAGCTGTTGGGCTGGGGGCTTACATTTCTTGATGCTATTGGCCAGAGGGTACTCTCAATTGCTTAACCTGTGACCCTCCCCTTAGGCCAGCTCCTACCAAGTCAGCTGGTATCTTCAAAGTCAGCACAGGAGAGAGTGTCTCAGCAAATGGGAGTTCCAATCTATGTAACAAAATCTTGTGCACAGACTCACACACATCTCATCACATTTGCTGTGTTTCTTGGTTACAAACAGATCACAGGTCCTGGTCACACTTAAAAGAATGGGTTGACACAAAGGCATGCATACTAGGAGGCAGGGATCATGGGGATTACCCTTGACTCTGTTTACCACAACTGGGTATGCATGGTTTTATTCAGCTCTGAGAAATTGATTATTTTGCCTTATGTTGCATGACCTTGACTATGACAACAAGTTTCTGATGATCCTTCCAAATGTCTTGATTTCTCTGTTGCCAACAAGATTTCCCCAAGATATTGAACTACCTAAAGGGATTTAGTAGTTCCCAAACACCATCAAGGTTACTGGGGATGTAAACCATAATATAATTTATGTTGAAGAAATCAGTATGATAATCTGTCAAGGGAAAAAAAAAAAAACAGTAAATTCTTGAAACAGACCCCTAAGATAAAAGATTTGTCAAACCAGGAGAAGGGGTTTCCTTGAACAACCTCAACAAGTGTCTGGCAACTTGGGAGCTAGTCTTATAGAAGAGATAAATGATATTAATCATTATGGTAAGGAGATCAAAATGGCTAGTCTGATAATGCTGGCCCCATGCCAACTAAGCAATCTGCTATTATAATTTGGCTTCCCAAGTATGTTTCCTATGAGGAATATGATGTATTGACCAAGCTGGATGTGGTCTCCTTGGCTATTGCATCCTATGCAATGAATTTGCATTCTTATTTATACATCAGATTTTATTCTACTACATAGTGAGAATTAGTTTTCTCAAAATGGTTCAATTATCAGGGCACTGACAAAAAATTATTTTTCATATATCCTCCCATGTGACCTCAATGCCCTGCCTCACCTAGTGATCCATTTTACAGATGAAGAAATGGCAACTAAGTTAAATCATTCCAGAAGGCTAGAAAATGGAAGAATCAGATTTCCTATCCAAGTAGCTCTCTCTTTATGTACATAGTGGTTCAATGGAATTTCCTTTGAAAGGTTTCACTACTAAACACAATTATTGAAAACTCTCCCTGAATCCAACCCTAAGGACAGGGCCTTAAGCAAAGGGAAAAGAGGTAAAACTGTAAGTCCTAAAAGTGGGGCTGGGGAATGGCAGGGCTTGGTCACGATGTAAGAACTTTAAATGGAATTGGGCTGAAAGCTGGACTAAAGACAAATTCTCAAGTTACTGGATTCAGACTTCTTATAATCTACCTGTTCAGGCATGGGATTGGCTCTGCTGCCTGAAGGAGGGATCATCCTGAGAGTAATTTATCAGTTAACTCTGTAACCCCAGGGAAAGTGGAGTGGGGAGCAGTGGGATGGGTGGGGGATCAAGTCATTAGAGATTTGCTCCCAGTTTTTAATTTGAATTGGAATCCCTGGGTTGGATGCTAGTGTTATATCAGTGTTGAGTTCCTATTTTGAGAGATTTAGACTGGTAATGTAGGAGAATGTCATTGTTTTGGGGAAATAGAATCAAACTGTTTTGAAGTGATGGGACATTAAGTTGGCAGGTGGCTGTCCAAGAGTTTAGAAAAGACTAACGATAATGAGAGAGAGAGAAAGAGATGGGGAGAGAGAGAATGAGAGAGAGCATGCAAGCAAATGGAGTAACACATTAACAATTAGAAACCTGGGTAGATGGGATACAGGAGTTCTTTGCAGTGTTCTGAAGACTTTTCTGTAATTTTGAATTAATTTCAAAACAAAAATTTAAAAATAATTCAAAGGGATACATGCACCTCGATGTTTATTGCAGCATTATCTACAATAGCCAAATTATGGAAACAGCCCAAGTGTCCATGGACTGATGAATGGATAAAGAAGATGTAGTATATATATATACAATGGAATATTACTCAGCCATCATAAAGAATGAAACTTGCCATTACCAACAACGTGGTTGGAGCTAGAGAGTATTATGCTTAACAAAATAAGTCAGGCACAGAAAGACAAATATCATATAATTTCACTCATATGTGGAATTTAAAAAACAAAACCAGCAAAGAGGAAAAAAAAAAAAGAGAGGCAAACCAAGAAACAGACTCTTGGGGTGCCTGGCTGGCTCAATCAGAAGAGCATGGGAGTCTTGATCTCAGGGTTGTGAGTTCAAACCCCATCTTGGGTGTACAGATTACTTAAGAAAGAAAAAAGAAAGAAAGAAAAAGAAAGAAAGAAAGAAAGAAAAAACAAAAGAAGACTTTTTGAAAAAAGATTTTATTTATTTATTTGAGAGAGAGTGAGCGAGAGAGAGAAGGAGCAGGGAGGGGGCAGAGGGTGAAGGAGAAGCAGACTCCCCACTAAGCAGGGAGCCCAATGTGGGGCTCGATCCCAGGACTTGATACTGGGACTGGGATCAAGATCTGAGCCAAAGGCAGACGCTTAAAGGACTGAGCCACCCAGGTGCCCCTAAAATTTTTTTTTAATTAATAAAAATAAGTCTAAAGGAGAGTGGGAGATACAGGTTTCCAGTCATGGAATGAATGAGTCATCGGGATGAAAGGTACAGCATAGGGAATACTGTCAACAGTATCATAATAGTGTTCTATGGTGACAGATGGTAGCTACCCGTGTGGGGAGCACAGAATAACATAAAGACTTGTCCAATCGCTATGTTGTACGCCTGAAATGAATGTAACATTGTGTGTCAACTATACTCAAATTTTACAAAATTATTAAAAATATAGCGTATTTGTAAAAACCCCAAAACTAAAAAATAAATTAAAAAAATAAATCTAAGGAGGAAAGCTCTGTTGCCGTGCTTGTGTATAGATGAGAAGAAGAAGGCTTAGAGCAGTTCAGGCACTTGCCCCAAGTCACTCAGTCAGTAAGGGGTGGGCTTGGATCCACCACATGTCGGACTAGATGGGGAGAATGAGGCAGAAAGGGGCCTGTTAAGGATGACAGAATTTCCAGAGCCATTGGGCCACAGTCCTGCTAGGTTCTTGTGCTTTGGACTGCACAATAATGAGCTCAACTCAAAGAAGGTGTCCACAGAAATAGAAAGATTTCCATATGGCAGTGTTTTATCATGCTCCTAGCTACTCTGAGCGGTCCTCCAAGCCCAGACCAGGCTGGGATACAGAATGAGGTATGCAAAACCCGAGGTTGGGCTCTATACATCTGAAGAAAGCAGGAGCCCGAAGGATACAAAGATGTTGAAGAAGAGGTTTACCTTACTACCTAAATCTCTTAGGACAATTAACAAGCTAATCTCTTACGACCATGAACCAGGCTTATGTATATTAAAAGAGCTTAAAGAAACGGTCGAACTCTGGACCTATCTAATGAGCTCTTTTGATTATTTCATGGGGAAAATGTATGAGTAGGAGGAAGAAAAAGAGCATATGACGGCGTGAAGGAGATAATGGACTTAAAAAATGGGGCAGTTTATCATTTAGAAGGTAAAAGATCAACATTTTGGTGGGGGTAGCATTATCACCAACAAATCTCATCCTTATCTCCTTTGTTACAAATACAAAATAAGCGACAAAAGAGAATATAAAAAAAACAATAGTAGGGGTGCCTGGGTGGTTCAGTAAGTTAAGCGTCTGCCTTCGGCTCAGGTCAGGATCCCAGGGTCCTGGGATCGAGCCCCGCATCGGGCTCCATGCTCAGCGGGGAGCCTGCTTCTCCCTCTCCCTCTGCTTGTTGTTCCCCCTGCTTGTGCTCTCTCTCTCTCTGTCAAATAAAATAAAAATAAAATCTTCAAAAGAAAAACAATAGTAAATTCTACAAAAAAAGAACTTAGTTTTCCTTTTAATGAACACACTGAAATCATCAACTTTACTTTTCTCCCAAATGCCTTTCAGTTAAAAGGGAAAGAACATAAAAATGTTATGAAAAATCACTGGCTCATTAGGTAAATGATAGATGCTGGACTTTCATATTCTCAGACAGAAACTAATGTACTGGTAACTTTTAAGGGATCTAAGAGTCACATTAAAGGTAAAAAAAATCATAGCATTGGCTCCCGGTTTGTCAAGACTGAATTGTCCTTCTGGTCATCGGCTAGTGTTCTGTCTCTGCCACAAGTGTACCGGCTTTGGGTTATTAACCACATTTTCAAAAGTGAATTACCACACTCAATTATGTGTATGGGGAATGGCAAGAAAAAAAGAAACAAGTGAAATATCAAAGGAATCAACTGTTTTCCAGTGGCATTATGCTTTTAATGATGATTTCACCTGTCTCCTCTCAGATCTTATTGATGATTGAAGCAATGTGAGAAGTGGGCATTTGAATCCCATGGACCAACTGCTTAGACTTTGGCGTGTATTGGTCCCTACACATGATCCAGCTCAGGAGTACGAGCAGTCTTCTCTCTAATGGCTAGTGTGATGTCATGGGTCATGGGATTCATTTATCTGCTAGTTTGAGAATTGTCTCTGATGTTCCTGACATGATTGTACCATATGTAAATCTTCTCTAATGATGCTAAATCTCTCCTTCCTCTATTGAGAAATCTAAAAGGACTCAGTCACAGGATGCTGTGCTAGGACTCAGTAAACAGACTCGTTAAAGGATCACCTTTTTGTACCACTTCAGTATTTTATGGTTATTCTCCTAGGTGGGTGTTTTGTTTGGTTTGGGTTTTGTTTTGTTTGTTTGTTTGTTTACAGAGAGAGGGAAGATTCTGCTTTCGATTCTCTCTTTTTTAAAGATTTTTATCTATTTATTTGAGAGAGAGATAGAGAGCACAAGCAGGGGGAGCTACAGACAGGGGGAGAGAGGGAGAAGCAGGCTCCCTGCTGAGCAGAGAGCCCCATGTGGGGCTCGATCCCAGGACGGTGGGATCATATCCTGAGCTGAAGGCAGACGCCCAACCGACTGAGGACCCAGGTGCCCCCATTCTCTCTCTTTTAAAGAAACCTTTTCTTTTACAACAGTAACAAGGCAATAATATACACCCTTCCTTTCTCACTCACTGACACAAGAAAATACATCTGAGGACGTAATTTAAGTTGAGCTGAAAAAGTCTGACCTCACAAGCTAGAATATTTTTTCCCTAAATACATTTTTATTTTATATATTTTTTAAATTTTTTTCCTAAATACATTTTAAAATTAAATTTGGCGTGATTGATTTTCAAGTTTTGCCAAAAGCGGCATGGGTGTTTAGTATTAATTATATTTGGGTAATACATTCAGGATTTCAATGGTATTGTGATGATTTTAGTCTGTGACCTAATGTTCATCCAATTGGCACTTACAATAAAGCATTTCTTAGGAGCAAGTGTGTTTTCGTCCTGTTAGAGAAGAAATAAAATACCTACATGCTGAGATGTGTCTGACTTGTTTCCTTGATCCTTGCCAACACCACCTCTTATGAGAGAACCGACGGCTTCTGCCTCTATGGAGAAAAAACCTGATCCTATAGGCAATTTGGTTTAATGGTGTATCTTACCTTTAGGTGTGCCCTGGATATATCATTTATTTCTTTTTGTTTTCTTCCCTTTCCCCTCGTTCTTTTTCCTGTTTTCTATTTGCTGGCAGAAAGCCAGCATTGAGAATTATAATTCTCTAAAACAAGTCAAGCATATTAACTGAACTCTTCAAGAAGGAATTCATTAGTTCTAGTAACAATTTTCATTAAAGAAGGGACGTTGTTGCTTATTTAAGGAGAAGAAAAATTTAATGAGTTTTTTTTAATAAGGTTTTTACACTATAGTCTTTTAAAAAAAAATGCCATCTGACATGGCCAAGATATTCAAGCTGGAGCACAAATCATAAACCCTGGGAAAATACAAAAAAAGTCATATCCTCTTTGAGAGTCAGGTTTCCCATCTTTACTATGAAGACAGAAGCTTCGTCCCAGGATCAGTATGAAGCACTCTGTGTGCACAAATTACTTAATATAATTATAGTGCAATTTCCTTATTAAAAACGGAAATGGATGGATGGATGGATAGATAGATGATAGATAGATAGATAGATAGATAGATAGATAGATAGATAGATAGATGATAGATAGATAGAGTACTCTATAATATTTCTTACTGGGCTTGAATACCTATCCACTGAGATTTAATTTTATTCAATAGACATATCACATCATGCAAATGAAGAAAATGTTACTCTTCTGTTAGTGAGTCAGTTAATTGACTGTCAAACTCTCTTCTGATTGGGATGACATATGCACTGTTACTGGGAGCACACCTAGCCAATAAAAAGCATCAAAATTATGAACCAAAGCTTAGATCTGGAACCTGCCAGGGGAAATTAGGAAGCAGGTGACAAAATACAGGGCCCTGGAAGGAGATGAGAGAAATACACTTTAAATCTCATAGACCAATTTAGGGCATACGATTCCTTTCAAAATTTTAAGCATGTACCTTCAGTCTTCCTGCTGTTACTTAATGTTATTAAATGCCTAATATGGGGCGCCTGGGTGGCTCAGTTGTTAAGCGTCTGCCTTTGGCTCAGGTCATGATCCCAGGGTCCTGGGATCAAGCCCCGCATCGGGCTCCCTGCTTGGTGGGAAGCCTGCTTCTCCCTCTCCCACTCCTCCTGCTTGTGTTCCCTCTCTTGCTGTGTCTCTCTCTCTGTCAAATAAATTTAAAAAATGCCTAATATGCCTCTTCTTCATGTCAGATGTTATGTATAGACAAGATCAGATATCATACATAAAAAAGCTCTTTCTTGCATTGTTCTATTCTTTTACCATATTCTAATAAGCCCCATTCTACTTAGTCTCAAAGATATCTATGACATTATATCAGCTTTATCATAATCTTTTAAAAATCCCTTAAAATTTCCCAGTGTCTATGTAACTCAGGTTACAATAACCATCCCTGCCATCTAGGCTAAATGGGAAGCTGGAAAGTCAATATTAGGCCTTTTTCAGGCCTCAGATTGAACACACAGTACCTTTTTTTTTTTTTTTAGGCAAACTCTATGCCCAAAGTGGGGTTTGAACTCACCACCCTGAGATCAAGAGTCACATGCTCTACCGACTAAGCCAGCCAGTCATCCCCCAGAGTACTTCTTTTCTGTAGGCTTTGGGGAAATGAGGTTTTCTATTTTGACCAGGTTTGGACAATCAGATCCATACATCTCAAATTTTCCAGGACAGTCATGACTAAAAACATTTGTTCCCAGTGTTCTGTGGAGTAAAATCGTACTTAGCAAACCATGTGTTCCGTTTCTGATATTTGGAGTGGCCTTATTCAACACATATTTTTGAGTACCCGCTCTGTGCCCTATCCCAGGGTACATAACCTTTAGAGATCAATAAACCAGAATAATGTTTTTAATGTATTTATTTATTTATTTTTAAAAGATTTTATTTATCCATTTGATAGAGACAAAGAGAGAGAGAGCTAGCAAGAGCAGGGGGAGGGGCAGGCAGAGGGAGAGAAAGAAGCAGGCTCCCCCCTGAGCAAGAAGCCCGACGTGGGGCTCCATCCCAGGACTCTGGGATCATGACCTGAGCCGAAGGCAGACATTCAACCGACTGAGCTACCCAGGCGCCCTTTAATGTATTTAATTTATTAAAAAAACCCATGGAACAAACAGGTATAGCTACTTTACAGTGTTCCAGTGGTCAGCAAAACAGACCCATTATTTGCCCTAATAAAGCTTTCTGCCAAGCAGGGCAGTATGCCCTCTCCATCCTGCTGACATTTTGTTTCTGAACAGTGACTGTCCACGTTTGGCTTCTGTGTTTCAGTGGCTACTTCCCTTTTGTACACTTAGGCTTTGCTGCCTGTTTCCAGTTATCTCCAGGGCTTAGAGCTGACGTCCCCACTTAGTAGATTAATTAAAATATATCATCAGATCTACTTCTTTTGGCTTCTCTTCAGTATCTGAAAGTTTTTATAAAGTACCAATTTATTTCTCTTTTTCACTCTCCAGATTCATACTATATAAACACTATAAAAAAGATGCCTCTCCTAAAATGGAGTGGGGAAAAAAGATAATGGCAAGTCTGGGGGGAATGAAAATGCTTTTATTATTCTCAGCTTCCTTCTCATATTTTTCTCTTGTTGGATTTTTAAAAAGAGCTATTAAAGAAAGAGGCCTTTCTGTACACATTCACCTTCTTCTCGCTCCTGCTTCTGCCCTTGACAAAACCTGGTATATTTTTCCATTGTCTGACGCCCACGTATATTGATGTGCAGAAAGAATGATATCATATTGAGACAAATCTTTCCTTGATGGACATCGCAGCCCAAAGGCTCATTTCATCTCCCACAATTAGCTATTCAAGGAAAGTGTAAATTGCTTACTCTTCGGATGAGTTTTTAAAGAAATGTTGCCTGTTTCTAGGAACTTAGTGGGACTTTGTACATTTTTAAGTTCTTAAGTTGGGGATGGGGTTGGTATTTGAGGTTGAGTTCCTCGGGAACAGATTATGAGATAAGGATTTATGCGCAAGTGATTAATTTAAGATGTGCTGCCGGAAGAAACCTGTGAGGAACTGGACAAAACAGGGCAGGGAATGTGAAGAGGACTCTTAGGGGCACAATTTCAGATTTCAGGCAAAGTCCCATTGAGAGCAGTGCATCACAAAGGGGAGCTCCGAGGAGTATGCTACTCCTCAGAGGCTGTCCCTACAGGAACAAGGGGTCTGGGCTTTCATACTTTTTCACAAGCCAGTCATTGGCCAAGGAACCCCCCCCCCCACCCTGGGGACATGGGTGGGTAGGGAAGTGAATTCCCAGGCAATAGAATAATGTGGAACGAAGCGATTTCAGTAACCCAAAAGCAGTCCTCCGAGGTGTCTCAAGTGTCAAATATTGGAAGCAAAAAGATCTTAGAGCTGAGGGAGGGTGGCCCAGAATGATAAAAAGGATCAAGAGAATCTGGGAGGAGCATCAGTGTCTACTACAAGACACATTTAACATAAGTGAACATTTTTGCAACCCAAGGAATAAAGCTTGCCCCCATCCCATCGGGTATCGTTGCTGTCAGTTTGTGGTTGCTCAAAAAACATTTGTCGTTTTTATTTTAAAGTGCTGACCGACACTTTATTCACAGAGGGAAATGAATATTGTGTGACTTCCCTTTCTATCAGTTTGCCTTATTTTATACTCTACTCGATGGACTGCAAATAAGGGTAATTCAGATTAGTTCCCATGTTATCCTTGTTTCCAAGTTGGCCTTTGAAACTTGCAGCAGAAGTTAGCTACCTAAGTTCATGTGAGCGGTGGTCCCAGAACCATTCTTCAGGGGTGATGGCCTTTGGGCTAATCACAGAGGTCATTCCATTTCCCTCTGTCCCCAGTGGGAGATTGTACTGTACAGATAAAAGTATATTAACATCAAGAACAACCTTGAAGGGAAGTTAGGTCACCAACTAGCATCCTAATGGGTTCATGTAGAAATGGAAAAAGTCCTCTGAAGCATGCTATGATTTGTAGAAAGCTCGCTGGCAGGTAGGGTAACTAACTGTGTGTTCAAATCTTACATCTTATTGAATGCCACCAGAAGGAATCATCTTCCCTCCCACTAACCCCATTTCCTAAGTTACTGCTCAACAAACCGCAATAGGAGGGGCCCCAAATTGTGGGATTTGCACACATTTGCTCTGATCTGCCATATCATAAGTACAGCCCTAAAAAACCAATACACAGATTTGTATTCTACCCCCTTAAAGGAAGGACAATTAAAGGCTCAAAGTTGCCATCAGTTGCTAAGGTATGTAATTAAGCTGATGTTTATTCAGAATCTTGTTAGTTTAATTTACTGCTTCTTTTAGCTCCTAAGACTTAGATGATTCTTTCAAATAAGCAGTCCAAGGACTGTACTGAATCAATGTATATTTTTCTTCTAGGATTTTCTGTAATAGTCCAGTATTTATGATTAAAGGTAAAAACTCAAAACCACGTAGCAACTCAGTTATTCTCAATCTTTCTTCTGCGTATCTTTAGAAAATTGCCTTGAAATGAATGGACTCAATTTTCTGATAGTTACTAAAAGTGATGCCTTTTGAGAAATATCACTGTTGCCAAATTTTAAAGACTCCCATCTCAGGGCAGTAGTCAGGAAATGATTTAATTTTAATTGCGAGTCATGCTGAGATTTGGAAGAAAATTTGGACCTTTGAGCAGGCCCCAGTAACTAAAATTCAAGAAAAGAATAACTACGGACAAATCACCTGAGAGCAAGCTGAGCTCCATAGTTCTCTTACACGATACAGCACTTGACAAACACATTGCAGGATGCAGAATAAATCATATGAAAGTACAATGCATTCCTGGCGTAAACACCAGTTGGCCATGGTATATCATTTCTTTTTAATATACTGTGGTTTTGGACTCTGTTTGCTAATGTTTTATTTAGAGTTTTTGCATCAATATTCATAAGTGCTATTGGCCCAATAATTTTTTATGGGACCAGTGCTTCATAAAAGTAATTTGGAAATTTTCCTTCACTTTAAATGCCTGTCTCATTAGGACTATCTGGCCTCTGAAAGTTCAGGAAAATTGCTCTATGAAATCATCTGAGCTAGGTGCTTTTATGAGGAGCAGTTTCCTGATAACTTTTTCTATTTCATTTATGGAAATTGGTTTAAGCTCTCTGTCTCTACTGGGTCAATTTTTGTAAACTATATTTTCCTTCGAGATTATCCATTTAATCTATTTCTTAAATTTATTTGCAAAGATGAGTACAAAACAGATTCTTACACTATATTTCTTTTGTGTCCATAGTAACTTCCCTCTTATTTCTTATTTGTATGCTTTTTGCCCTTTTGATTAAATTAGCTAGTGATTTATCTAATTTTTGGATTTTTTCAAAAACATAAGATCTTGAATTATTAATTTAACCTACTACATTCCTATTCTCTACCTCACTAATTTCTAGTTTAATCTTAAATATTTCCTTATTCTGCTTTCTTTTGGTTTACTTTGTTTTTCTTTTCTTACTTTTTGAGTTGAGAATGTAATTAGTGCATTTTCATTTGTTTATTCATGTGAAAGTTTAGTATTATAAATTTTCTTCTGATCATTGCTTTAAATGTATCTCATAGATTTCTGGTAAGTACTGCTTTAATTACCATTATTTTTCAAAGATTCTGTAGTTTCTTTGTATGTATTTACTTCTTCACCAAGATTTAATCGAAATCCTTTAAATTTCCAGGTGAAAGAGTCATTTTGTTTTGCTTTGTTTGTGGCTTGTGTTTTAATTTCAGTTTTATTGTACCGTGATCATACAAGGTTGTTTATAATATTTTTACTTTATGAAACAAACTGATCTTTTGAAAGGAAGTCCTAATATATCATCAACTCTTCAAAAAGTTCCATGTTTTCTATTATCAGGGTATGATGCTCAGTATATCTTATTGCTTTTTCTGTTTAGACCTTGTAGATCTTTCATTCATTCATGGTCCAGTTTACCTGTTTTGTACTGAGATTGGTGTTTTAGTCTCCTACTAATTGTGCATTCTATTCTTTCTCCTTGCACTTCCTATAGTTCTTGCTCTATATGAGTGATTATTATATTATTTGGTACATAGATATTTATAACTGTTGTGTCTTCAATTTACATTATGGCTTTTAGCATTATAAATAATCTTTCTCTGTTTCATTTATTGCTTTTGGGCCTGAATTCTAATTTGGTAAAAGGATTGTAACTTTTGGTTTTCTTATTTTTTTATTTCTATGGTAAAATTTTTCTTCATCCTTTTATATTTAGACTCTTGGAATTCCTGCATTTTTTTAAACAGACTTCTCTTTATTTTTTATCTTATTTTATTTTGTTTAGAGAGAGAGAGTTCCAGTGGGTGTGTAGGGACAGAGGGAGAGGGAGAGAATCTTAGGCAGGCTCCACACCCAGTGCAGAGCCCAATGTGGGGCTCAATCTCACCACCCCGAGATCATGACCTGAGCTGAAATCAAGAGTTGGTGCCTCAAGAATTCCTGCATTTTTGATATTTATATACATAGAGTTAGGTTTGCTTTAATGTGTCAATTTGAAAATCTTTTTCTTTTAACAGATAAATTCAGTCTATTTATTGATATGACCAACATCTTTCAACTCAATTTATTCTGACTTTTGCTTTTATTTTGTTATATTTATTTTAGTCTCTTTGTTGATTTTTTCTGATTTGTATTACTTTTCTGCATTTAGGAAATTTGCACTTGTATTTCAGTGTTTATATTTGTATTTATATCTTTCATAGTGACCCCATTTTGTAATACTGGTTTTTTTTTTCTGTTTTTTTTTCTCCCCAGATCCACCTAGGCAGAAGTGTATCTATTTCACTAATCTTATCCCGAAACAGCTTACTTAGATGATTCTGTTTAGTTTTTCCATTTCGCTAATTGTTATTCTTAAGTCTATTATTTCATTTCTTGTGCTCATTGCATTTATTCTATTGTTTCCATTTTCATTAGCCAAAGAAAACTCGTATATTTCTAGACTATATGGTTCTCTATTCAATGATTTTAAGGCTATGTAAGCAAATGTAATCTCTGACAGCCACCACTCATCGCACATATTTGGGTATGCTTAGACAGAGGTGTTGATCACCATTACTGATGGTTATTTCTAACTCTAATGACAGGTAAGACAGCTGTGTCAGCATGAATAAAGGTGGAGCCAGGTTACCTTTACCTAATTTTAGAATTCAAATTCTGAAATACCTAGGGATACAATTTCAAGACGATGTAAAATAAGTTGACCAGTGCTCTCGGTCAAAAAGAAATTCTTCCTAAATGTACGATTTTATTTGCTTATTGGAGATCACTGTTTTCACACCAATTATATTTCTTTGTGACACAGGAGTCAGTGCTGAAATGAATATTCTCTTGCCGTGCTTCTACTAGAAGATCAGAGAGGGAAAAAAAGGAGAAATTATCTAACTAATTCAGACAAAAGCAAATCCGTAGGTCATTGTTTTTAATGAAATGTTTGGCTGCATTCTTTCTTAAAAAAAAAAAAGGATTTTTATTTATTTATTTGAGAGAGAGTGAGAGAGATCACAGAGGGAGAAGCAGACTCGCCACTGAGCAGGGAACCCGATGCGGGGCTCGATCCCAGGACCCTGAGATCATGACCTGAGCCAAAGGCAGACGCTTAAACAACTGAACCACCCCCCCGTTTGGCTGCCTGCATTTCCCCCCAAATCATTTTGACAATTGGCTCAAATCTCCACTTGGCATGGCCAATGGACATTTCAAACCTCAAGTGCAAAATAAAAGAGACTGTGAGAAAGACAGCTGTTTCAAAATCCAGGTGCTACCATTTCCAGCTCTAGACCTATGAATCCCTCATAACGACTAGGTAGAATGTTCCCTTCTAGGTCCTGTGCTTTCTTTCATTTTGATAGGATAGAACCAAAGTATTTTTGCTAAGGATTTCACCTCAATCACTTGGCCAAAATTCCTGAGAGGGAAAATAAGAATTATGGTATTTTTGTTCAACTTAGACACTGACATGAATATACTAGATTACCTGGCACTTAGTCAACATGGCGACAGGGACCTCTCTATAAATAGAATGTTCTGCTCCTTCTCGTGGAGGAATAGAGAGAAATGCAACATTACTAAGAATTGTGTAAGAAGTCCTGGGTCTTAAGTTGAGGTTTTATGCAAAATCTTTTAGAAAATATCAGTAACCCCATTTTAAAACATTCTTGCTTATGCTTGCTTTATGCAAGTGTTTTATAGATTACTCTGTATAACATCTCTGTAAGTTAGTCCAATATTGCTGTCCTAATACTGCTGACCAAAAATTGAGTTATAGGCTGAGTATTTAATTAGCCCATCAAAATTCTGGACAGCTCTGAAATTAAAATTCCTCACATTTATATTATGTGCCTGTCTTAGTCGGCTTGGGCTGCTATAACAAAATATCATAGACGGGCTGGCTTAAACAACAAACATATATTTCTCCCAGTTCTGAAGGCTGAGAAATCCAAGATCAAGGTGCTGGCAGAGTCAGTATCTGGTGAAAGCCCACTTCCTGTGTTGCAGACAGCTGCTGTGTCCTCAAGTAGCCTTTTCTTAGCATATGCTTGAGGAGGGAGAGATCTCTTTTTCTTCCTCTTCTTAGAAGGGCACTAATCCCATCATGAGGATACCACTCTCATGACCTAATTAATTAAACCTAATTGCCTCGCCAAGTCCCTACCTACAAATACCATCACATTGGGGGTTAGGGCTTCAACATGTCAATGTTGGGGGTCTACAACCAGTCCCTAACAATGGATAGAGATGCTGGCTTTGACCAAACATTTTCTGTAGTTCTTGGGTTTCCATGAAGGGAGGAGAGGCCCTAGAACTGTGATTATGTTTCTGAAAAATATTGAGCTAGGAGAGGAGCTCTTTATCCTTTTTTTTTTTTTTTAATATGAAGGTATGGGATATAAATTACACCATGATGAGAACTGAATAGAGCAGACAGATGCCAGTATCTCTAGTCAGGAAGATTTATCCTTGCTTGCAAACAAGAGGCAACATCTCAGCTAAATATAGACATATGATCTCACCCAACTCAGGCAAATGGTCCATCTTAATGAGCAATCTTATTCTATTAATCTGAAGCTACAGAAGATGACTGAGTCTTGGAAACTACTTTAAAAGAAGTTCTTCTCAATACTCTAGTAGAGGTGATGAGCAGTGTGTTAAATCATTTCATTTTGTTTAGATTTTCTTCTTGATGTAAGAATTGTGGTATTTTTGTTCAACTTGGACACTGATGTGAATATAATAGATTATCTGGCACTTAGTCAACATGGGGACAGGGACCATGAACATATGCTTTATATGAATTAAAACTTGAATACACAGTTCAAAAAATGTATATTGAAAACCAAAGGTTTATACTGGAGAAGGAGGAACTTCTGCTTTCAGTCAAGATGGAGTTACAGGGACTATATTTGCTCTACTACCTGAAACAACCCAAATGCCAGAAAAAAACAAAGGAAGCAAGACTTTTCAAGACACCAGACAACAGGTGTGATCCTTGAGAGATGGGAAACAAGCAAAGTAATCCCTAAGATTCCCTCAGTTTACTGCCTTGAGAGAGTTTCCAGGCCATGGTAGAGAGAGGGAAAACTGAGATAGAGCCTGGCAGACTCTCTGAGTTTTAGAGATGAACCAACTGTCTAGGGACATGGAGACAGATAAAGCTCACAAGACAAAATGCCAAGGAAGAGACAAACTTGGCAGAAAAACTTCAGAGATCTGTAGAGGGCCAACCTCAATTACTCAGTAGAGTACTTATGAGCACCTGTGTGTGAGGAAACTCCGCAAGACTAGGAAGGAACCTCTGAAAGAATTAGAACAGTTCCCGGTATTCACAGAGGGCCAAGAATAGTACCTGTTACCATCAGTCTGCCTGGAAAACTTATAATTCATGGAATATTAGGTAAGGTACTCAGGAAGATCTTGACACAGTAATGGGGAATGATTATCCTTAGACTGATCACTGCTTTGGAGTTGCATTATACATCACAAAAACAAGACCCAAACGATCAAATTGTTTCCAAGCAATATTCTTTTCAAGTGCACATAGAACATTTATCAAGATGAACCATTTTCTGGGCCATACAACAAGTCTCAATTAATTTAAAAAGGTTTGATTCATATAAAGTGTCCTTTCTGACCACAAGGGAATTCAATTAGAAGTCAGTATCAGAAAGATCTCTGAAATAACCCTAAATATTTGGAACCAAATAACACACTTCTAAAGAACCCATGGCTCAAAGAAGACCTCAAAAGAGAAATTGAAAAGCATATTGAATTAAATGACAATAAAAACAAAACATACACAAATTTGTTGGGTTCCACTAAGGCAGCATTGAGGAGGACATTTATAGTACTATCTGCTTACATGGAAAGAACAGAACAATTTCAAATCTGTGACTTCATGCTCCACCTTAAAATGCTAGAAAAAGGCAAAAAGCTCAACATAAATAGAAGAAAAGAAACATTAATATTAGAACAGAAATCAATGAACTAGAAAGCAGAGAAATAATAGAGAAAATCAATGAAACCAAAGGGTGTTTTTCTGAGATCAACCAAAATTGATAAACCTCTAGCCAGCCTGCTCAGGGAAAAAAATATGAAGACACAAATTGCCAGTGTCAGAAATGAGAGAGGTTAAATCACTGTATAATCTACAGATTTTAAAAGAATGAGAAAGGAACACTGTGCACAACTTTATGCCTATAATTTTGATAATTTAGATGAAATGGAAAAATTCCTCGAAAGACACAAATTACTAAAGCTCATTCAAGAAGAAAAATATAACCTGAAGAGCTCTATATCTAAGAAATTGAATTTGTGGTTCAAAACCTTACCACAAAGAAAACTTAAGGCCCAGATTGCTTCACTGTTAAATCTATCAAATATATAATGAAGAAATAAAGTCAATCATACACAAACTCTTTCAGAATATTTAAGAGGAGGGCATGCTTCCCAACTCATTGTGTGTTCCCAGTGTTACTGTGATACCCAAACCAATCCGACATTGCAGGAGAAACAAAAACAAATCAGCAAAAACAACAGACCGATAGTCTTCATAAGCATAGATGTAAAATTTCTAAATAAAATTTAGCAAACAGAATTCAACAATATATAAAAATGATAGACATTTTGACCAAGTCAGCTATCTCCCCAAAAGGCAAGGTGGTTTACTATTTAACAATTAATCAAAAGAATCCATATATTAATAAGGTGAAAAATTAAAAGGCATGTAGATAGACACAGTAAAACCATGTAACAAAATCGAATGTCCATTCCTGTTAAAATCTCAGAAAATTAGCAATAGAAAGGAACTTTGACCTGATAAAGGGCATCTATGAAAAACCTAAAGCTAACATCCTACTTAATGGTGAAATAACTGAATTTTTTTCTCTTACCATCAGGAAAAGACAGTGTTTTCTCTCACCCTTTTATTTAAAACTGCACTGAAGTATTTAGGCTGTTCAATTAGATTGGAAACAAAAATAAAAGGCATATATATATATAGAAAAAAAAAAGAACTGAAACTGTTTTCACGGAAGACATAATCATCTAAGTAGGCAATTCAATGGAATCTACAAGAAAGCTACTAGAAGTAATAAGTGCATTTAGCAAGTTCAGCAGACTACAAGATCAATATATATGAATCCATTGTATTTCTATACTGGCAATGAATAATCAGAACTTAGAATTTTAAAAATAATATCATTTCTAATAGCTGAAAATATTAAATACTTAAGAGTAAACCTGCCAATGTTGTGCGAGACCTATACACCCCAAACTACAAAACGTTGCTGAGAGAAATTAAAGGAGACCTAAATAAATGGAAGGATATAGCTTGGTTATATATGGAAAAACTCCATAGTAATATTTCAACGCTCCCCAAAATAATCTTTAGGTTCAGTGTGATCCCTATCAAAATCCTAGTGGGCTGTTTTGGAGACTTTTACAAGCTAATCCTAAAATGTATATGGAAATGCAAAGGATTTAGAATAGACAAAACCACTTTGAAAAAGAAGAAAAAAATGAGGGAACTAACAGTACTTCATTTTAAGGTTTATTGTAAAGCTGTGGTAGTCAAGATGGTGTGGTATTGGTGTCAAGATACACAATTAGATCAGTGGAAGAGAATAGCGAATTCATAAATAGACCCACACCTGTTTTGACAACTAATTTTTGAAAAAGATACAGAGGTAATTCAGTGGAGAAAAGGTACTCTTTGAACAAATGGTGCTGAAGGAATGGGATGCTCTCACAGTATATGCTAAAGAACGTCTGTCTGTATTCCATGCCATATTCAAAAATTAATTTCTGATGGATCATGGGACCTAACTGTAAAACCCCAAACTGTAAGATGTCTAGAAGAAACATTGGAGAGAATCTTCGTGACCTTGGTTTAGGCAAAGATTTCTTAAATCTGATATCACAATCATGACCTATAAAAGAAACCATCGTTAAATTGAACTCCATCCAAAGTAAAATCTACTTTTAGAAAGACACTGTTAAGAGAATGAAAAGGCAGATGACAGATTGGGAGAAAATGTATTCAAGGCATATATCATTAAAAGACTTGAATCCAAAATACACTCTCAAAGCACAGTAATAAGAAAACAAAAAAAAAAAGCAATTAAAAACGAGCAAGCACAAGGGAATTTTTAGGGTGATGTAACTGTTCTTTATGGTACTGTGGTAGTGGATAGGACTCCGTATGTGTCAAACCCCAAAGAAATGTGCAACACGAAGAGTGAACACTACTCTATGTCAGGACTAAAATATCAGCCGGGATTGTTTTTAATCGACTATTGTAAGGCTAAAAACAAAAAGAACTGTACATAAATACTGTACTCTAGTGGTAAATGTGTTTCACGTAACAGTGTGCTATTTTGAAGCTATGTTGCATGTACACTAGGACTAAACAAATAAGTAAATAGATCAGAGATGATGAGAGCTAAGTTTCTCACTATCAGAGAAGCTCCAAATAGGCAAAGGTAGAAAGCAAGAATGAACCTTACAGTTCTCAATTAGAGTTGGAGATAACAGTGTGAACTCATATTTTTATACTCACATATAAATTTAAATATAGAAATAATTATATGTGTGTATATATACACGGGCCAGCATACATACATACATTTCCTAGCTCTGTCTACTAAAAAGGCTTAGTAGCAATGACACTCCAGTAATAAAATGAGCATCCCCAGTGCCCCGATCTTGGTTTCTAAATAACAGTCTCTCATTCAAAGAAACCAAAGGCACCTTGGGGAAATTGATGATACTAAGGTTGGGGCAGGAAAAATATGAACTAAGGTTGGAACTTATCTTGTGTCAGAAAGTAAGGGAGTACTCACAAAACCAACTAACAAACAAAAGCATATCAAAGAGACACAAGAGCCAACCGCAAAGATCCCCTAATGGCCAAATCTGGAACATTTTAAGCAACAAAATAAATAACGTAGTTTTGGATTATAACCTAAAGAATAAAATAAATGTACATGACTTCAGTGATATAAATTAATGGTAGAATAAGTAAATAAATGGAGACAAGTCTTCATTACTGAAGAATTCTGAATAATAGATGTAGAAGGAATGAGGCAAATAGAAAATCACCATTACTAAAAATTTGGGGCAAAAAGAGCCTCTAACGAAGGCTAAAGTTAGTGGGTGAGTCTTTGAAGAGAAATGAAATATTCAAGTAACTTCACATGTCCCCTCCCCATATTTATTATTTATTAAATTATTATATATAAGTTGCATAAAATTAATTACATTTATTAACTATTGTGGTGGTTTTAACATGTGGCCATACATATTTTTTTTAAAGATTTTATTTATTTATTAGAGACAGAGCGAGCGCATGAGCAGGGAGAGGAGTGGAGGGACAAGCAGACTCCCTGCTGAGCAGGGAGCTTGACTCAGGGCTTGATCCCAGGAATTTGAGATCATGACCTGAGCCAAAGGCAGATGCTTAACCGACTGAGCCACCCAGGCGCCCCTGGCCACACACATTCTTAGCTATGCCTCTCTTCATGAGACGGAGCTCAGTTCCCCTCAGCTAGAGTGTGGGCCGGACCTAGTAACTTGCTTCTAACTAACAAAGTATAAAAAAGGAAAAAGAGTAGTAACTTGACAGAGGAGAGAACTTGCAGACAACACCTTAGTTAAGTGGTCTAGGTTAACAACACCAGTAATTATTCATATCGATATCAGGTACCCCTGACATGATGTGATGAGAAGGATGCTCTGTATCACTAGTATTCTTTCCCCAAACCTGTAACCTTAATCTCATAATGAGAAAATATCAGATAAACCCAAATCAAGGAACATTCTACAAAATACATGACCTGTCCTCTTCAAAAGTGCCATGGTCATGAAAATCCAGGAAGGATTGAGAAATAGCTACTGGTCGGAGGAGGCTAAGGAGGTATGCCAACTGCAATGAGGTATCTTGGATTGGATTCTGGAAAAGCTAAAGGACATTAGTGGAAGAACTAGTGAAATCTGAATAAAGTCCACCATTTGGTTAATAGTATTGTACCACTATTAAATTTGTAACTTTTGATAAATGTGTTATGGTTATGTAAGATGTTAACATTAGGGAAAGCTCAGCAAAAGGTATATAAGGACTCTTTGTACTATCTTTACAACTCTTCTCTAAATCTAAAATTATTTCAAAAGAAAAAGTTTTATAAGAGTGAGCACAGTTTGGAACTGACCTTTCATCAGAGAAAATATGCCAGTGGCAAATAAGCAAATGAAAAGATGATCACTGTCATTACTCATTAGGGAAGCACGATTTAATACTATAATGAGATACCGGCACAAACATGTTAGAATGGCTAAAATTTAAAAAACAAACAACAAACAACTAACCATATCGAGTATTGGTAAGAATGTAGAGCAACTGGAATTCTCATAATTGCTGGTAGGAATGTAAAGTAGTACTACTATTCTGGAAAACAGTTTGGCAGTTTCTTGAAAAGTTAAGCATACACCTACCATGCGATCCAGCCAAGAGAAAAGAAAACACACATTCATACATAGACTTGTACCCAAATGTTTATAGCAGTGTTACTTGTAATAGCCAAAAAGTAGAGACAACCAAAATGTCCATCAACAGGTGAATAGATAAACAAATTGGGGAATAAAATACTACTCTGCAATAAAAGGCATAAAACATGCAAATGCAGAATAATGCAAACTAACCTATAATGATAGATAGCAGGTGAATGATTACTTGGGGAGAGGAAGGTGGGGCATCTGTGGAAGGTGAGATTACCAAGAAGCATGCGGAAACTTTGTGAGTGATGGGTAAATTCATTGTCTTGATTGTGGTAGTATTTTCATGGGTATTATATGCATGTCAAAACTCTTCAAATTATGCATGTTAAATATGTTCAGTTTATCATATGCTAATTACATTTCAATAACTCTGTTAAAATGTATTATACCTATTCTTATTTTATATTTTAAACTTAGTTTTAATAATATATGCTAATTTTAAGTAATTAGCATAATTCAATATATAATTAAATAGTGATTAAAAGTATTGGTTCTCAAACTTTCTCATGTATTTGAAATCTCCTTGTGGGCTTTTTTAAAACATGGATTTCTGAGCCTCACCTCCAGAATTTCCAATGCAGTAGGTTCAGAGTTGTACCTGATAATTTGCATGCATTTCTAACATGTTCCCAGATGATGCTGACTTTGAGAACACTGGTTTAAAGTATAAGTTTTTTTAAAGATTTATTTATTGGGGCACCTACGTGACTCAGTCAGTTAAGTGTCTGCCTTTGGCTCAGGTCATGATCTCCAGGTCCTGGGAGGGAGCCCCGTGTCAGACTCCCTGCTTGGCAGGGAGTCTGCTTCTCCCTCTCCCTCTGCCCCTCCCCACCACCTGTGCTCTCTCTCTTTCTAATAAATAAATCTTTAAAATAAATATATAAAAGCAAAGATTTATTTATTTATTTTAGAGAGAGAGAGAGCGGAGGAAAAGGGCAGAGGGAGAGGGAAATAGAATCATAAGCAGACTCCGCACTGAGCATGGAGCCCAATGCAGGGCTCGACCCCACCACCCTGAGATCATGACCTGAGCCAAAACCAAGAGTCAGAGGCTTAATTGACTGTGCCACCCAGGCACCCCTAAAGTATAAGTTTTTGAAAAAAAAGTAGAAGGAACAATTATATACCTATTTAAAGAGTATTTAGAGCACCCAGTCCCTTCCATGTCTCAGCTCAGTGAATGGCTACCATGTCTATTCTCACCCATGCAGAAGTCTGGGATTTTCTTCTCTGGAAAGGTCTCTGAACTATAGGACACCTTGCGCATACAGTAACCCTAACCCTCACCCTAACACAAACCCTAATCCTACCACTAACCCATAAATGGAAAACCTAAGCGTAACCCTTTCCCCAACCCTAACCATAAAACTAACCCTGTGGTGAGGTCTCTGTCCTACAGGATACTAGGCACATACCCTCCCCCTAAACTTACCCTTTACTGTAATGCGAAGCCTAACACTAGATTTGAGAAAGTGGGTTCCTGAACACACAATAAGAAAAGCTAAGAAGCAGCTGAGTTATTCTGGAGAAGATCCCAAACCTTTAAGAATTAGTAATATTTCTGAAAATGGGTGTGAAGGTAGAGATAAATACAGAAGGAACAATTGAACATCTATTTAAAGAGTATTTAGAGCTCTAAATCCCCTTCTTGCTTCAGCTTGCTGGATGGATGCCATGTCTAATCACACCCAAGCAGAAGTCTAGGGTTTTAGTCTCTAGAGAGGTCTCTAAACTGCAGGAGACCAGGCTCATACCATAACCCTAACACAAACCCTGAGACTACTCCTAACCCCTAACCTGAACCAAAACCCTATGGAGAGGTCTCTGATCTGCAGTATACAAGGCACATACCCTCACCCCGGCCCAAATCTTAACCCTCATCCTTTCCCTGACTCTATCCCAAACCCTAACCCTAGATGTGAGGGGAAAAAAGGTAGAGGTGGTATACGGTGGATATTACTCAGCCATTAAAAAGTATGAAATCTTGGCATTTGCAATGACTGGATGGGGTTAGAGAGTATGATGCTAAGTGAAATAAGCCAGTCAGAGAACACAAAAACCATATGATTTCACTCATATGTGGAATTTAAGAAGCAATACTAATGAGCAAAGGGATAAAAAGAGAGAGAGGGGCAAACTGTAAAACAGTCTTAACTACAGAGAACAAATGGATGGTTACCAGAGGGGAAGGGGGTGGGGGGGATGGGTGAAATAGGTGATGGATGGGGATTAAGGAGAGCACTTGTTGTGATGAGCACCAGATGTTGTATGGAAGTGTTGAATCACTACATAGTACAAATGAAACTAATATTAAACTGTATGATAACTGGAATAAAAGTGAAACCTTAAAAAAAGGGGGAAAAACAAAAAAACAGTGTAAGTCTTTGGAATCAGAAACACCTCTGTTTGAATCCTGGATATTTTGTTTACTAACGGTATGGGCTCATAAAATTTTTGTATGTCTCTAAGGAGCAGATTTCTCTAATGTAGAATGGGGATGGTAAACCTTGTCTCACAGGACCATTGCACAAATTAAATGATTACAGTGATTAGCACAATAATTCTTGGCCTATAATAAGCAACCATTAAATGATAAATATTATCATTATTATGATATATTAGAGACCACTCATCTTTCAGTGGTAGCTTTAGTTCAGCCATATTTTGCAGAGTGGGGGAAATTAATGAATAAGCTAAGTTTTAAGTGTGTGAGGTTTGAATTGAAATACAAACCTTTATTTATTAATCATTGTAGGTCTGGGTTTTTCTTCCTTCACTATTGATAGCAATAAAACTACACATGTGTTCTCATGAGCTAGCTGGCTTTTGTTTGCTCATATTCTCCCTGTTTCAAAGAGTGCTGTAAAAGATATTGCATCCTTGGATGTACTTGACTGAAAATTGTAAAATTGATATACAGTTAATCCTCCTTATTCACGGATTCCGTATTTGCAAATTGGCCTACTCACTAAAATTTATTTGTAATCTCCCAAATGATACTTGTAACACTTTTGTGGCCATTCGTGGATGTGGGCATAGTGGTGAACAATTTGAGCCACCCGAAACTCATGTTCTCAGCCAAGGTCACAAAGTGACTCTCTACCATCTTGTTTCAGCTCTCGAACTGTAAACAAGTCTCCTTTTCACGGTTTATTTAGTGCCATGTTCTTCATATTTTTGTGCTTTTTGGTAGTGAATTTGCTTTTGAAAATGGCCCCCAAGCGTAGTGCTTCAGTGCTGTTTAGTGTTCCCAAGTGCAAGACAGCTGTGATGTGCCTTACAGAGAAGATACGTGTGTGAGATAAGCTTTGCTTAGACATGAGTTCTAGGTTATAGTGCTGCTGACCGTAAGCTCAATGCTAACAGATCACCAATATATATGAAATGAGTGCTTTTAAACTGAACACACATAAAACAAGGTTCTGTACTCATCAATTGACAAAAAATGTTGTGACCAGGGGCACCTGGCTGGCACGGTCAGTAGAGCACGTGCCTCTTGATCTCTGGGTCATAAGTTCAAGCCCCATGCTGGGTGCAGAGATTACATAAAAAAAATGTTGTGACCAGAGGCTTGGAGGAACCTAATCCTGTCTTTCCCCTAGGAACAATGGTTCAGTATTCACTACTTCAGAGTTCATGGCAACTTAATAGGACAGAATTACCATGAATAATCAGAGTTGACTGTATATAACCATGTACAATCTATGCAGCTGAGCCCAAACTCAAGGAAAAAAAAAACCAAACACCAGAGAAGCTGGCTAACACCCAATGTTGAAAAACATCGCAGTCAGTGTCTTGGGAAGGGGTGGGTTTGCTTTTCAGGAGCACTGTGGTAGCAGAGATGTCTGTTGCATCAATAAATATGTGTATATAGTTAAAGGTCTAGCGCTCATATTAATTTTCCACCCTCCTCCTCTAGGGAGGTGGTTCGGCATGCATTGAAGAACCATTTGCTGTACGAGCCATCTCTTCCCTTCTCATGCCTAGTGAGGCAGAAAGAGAGACTGCTATATTTGGTGTACAGCGCTGTTGGTCAGGGTCAGGACCTATGCATTTTTGTGTCCCTGAAAATAGAGAAGTGCAGAAAACAGTTAGAGAACATTTCCCAAAGTGTGCTTGTAAGACCAGAGTGCGAGCGGTAATGGGACCTGTACTTAACTGACTAGTTTTTCCTGTCTGACTAACTGAGGTTTTCTTCTGGCATTAGCAAGAAGCCATAATTATGATGACATGTTACATGTTCCCCATTCAGATTTCTTTGACTTCTCAGTGGTTTCCCTGACTTTTGGAAGAAGGTCAGTGAAATCTCTGATTCAGAAGTGGACTGAGGTCAAAGACTGATGGTTGGAGGGTGGGAAGAAGAGAGGAATTTGCTTCTGAGAAAATGGCAGAAATAGCCCGTATATCTTTAACATTACCCAGCACGAGGATTCTGATTTTAGAATTGAGATGAAAATTGTCAGTATTTTTTAAAAGCATGGAAGAAATGTTGGCATTTCAGGTTGCATCTAAATAGCTTAAAACCTTTTAAAATATTCTCTGAAGAAAATGTAACTGTGCAAATCGGAGCTTGAGTTTTGAAAATGTGTACTGTGCTGTTCTTTTGTCAGGTGATTTAGGGAAGTGAAAAACTCGCAGAGAACATTTTGGAGAGTGTGGGGTTGAGGAACAGAGATGCACACCTAGCTCTAGATTTTGTCCATGCCTAGGCAGAGCAACAGGAGTGCTTTTGAATAAGATCCTGAGGAGCTGCAAGGAAAGAAACTGCAAGGGACATTGGACCTTTGGCCTCATCCTTGGATCTTGGGTTTAAGGCTCAAACACGAACGGTAGCACTTACCCTCTGGATAAGTGAAGGTCCTGAGGAAGGCAGTTGACGCACTTTGAAGTAGGGAATAATGGATGCACCCAGGTTCCATGCTTGGGTACTGACAAGGGATACCAGCTTGGGGTGAAGTATCAGATGGCATCCACACATCTAACTTGTCCTGAGAGAGCTGACCTATATGCCTATAGGAGGATGAAGTATGCATAAAATTGGGATAGTAAGCTTTTAATTAGAAGAACCGTAATACTGGTGGTAGAGTGTCCTCCTAATTGAGAACACCGTCGATGTGTGTGTGTGTGTGTATGTGTGTGTGTGTGTGTGTGAGGGTGTCTGTGTGTGTCTGTGTATCTGTGTGTGTTAAGGTGGGAAGCACAGAGCAGCAAAGGGCCCACTGACACTGGGTCCATACTGGCAGTGAAGGTGGTGAGAAACCTTAGTGCAGTAACTGATAAATTAAAGCCCCTTGAAGCCAGCAAGATGTGAGACCAACAGATACAACTGGGAAATTGTAATGGCCAACAAGAAGTCATGAGCCTAGATTGATTCAGCCAGGAGCAAAGAGGGGACTTGGGGAGAAGATGGCTTGAGGTCCAAGCAACTCTTCTGGTGGGGTACTCCAATCCCGTGAGTAGTGTCATAATAATTGCTACTCTAATGGACAGGACTACATGCCCTCCCCAGATTCCCATACCGTGACCCAAATAAACAAGGGTTACTCCAGCAATGCCTTGCCAAAATGGCTGAAGATTAACAATAGAGCCTCAAGCATGGCAAGGGTGTAAGGAGAGCCACAATGCATATTACATTCTTGGTGAGAGTAAACACAAATTTTAACTTTAAAAAAATTGAGAAAAATGTTAAAAGCATAAGGGTCATCAATCCAATAAGCAAAAATTGGCCACTTACAATATATTGGGTACTATACAAGATGGTAGAAATATCAGGGCAGGTAAAGAATGTCCTTGTCGTATATAAATAACTATACTACTGTGTATGCATGACCAGAACTATGACAGAGGGAAAAAATGCAGTGTTTTGGATGAAGGAGCAAGAAATTGAAATAGTTACAAAGTAGTTGCAGCATGGTATGTTGAAAAGAGGAGTGGATTTGGGGGGAGCAGGTATTAGTTTGGGGTTCTAGTCCTGAGTATAGCCTTTCAAAATTAGAAAACCATATCAAGAGAAGTAATTTACCCAAATTGCAAAGTTAGGGTAACCCTAGAATATAGATTAGTTCTATTACTCCTAGACCACGCTCCTTCCACTCCACCTTATTTCTGGGCGGTGTCTTAGAGGCTTATGACGGGGATACTTTGACAGAAATACTCTACAAAGAAAAGGAGAGAAACTGGCAGCCATGAGTTATTTGGTCTCCTGGGTTATAGTGCCTGCGTTTAGAGAGGATGACAGTGTGTGCTTAAAAGCTACAGCCTGCCTATTATTAAATATTAAAGACCTTGTTTCTTCGCCAGTCTTGTGGTTCTTAACACAGTAAGACTTCTCAGCTAAGGTGGTTTCGAGGAGGGATGGGATTGCATAAATGCTTTATCGTAAAATTCAAACTAAAATTACCTTTGTCATAAAGAACGTAATCATCTCCTAAATGAACACACCCTGGAACCCTAACAGCAGTACACCTTGAGCATTTGGAATCAATCAGGTAGTTAGTGACAAAAAGCCTCCCTCCTTCCTTCCACCCCTCCCCCCCACCCACTGCAGTGCAGTAATGGGTCTGCTTCCAGACTGTGAAAATGTGTCTCTAGGGGTATTGTATTAGGCAAGTGAAAGCAATAAACTTATCTTGAGAATCTGTTCTACCTCTGAAGGGGAAGAAAAAAGGTCACTACGTTAATACCCAGACCTTTAAGTCAGATTCCTGATTTTAGAAATGCTTTGACCAGACTATGGAATGTGATTTTTCTAAGATTCATTCCCCTTAACACCCCCCCACTTTTCATCTAAAAGGGACTTCATTAATGGGCAAAAATCACGGGGTTGGGGTTCATCTCAATTATGCTGAAATCTACTGATGATGCTCTAGGACAGTGGTACTTACTATGATGTTCTGGTATACCTGGAGGCGAGTGGGACCAAAGGTCTTTCTTCATTCATTGAAAGATAACCAAAAAACTTCTATTAGCATTTATTTTATGCTATGTATTTTGATAAACTTGTCATGCATTTTATTTTGTTTTTTAATCCTCACAGAGGTAGATATTATTGTTCCTACATTTCTGCAGAGTCTAGAGAGGCCAAATAACTTGTCTATGGTATATAACCAGTAAAAGGGTTAAACTGACTCCTAAATCCCTGGCTCACATATATGATAAAGACAAATGAATATCTTCTCAATCCAAGAAGTGTCTCCTAGCCCTTTTCCATCCAGCTTGGGACTCTTCAGTCTAACCTATAAAAATCCTGGTGCTGCCATAGAAGCACTAGAATTTAGGAATTGAAACATCATTTCCTCACCCTATGGGAGGTTCAGGATTTACCTTTAACTAAAGAAATGTGTTTCAGGGGCACTTGGCTGGCTTAGTCAGTGGAGCATGTGACTCTTCATCTCGGAGTTGTGAGTTTGAGCCCCACATTGGGTTTAGAGCTTACTTAGAAAAAAACCGAAAGAAATATGTTTCAATCTCTCTTTCAAATACTTCCCAGGCCAACAATATATTAGTAAAATCAATCAATAATACTATGCTATTCTAATACATACTATTTCTCAGATACCTTCTTTCACCTTCTTCCCTCAATACTTACTCGACTTCTCAAATTCTTGTTTGGATATATTAAAATGAAATTAAGAAATTAGTTTAAATCCTCAATAACATTTTACTTCTTAGCATCCAAAGAATTATTTCCCAGTTTCTCCACTCATCCTAAAAATGTATTTCTTTAATAAAGATAAAAGCATCTAGGCAATGTAAATGCTGCTAGTAACATGTCAACCTGAAAAGACTTACTTAAAATTTTCTTCAAAACAAATTTAGAAATTCAGATCTTGGTTTCCAATACTATTTTCCAATAAAAGGAACCAGGGCTTCTTGGAGAAAAGACTGTTTCTAGGATTGAGGCAGGAAATATACAAGATGAGCCTGGAGCATCTTGTAGTGCCAGAGAATAAGGAAGGCTCAAACAAACAGAACTAACCACAGTGATGGAATTTCTTCAAGGGGCACAGGAATGAGCTGAAAGAGTTCTCATTGGTCAAAGCTAGAACAATTTAGACAACAAAATAAAGAAGTGCTACATTAGAGCCCACAGTATAAAGTAAATATCCATGAGTCCATACTGATATAAATGACTGAATGAATGAACAAGCAAATAAACGAGGGAGAAGAGACAAATCTCCTGTGCAGAAGAATTCCAAGTAATTTATATGGTTATTTCACTTGAGGGAGATGGAATATAACTCTTCACTTTTTAAGTACAGACTATACCTATGGACTTGTTTCCAAAGATTATAGTATGGAAAAGGAGGAGAAACATTAAAGAGTAACTTTACAGTGGAGAAACCTGACAAACAGATGTCAGACAGATGATCAAAGTCAACATCAATAGTCATCAGTCATGTTGGTAGTATCTGCCCTTGATGTGATGCAATGTGATGAGAATGGCACTTCACCTCTGTGGTCTTCCTCTCCAAAACCCATAACCCTAGTCCAATCAGGAGGAAAACATCAGACAAATCCCAACTGAGAGACATTCTACAAAATACCTGAGCAGTACCCTTCAAAACTGTCAAGGTCATCAGAAACAAGGAAAGTCTGAGAATTGTTACAGCTAAGATGAGTCTAAGGAGGCATGATGACATGCCATAGGGTGCCCTGGTGGGATCCTGAAACAGAAAAGGGACATTAGGTAAAAAAATAAATAAATAAGGAAATTTGAATGAAATATGGACTTAAGTAAATACTATATAAATATTGGTTCATTAATTGTGACATATGTACCATAGTAATATAAGTTATTAATAGTAAGGGAAACAGGCTGTGAGGTATATAAGAAGCCTCTGTACTGTCTTTGCAATTTCCCATAAATCTAAAAGTATTTCAAAATAAAATGTTTTATTTAACAGAATGAACTAAAGCCAGGGGCCTGGGTAGCTCAGTTGGTTGAGCATCCGACTCTTGGTTTCAGCTCAGGTAGTGATCTCAGGGTCATGAGATCGAGCCCCGCGTCGGGCTCCATGCTCAGTGTGGAGTCTGCTTGAGATTCTCTCTCTTCCTCTCCCTCTGCCCTCCTGCCTCCTGCTCTCTCTCCCTCTCTTTCTAAAATAAATAAATAAATCTTTTAAAAAAAGAATGAACTAAAGCCAATTCAAATCATGCTGTACCAGTTCCCTGGGAGAAGAAGGTAGAGACTAAATGTGAACACAAGGCCTTTGCCTATATGTAAATATCTATTGAATTACCCCATCTGAATCCAATTGGTTGAATTATAAACCAGTCTGCATCATTTTCCATAACTGAGGTTGGCATATGTGTAGTAATGAAGGGGCTAATGTAGCTTCTACAGTAAGCTCCAGGACACTCTTCTCCTTCCCCCTCCTTCCCACCCACCTTCTTCCCCCCCTCCCCAGAACTGAGCAGCAATATTAACCCAAGGAAATACCACTTGCAAGGACCTCTTTAAGAAACTGGTATCACTGCAGGTTATTTCACTAGATCTTCACTTCTGATCATATGAATTTAATTATTTTAATTTGAATTATTTTTTATGTTTCAGTTTTTCTAGGTCTGCTCTATCCAGTACAAGTAAACTATCAAATCCAATAAACTTCAGTTGCTTTTTCCCTAGGTTTTTCATTATTTCAAGACTCTTGTCTGTCAGCAATGAACATGGGGTAGATAAACCTTATGTAGGAAAGATGGTCTGGGATAGCTTGAGAAAAGTTTGTACCCTAAATGGAGTTTTCCTTCAATACCTCTCCTATCCCTTTTTAGATTCTCTGATTGGAGTCAGAAACCTAGCTCTATTGTGATTTCCCAACAAGGACACCCTACTGGTCAAGTTTTCCAAAAATAGGGTCTAGTGATGTTGTTCCACCTCTTTTCCTTCCCTTTTTAAAAGTCTTCTTTGTTCAGTGCTTTGATTTTTGTTACTTGTTGAAAAGGAAGAAATTCATATTCTTATTTACATTAAGAAGTGACTGATAAAAACAAGCACTATTCTCCTTGAAGATGTTGCATATTAAGAGGAGTCCCTGTAATGGCACTCCTGTGGTGAGCAGTATGACAAAAGGTTGTGGGGATGTTTTTTAGTACAGAGATCTTTCTTATATTCCCCAAGGTTAGGGAGACTGGGCATCCAAGTTTGCCTAGGACAATCTCATTTTATGCCTGTTATTGTGGAGTAATTATTAGAGGAAGCTGCTTTCACTCCCCAAATTACCCCAGTCTGTATGATAAATTATATGAACCCCCTATCAGAATCACCCCAGGCAAAATCCTGTTTCATCAAGTCAGCTTTCATTTATGAAGTACAAAAGTGAAGGAGCCAGCTAATGCTCATTACAGGGTATTGTTGATCGCCAACATTAAACACACTCTGTTGACAGCAAATGGAATTTTGCTGCTGATGGGATGTAACTAATTTGTTCCTCTGTTATTTCAATTTGTCTGTAAAGTTACCTCAGGATCTCAGGTGCTCTTCACATTAAGTTCTACCTTTGAATGATGTAAGTTCCCTAGGAACAAAAAATAGTCAAATGCCACCTAACTAAGCTCACTGAAGTTTCCCTGTGAACATCTAAATTTCTTTCAGATCTTTGTGAGTGTGCTATTTTTGAGTTGATGTTATCTGTGAGATACTATTTAAACCTGCTGATATAGAATTGGCTTTTCAGAAAATAAAAATTAAGATCTAAAGCCATCTCAGGTGAAGGAGAGTAAGTCACCAACTGACCTCTGTGAGACAATATTCCTTTGTTCAAGTTAAACCTTGGTCAAGTTGGGTTGCCCCAGGACCCATGGCACTGTGGGCAGCTCTTTGGTAAAGACTGATTTCCCTCCAAAATTTGGCTTTGCTCAGTTCTTTGAGGGCTTTTGGGAACTGAACTTCAGGGTTACAGTCTTCAGATGTTTTATCTGTAGAGGAATTCTAACATAGGAAATAGAAGGAAGTGTGAACTCTTCTGCCTTCCCATCCTCTCTCTCCTCCAAATCCACCCATGATGCGACCCTGAGGGAACCTTTGACAAATTCTTCTAGGGTGAAGTAATAATGATAGCACTGGCAGTGTGAGCACTAGTTCTGCCTACAGCATTTGGTGTAATCAAGGGTCTGTCTTCACAGACCATCATGGATGGGAGGAGAGGGGTTAGGAGGGAGGCAGAGGAAGAAAGATCAGAAGGGTCACTTGCTGAAGACCGTCAGTGACCCATGGCTGAGCATCCTCTCCTTACATTCTGAGAAGAGAAATCTGAGGAATATCCAACATCTGGTAATTACTCACCTGTGCGCTGGCTAATGATTGTAGTAATGAGATGGAGCAGGGCCAATCGTCTTCCTGCTGTGCTCTTATTAGTGAGAGATAGCATCTACTTGTCATGTTTCCATTTGTATACAATGTGTAACCTAGGTGAGGCGGGGATGGTTAAGGTGCAATTGAGATAGCAGGGTAGAGAAGTAGAAAATGCTCTGGGGAGAACAAGTAGAAATGGGACAATCAGTCACTTGGAGAAAAAGCTTACTGGGACAAGTGGAGATATAGGGATGGGACAGAACAGGTTCTTGCTAGAAAAGAAGACAAGGAAACATGCTAGTCACCTCTTTCCATTGTTACAGGTAATATTGCTGTGTCATAAACAACCTCGAAACTTAGTGACCAAAAATTACAATGATCTCTGTTCAGAGCTTAGCTGGATCAGAAACATGCAGGATCTCTCTTATCATCCAGTAGTCCAATATCTTTTCAACATGGGTCTGGCTTCAAAAAGGGAACACTCCAAGAGGAAAATCGTCAATATACAAGGCTTATCAATAACCTACAAAGGGCACCTGGATGGTGCAGTTAGTTAAGCATCCAACTCTTGGTTTTGGCTCAGGTCTGATTCAGAGTCATGAGATTGAGCCCTGCATCGGGCTCCACGCTCAGCATGGAGTCTGCTTGGGTTTCTCTCTCTCCCTCTCTCTCTGCCCCTCCCACTTGTGCCCTCTCTCTCTCTCTTTCTTTCTCTTAAATAAATAAATCTTTAAAAGAAAATAACCTACAAATAAAGAAATAATTAGGACTGCTGGATTCTGATTCTGGCTTTGCTGCCTTCAATGTCATCAACTTGAGTGATTTGCTTTACTCCTGTGGACCTCAGATTCTTCTTCCATGAAAACAAGGAGTAGACTAAATGTTTTTGGACCCTCTTTAATACTTATTTACAAAGAATATACTGTTCTTGCCCATTTCTCAGGAACCTTGGGTGGAATCTGGAAATAGAATAGAAAATAGCATATTGATTGTTATCACCTCATGGTGCAAACCAACTCACTCTCAATTCTTGTCTCCTTTTACAAATTCTCTGCTTCAATCCAGGGGATCTACTTTAGTGTTCCACCAAACTTTTCTTCTGTTTTATCCAGCTCAGCTATTTCATTCATGCCTATCACAGAATATCAGTGTAGCACCCAGATCTCTTGACTTCAAGTGTAGTGTACTTCTCATATAGCTATTTCACTGTTCGGCATGCATCACTCACTCCCACTCCCTGAAACTCAACCCCTGAAAACCTTCCTAATTCTTTAAAGCCTAACTCAAAGCATAACCTCCTGTGTATAGTTTACTCCTGTTACTCCAATGGAAAGTGACTTCTCCCTCCTCTGAACTACTTTTTCTGATTATTAGTTCTACTCATATGATACTTACATGTATGGTTTATATTTTCAAACAGAGTATGAAATAAAGAGCTCACCTCACAAATTTTATTGAAAGGCCAGTTGAAAGAATTGGTCTTTATGGAGGATTGTTGAAAGGACGATCAGGCCATCTATTCTGCTAAAATAGCCTAAAACTTATGTCTGATTCAAGTTACATCATTAAGACTACACAGTTGTACTGAACTCTCTTGCCTTCCACTATGAAGCTATTTACATTAGTTGTGACTTGGTGTTACATCCTCAGATTTCATTGAGTGATGTTGTAAGAGTCTATTCTGCATTGTGAGATGAGAGGCATCTTTTTTCTTAAAAAAGATTATTTATGTATTTGTTTATGAGAGAGAGAGAGAGAGAAGAAGAGAGCACAAGCAGGGGGAGCATCAGAGGGAGAGCAAGAAGCCTACTCCCTGCTGAGCAAGGAGCCTGACAGAGGGCTGGATTCCGGGACCCTCAGGTAATGAGCCGAAGGCAGATGCTTAACTGACTGAGCCACCCAGACACCCCCTGAGAGGCATCTCCTAGTCAACATCTCCCAGTGTCTCCTGTCTCAGAAATGTATTTTAGAGTAAATGTTTCATTTTCCCTGAGGTACTGTTGGCTTTTTTTTACTCCTCAAGAATGGGAACTCTAAAACCAATTCTATTGTTTTGTTGTTTTTGTTCTGTTGTTGTTCTGTTTTTGATTGTTTCTTTTGGCCACCAGGTTGCCACAGCCAAAGTTGTGATGCAATTACAAAAGTAGTCTTGTTCTTAGTCATTCTAAGTGGGCAAATATGTTTGCTTCTCTTAAGATAAGCATTTATCTTGGAGGCTGTTTTTTTCTTGATTTTTTTTCTTTGCTAAATTCTACTCTTTTCTTTTTTTCCAGTTACACCTATTTTTGTAATTGTTTTAAAATTTTATTTTTTCGTGATGGCATTCTATTAACTCTTTAATCCATCAAGAATTCATTTTGACATATTTTTTGGGAGGGGATGTTCTATACATTATTCCAAAGTATTTAGCCAATAGTATTAACATTAGCTATTGAATAATCAAACCTTTCCTGATTAGGAAGAAAATTTTGTTCTTTTCACACATTTTGAAATATATAAGTAATGCATGAATACATAACCACTGTGAATAATTCCAAGAATGTAGATAAAGCAAATTGCCCCATTTAGTCTCACATGGCCTGTCAATTTCAATTTTTCCCTCAGAGGAAATTTAATTCCTAATTTCCAGTTTTTCACTTGGATAAAAATGCTCCAATAATTTTACATGTATTTTTATACTCCAGAGTAAGTATTTACATAGGAAGATTTCCACATAACTGGAAGCGAAATATATATATATCTCCAGAAAATCTCTATCGATATGTATCTCTCCTGACAGTGTATGATAATAAATACTGTGAATAATTTCATCGTCTTCAACAGAACTAGATGTTTTAATTTGTGTAAGTTTTGTGCTTCTAAGTGTGTCTGAATCATTTTGGAGGTTATAGTGGTCTTGTGGTTATCTACATATTCAATTCAGGCCATATATAGTATCCTCTGACTCCTTCAACTTTAACTGCTGCCTATGTAAAATAAGAAATGCAGAACTCTTTTGTTTCCCTAGCCCTTCCTTCTGTACTTCCTAATCTTAGAACATGTAATCTGGAACGTTAAAGCCAGACAATTGTTACTAAATATATAGTTAACTTATATCTCATCTCTTTCAAAAATTATCTTGTATATTTTTATTCCTTTTTGTAAGCTTAACTTCCAACAATAACTGTATGATTAGTTAGTTTCAGTGCTTAAATTCAGAGTAATATACCACTACTTTTCTTTCTTAAGCTATCTATTTTCACCCCCTGATTGGTACTCGAGTAGGTCTTTCCATTTTGCTAAATGGATATCGTCTTAGGGCAGGTTCCCTAGAAACAGACTCTGAGACGGAGATGTACATGCTGAAGGTCGACTGGGGAGTGAGCTTGGGAATAACAGTGACAGGGGAGTGAAGGAAGCAGGATGGGCAGGGGAAGGACTGTCAAGGCAGTTGCAACAAAGGTTTCAGCCAAATCTAAGGAAAGCTCTGGAGATGGGATGGTCCTTCAGAGTTACCCTGAATTTTGGAGCAAGAGGGTTAGACCTTTGTACTTCCAAATGGACCAGTGATTGTATATGGCCTGCCCTCTGGAGGAGTATAATCTTGGCTTGCCATCTGCTGAAGACAGTTTATAGAGAGGGAATCAGCTATGAGCCCTCAGCAGCCAGCACTCCTGGCAGTTGGGAGAATGAGTATGTCTTTCCTGAAGTGGGAGATCCACAGCATCTACTACAAATAGCAACTTTACTGAAACACAATTTTAAAAATTTCTCTGAGTTCAAAGATTGTCTATTTTTTTAACGATTTTATTTTTAAGTAATCTCTACATCCAATGTAGGGCTTGAACTTACAACCCCATGATCAAGAGTCGCATGCCCTGCCAACTGAACCAGCCAGGCCCCAAAGACTGTCTATTTTTTTTCAAAAAAATTTATTTCCATATAATTGACACACAATGTTACGTTAGTTGCAGGTGTACAACATAGGGATTCCACTTCTGTATACACTATGTCATGCTTACCACAAGTGTAGCTACCATCTGTCACCATACAACCCTTTTACATTATCATTGGCTATATTCCCTATGTTGTGCCTTTTATTCCCATGATTTATTCATTCCGTGACTTGAAGCCTGTATCCTCCGCTCCCTTCACCCATTTTGCCCATTTCCCCCAACCCTGAAGTAGAATTTTTAACTCCCCAACTTTTCCCCCTCAAAATTGCATGGATGCTATTACTTGCTTTCTGAAATTTAATGGTGCAGGGAGAAATATGAGGCTGATCATATTCTTATTTTTTTCTAGGTAACCTGTTTTGTCCATCCAGACACATTTTTCCTTATTTCTCAAAATTCAAAACTTGCACCGGAATATGTCAGACATGAGTGTGTCTATTCATTAATCATGCTTTGTACTCCGCAATTGAAAACGGTTTTCTTCTGTTGTACCACCAACTACTGCACTATTTCTTTTGTTTCTTCTTCAGGAACACTGATTTTCTTCGTGAATGTAGGTTTCCATGCTCTTGTCTTCATATCTACCTGCTCTTTCTTTGACATCATCTTTTATCTATTTTTTCTATCTTCAGAGAATGCTTTGCAAATCTGTTCTCATTGCTGATTTACTTTCCTGCGGTGTTAAATCTGTTCTTTCCTCATTGGGTTGTGAATTTAAATTTCATTATTACATTTCTATATCTCTCGATGTCTTTCTCTCACTCAGCCATGCCCCTCTCCATCTGAGCCTGTATCTCGTGCAGTCTTTTGTCATCTCAGCTGATTTCACCATTTTCCTTCTAGTTACAGTCTATACTTTTTCTTGAGAACAACCAATGCTCTATTTATAAAAGTTGCCTTTATAACATGTAGCACAGGTTCAAGAAAGTGTGATTATCTCATGCACTTTCAGGCTAATATTTCCCTTCCCTGATATAATAAAATCTTTTTGTTAGGATCCACTTTTTAATTTGATTAATTTCCACTTGTCACTAAATGGTGAGGTTCAATCCAGGCTCAGTGTCAATTCCGCTTATTTGCTCTCCTGTCCAACAGAGTGCTAAAAGCATCCTCCTTTGTGATATCTAGCTGAATGACAACTGATATACGTAGCTCCTAACAAATATCTGGGATCCTGCGACCATTAATCCATTGCACCTCTCCTAACCAAGAAGGGATTTTCTCCTGCTCCTTTTGAATTTACATTATAAAGACAAATTGATTCCTGGATAAGTAGAAGCATTTTAGGATTTTGTGGTTCTTTTTTTAATGTGTGTATTTATTTATTTAATTTGTGTATTTTGCTAAAATATCATGTAAAACCCCATAGATTCTAGCAGGCATAACCCTGTTGCATCTATTCCAGCTTGAGTTCAGAAGACAATTTACCACCATCTTGGTATTGAACAATGGTTATGTTCCATTTCTAGGGACTAAACTCTTCAAAAGATTTTTTTTTCTTTAAGAGGCACTCTATGGGGGTGGAACAACAGCGCTAGCCTGCTTGTGTGCATGCCCATATTGGCTGCTACCTTGTTTCCTGGTTCGAGGTGGTTCCATGTCTCTGAGATAGGGTGGGGAATACTTAGTGGCAACTGGCAGACATTTTTTTCTTTCTCCTTTATATTTTTAGTGTTCAGATCCACAGGTTAGTGTGTGCCTGAGCCTCCAGTAGTATGCTGGTCCTTTGACTATTTTCTTTAAGCTCTGATTCCTCATCTTCCCTTGCTCTGCTCTGTATTACAGGGGGCAGGCCCTTACAGACTGGGTTTCCCACACTTCCATGTCAACTGGCTTCCAGCTGGGCACTGATGGCAGATTGGGATATGGGAGGAAATGAGAAACCATGTATTTCTTTTTCTGTTAGTCTGTCTGTCTTTCTCTCTCTGCCTCAGGCAGGGGCTGTGGCCCCTTCGCTGCAGCCTCTTCAGAGCCCCAGCTTTCAGTAGACAGCTCCATCCACTTTCACCTTGTAGATCCCTTTCTGATTCTAGCCCTCACCCGATGGCCCTTTCCTAAGAATGGGAGCAGCTTCTTGCTATTTCCAGTCGCTGAATTGCCTCACTCTTGTGTTTTGCTTCTCTGTTTTTCCATCAACTACATAACCAATTCCCTTTTCATCTTTCCTTTTGGAAAACCTAGCAATGTTTCTGTGTTCTTGACTTAGGCCTGATGAACACATTGAATTTCTCAAACTGTTGCTTTTGCTTAATAGAAATCACTTCTAGAGTCTGGGAGTCCTGAATTTCCAGTGTTGTTGCAAACTTACAGACCTCTCCATGTTTTTTCTTTGTGAGTATTTCAATGGAGAAAGTATAGGAGGCAAATACAAAACCATTAGCTAATACCTATCATAATACATTTGTCTCTGGCTGCACTATTAAGTATAATTTTATTATATCCTGAGGCTGTTTTTCTTTGTAGGAACCCATCTCCAATTACAAGGTGAAAACCATTGAGAAACAAAACTTTGAGTCATTATTTCATCTGAAAGCTAGTTTCATGATGTTTCTGTGAGACTGTGGACACTCTGCTATGAAGACTTGGTAGCAGAGAGGGCAAGGAATTTTTAAGGAAGCAATACCCTAAGAAGTGACACTGTAGTTAATCAGAATTTGCCAGGAATTATTCTCATTTAAGGCACAATATGCATGATTAGACATGTTTATTCTGGAGACATTTGGCTTGGTGTTTGTAGAGTTTAGGGATCCTTAAGACCACCCTCACATCTGACACCAGTTTCAAGTTTGGGGTCCCCAAGAACACCTCAGGTTCAATAATTTACTAGGACTGAAAGAACTTACTGAAAGCCACTAAACACACAGTTACAGTGTATTACTGTTAAAAGGTAGAGGTTAAAATCAGCCAAGGGAAAAGACACAGGGGGCAAAGCCCAGGAAAGTTCCAAGTGTGAAGCTTCCAGTTGTCTTCTCCCAGTGGAGTCATAAACATCATTAATTTTTCTTGGCAACAATGTGTGATGACACACCAAAATATTGCCAATCAAGGACACTCACCCAAGCCCTGCTGTCCAGAGCTTTGGCTGAAGCTAAGTCACAAAAGCATGGTTGACTCCTGACACATGGCTAGCCTTTAGTGTCCAGCCCATCTGGAGGTCAAGCTGATACTACATGTCCAAAATCTCTACTATAAGCCATGTTGTTAGACTATCTAGAGTGACTTGAAGCCCCCAAGTGAACAAAGACATTTTCATCAAGCAAGACATTCCAAGAGCTCACCTCCCAGGAGCTGAGGGCAAAGGCCAGACCTCTGGTTGAGTAAGGTTAATTTTTTACTGCTCAGTGTCCAAAAACCCAGAACTAAGCTAGAGTTCTTAACTTTCAGGTGGACTAGATAGGGAGTTTTATGGCCCAGCCTGGAAGTAGCCTGCTTCACTCTGCACATTTTTCATTGGTCATAGAACTTGATCATGTGGATTCTACCTAACCTCAAAAGGGGCTGGGAAATGTAGTGTAGCTGTGTATAGGAGGACACAAACATAGGCTAGTAGCTCTGTCACAATGGTCCTTTCTAGCTCCTGTTCTTGGGAACAATATAGTGCAGGGCTTCGGTGACCCGCAAGTTTAGATTTTGAACTAACAGTTCAAAAATTTTATAGGGATGATGGAATTTAAACTTACTGAGTTACAGGTGTCAGTTAATGGGAAGGGGACCAGTAGACTATATAGTATGAGGCCCATAGATGGCCTGTGATTTGTAGTTGATGCAAAGCCAAACTTCCAGTGTGATTTTGTGCCTCATCAAATATAAATACTGATAAGTGATTTCTGATTGGAGTCTCTTGTTGAATGTTTGTGTTTTTTTCTCCTCAGAAGATTAAAATAAACATTGGAAATAAGGAAATAAGTTAGATGATTGAACTATGGACTCTGGTCCATTAATCCCATATAACATTACTACAAGAATAAATTGTAGGCTAAGTGCTTATTGAGTGCTGGAATTCTATCCTGATTCTCAGAAAGTAGTAGGAAGTGCTCTTTCACTTGAAAAACAGAGAAAAACTGCAAAACAATGTAATTTCGAATTTATCAAGTCTTATTTAGGCCCTTTATCCTATGGTGAAAGTGTTGCTACTAGAAATTGGCAGGAACATTCTCCAAGGGATGCACGAACGTTTTCTAAGGTTGAACAGAGTAGCCATTCTTGCTTTCAAGATCTCTCTCTCTATATATATAATGTATTGATAGAGATGTAAATGTCCAACACATGAGGAATGCGTGTTCTCAGAAGAGCAAAAAGAATCTTTATGAACAATTGCATTGGAGTTCACAACTCAAATGCACAGAGAACTACTTGGTCTATATTTGGTTTCTTAGTAACCTCTACATTCTCTTCCACAGGATGACAAAATGACAGGATAAGGGGACCACTGACATGGTATCATTTGGGAAGGCACAAAGGATACTGACTTTCCTTCAATTATTGATCTCTAGTGGAGCTCCATTTTTCTCTCCATTTTTCACCCTCCAAATATACATATACGGACAAGGAAGTCAAGGACATTGACTGAGGTGGAGGGTGCAGGGGACTCTCTATTTCTCCTTCCACTTTGGACATGTGATGGTCTGGGAACAGTTCCCCCAGAGCATCTTCCTCCTCTATGGCCAGCAGCCTTGTGAGGGAGCAATTATATAAACTCTGGTCTGGGTCTTAACAAGACATAGTCTTTCTTTTTTCTCACTTGTTTTTCATCTGTGAGGTAGGTTGCCCTTCACCTTTGGAATGGTAATATACTTCCCTCAACAATTTTAAATTTCTTACTTAAAGCTCATCATGAGAAGTGTTAGTGTTTATTTCTCTCCTCTTTACTTTATCCAGTTGGTTATTCCTGGGTTTGGAGAGAACATCTGGACCTCACCTCCACATGCACCAGATGCTACTGGACCTCTGTTCTGCTAAAATAACTCGGAGAGCTGGTAGTCAGTAAATGTGATGCTGTAACAGATCATTTTTAAAGTCTCAAAGGCTTAACTAAATTAAATCAGATTTCTCTCTGTCATGGTATCATAGTCTAATACAGTCAGTAAGGGGACAAATTTCTTGACATGACCATTCATGAACCTGTGTCTCTTTCATCTTTTAATGCTTTGTGTTTCCATTATATTCAGTATTTTGCCTGTAATATTTCCAGAGAAGGGAGGGAGACTGGGATAGATAAGGAGTTTCATGGCCAGGCCCGGAAATAGTCTGCTTCACTCTGCACATTTTCCATTGGTCTCAGAACTAGGTCAACCTAACCTCCAAAGGGGCTGAGGAAGGTAGTTTAACTGTGTATAGGAGGACATGAACATAAGCTAGTGGCTCTGTCACAATAGTCCTTTCTAGTTCTGGTTCTTGGGGACAATATAGTACAGGGTTCATGCGACCTGGAGGTCACCCTAGCGCTGGACAATTGTGGTGTCCACTGTAGCATTTGAGAGTTTGGCTGCTCTAGAGCACATGGACCAGAGTAATGACATTTTTATGGTCATTTTGTTGAATATTTTTACAATGTGTTTTTGTAGTACATTGCTCAACATTTTAAAATAAATGCATAACAGGGGCACCTGGGTGGCTCAGTCGTTAAGCATCTGCCTTCGGCTCAGGTCATGATCCCAGCATCCTGGGATCGAGCCCCGCATCGGGCTCCCTGCTCCGCAGGAAGCCTGCTTCTCTCTCCCGCTCCCCCTGCTTGTGTTTCCTCTCTCGCTGTGTCTCTCCCTGTCAAATAAATAAATAAAATCTTTAAAAAAATAAAATAAAATAAAATAAAATAAATGCGTAACAATTACAAATAGCATCAAGAGGCAGTTAAGGCACAGAGGACACATAATATCCTGCACATCAGATACCCTGAGTCCCATTAGATGAGCATCATAGGGCTAAACTTTGAATTATGCAAACCTTGTGTTCTGTTGTGTTCTGTTCTGTCCAAGATTTTGGGGGGTAGGCTAGGAGAGTGGGCCTTGCACCATCTTCAGTGGATAGCCAGGTAGCATGGCAGTTACATGTGAGATGTCTACCAGCAAGGGACTTATATAGTAATGGTAGAAAGACAGGGGTTGAAGAAAGGTTGCTGTCCAGGGAAGATGGCAACATGGGCCAGAATGGTTTTGGTAGCTGGGATCAGGGACAGAAGAGAAACAGTTGGTCCCATGCAACAGTTAGGAGACCCATCTTGGTTACCCAGTGAACTACCTTCATGTAGTTTAATGAAACAATCATTGCCCGGGAGAGTTAAGTTTGCTTTGTTGGTGTATACTTTCTTTAATCCCTCAGAGCAGTAGTTTGGAATCATATTTGCCAAGTTTCTGATACTCTTTCTGTTAAGAGGTGGAGTCTGATTTCCCTGTCCTTGAGTATGGGCTGGCCTGAGTGACTTGATTCTAATGAGCAGAATGTGACAAAAGCAGTGCTGTATGTGACTTCCCAGACTAAATCATAAAAGTCTTTCCCTTGGCTGTCTGCTTCTCTTGAGAGCTTTGCTTTTAGAAACCAGGTGCCACACTATGAGAAAGCTCAGGCCACACAGAGACGCAACATGTAGACACGTGGCTGACAGCCCCAACTGAGGTCTCAGCTGACAGCAAGCATCAACAGGCAGAAACCTGAATAAGGAAGCCTTCCAGATAACTCTAGCTCCAGCCACCATCAGACTGTAACCACAAGAAATACCCCAAGTGAGAGCCACCTAGCTGAGCCCAGTCAGTCCCCAAAAATGTGAAAGATAAGAATGATAATAATAAAATAGCTGTTGGGATTTTTTAAAATTTATTTATTTGAGAGAGAGAGAGAGAAATGGAGCAGCGGGGGGGGGGGGGCAGAGGGAGAGAGAGAAGCACACTCCCCGCTGAGCAGGAAGCCCGACGCGAAACTTGATCCCAGGAGTCCGGGATCGTGACCTGAGCCAAAGGCAGACGCTTAACCGCTTAACCCGCTGAGTGACCCAGGCGCTCTAGCTGCTGGTTTTTTAATGCAACTAAGTTTATTATGCAGCTATGGATAACTAAACCAGGAGGCAATGTTACGGAAAACCCATTCTCATTTTCCTCGAATTCCTCTGTGCCTCCCAGGTACTTTACACTATAGTGTTTGAAAGAGTGGAGTATTGGGAGCGTGGGGCACGGAGGACACAGCGATGCAGACTGCCTGGTTCTTGAAGCCCAGCTCTGCAGCCGGTGGCTGTGCCAAGGAGCGAGGGAAAGCTTTCTCCTGCAGTCTCCCGAAGTAACGCCACCAAGCAAATAATATTGGAGCTGCAAAATGTATGTTCCTTGGGTCTCTTGTAAAATGGGAAGGGATAAAAGCATCTTCGGAAAACTTTGATATTTTAATTCTCCTGCAATCAGCAATCTAAGTAAAAACATGTGCTTAGCAGCGCAAATGTAGGCTGGGGACATGGGTTGTAAGCACCCCTAATTCCGCCCGAAGGTAGATGGCTGCCCTTCAGCCACTTAGTCTCTCTGGAAGTTTTCTTGTCATCTGCATGATATAGATAACTTACCTACCTTGCGGAATTCTTTTAAGAATCAATTGAGATAACGTATGTAATTCAGTGAGCCCAAGGCTTGACAACACCCAGTACATATACAGTAAGTATTAGCCAATTTTATTATACAAAGTGTCACCGTTTATCCACAGCATCTTACTCTGAAGAAATACCACTGTTTTGCTGTAGTTAACAATCTATGTCTGATAGCCACACACCGCCCCCCCCCAATTTGGTGATGATTCAGCAGTGCTTGTGACACCTGGTTACAGCTCAGCTAAGTGCTAGCTGGATACACTTGAACAATTCCTTCAAGCTGCAGTGTTTCCCCATCTATACAATGGAGGTGATAACAGCCAAGATCCAGCATGGCCACAAAAGTTGAATGGGGCTATTTGGGACTAAGGCCACCCCAAGGTCAGGAAGAGGGACAGTTGTGTCTTTTCCCAGCAGTGTCATTTGCATTTTCTTTGTTTGTAACCTCTAAGGAAGTTATGGGAAACACAGTTATTAGGAAAACAAAATACCCAGTCAACTTTTTTCTTTACGTGTGACTGGTGTCTTCTATTTTGCTCCCAGTGCTTACAAGTGGTGTGGATGGGATGCCACACAGGCTCATCACAGTGACAGAGAACCACCTACCATCGACAACAGAGCCAGTATGGAATAGAGTCGCCACACGGAAATGGCAAGGCTCCAGAGCTGGTGCCATTTTCCTACTCTTCTTAGCAGCCTGGGATTGAGCCTCTGAGAAAGGGTATCAGCGCTGGAGTCACAGGTAAATCTAATATCACTTCACTGAGACTAATTCGGGGGTCTTTAATTCTTCCCTGAGTTTAAAAAAATAATAATATTTTTCTCTCCTCCCTTCTCCTGTCGGGTAGAAGTAGGCGATTATATAGCGACTCATTGAATATTTTTGACGAGGGCCTATTGCTGTAGCTACACAACCCAATTAAATCTATAACTGAATTTGTAGAGTCTCAGTTTCCGGTAGATTCTTCTTCAGATGGAGCATTTTCCCCTATTTGCTCCCAGTAAACACCACCCCCACCCTCCTCTCCATCCCTTGTAGTAGAATTGTCCTGTAAAGGAATGACAACTACGCTTTGTTTTTATTTACATTAACTATTCTCTATTTTCCTGAGTATTCGTCAACCTGATAAATACTTGAAATTGTCAATATTGATTCAGAATCTGAATTGAGTATATGTTATATTTCAATATATACTTTAAGAATGTGTTAATATTTAAGAACCCAGACCTTCGGATTATATCTCAATTTGGCAGAAGTAATACTACTCTGTCTCAATATTTGGAATGAATTTAACATACATTTTTTTCCCTCTCTACAGCCAGTTTTTGCAGTAAAGAATTGAATTTCATATCAAGGCACAATACAAAAATAGAGAAGGGGATTTGTAAATACTAATTATTCAAATCCAAATCCATATATTCCTGTTTTTCTTACTGATTTTAATACTGTCAGCATTCAGGCAAATTGGTTTCTTTCTCGACATTTTTTTCAGGAGCATATTAACTTGTGTTAGATTACAAAAAAAATGAGAAATTCAGTAACAATAAGAAAAAACCACTGAAATGAGAGAAAAGTAGGTGTTTGAGGAGGAGAACCATTTCATACATTTTCTACCAAAAAATGCTGTTCTCTCTTTAGACCTTCATCACTTTCTTTTGCAAAGCTGTGGAACCTTAGTAACATACCAATTTCTAGTTACCATCTATTGATCTACGATTCAAGAAACAAAAATTACGGTTGAATGCATGTTGATTTCTTTGAGTCATTTTGACTTTGTTAATAATTAGGGTCCAGAAATTACCTACCTTGTGGCCTTTTGCATTTTCTAAAATAAACACAGAGAAAGTAACGCTTGAGTAAAGATATTCTCAAGTTTTAAATCTTGGCACAACCCACTGAGAAGAACTTGTTGTCACATAGCCAAATCATACTCCACACACTCTACCTCTAAGGAAAGCTTCAGCAATTTGCCTAGGTAAACAACAGAAATGCACGCCCATGCTCATGCCCTTGGTGGTGCAAAACTGTTCTTATTAAATATTGAGTGGATTTGGAAGAATGTTTATAAAATATGTATAAGGCAAAATAATAATATAAGGAACACACATGTACCCCCTTCAACCAGTTTCAGAACAAGGATAATATCTATGAGACCCTCTGTGAGATTCATTCTGATCTCAACCCCATTGCCTCTCCCTTTGGAGGCAACTCCTTGATTTTTGTTTTTAATTGAAATATAGTTGACACACAACGGTATGGTAGTTTCGGGTGTACAACATTAACAACTCCATACGTTACGGCTACCATGTGTCACCTTACAGCCCTCTTACAATATCACTGACTCTATTCTCTATGCTACACCTTTCATCCCCTTGACTTACTCATTCCCTAACTGGAAACCTGCACCTCCCACTCCCCTTCACCCATTTTGCCCCTTGATTTTTTTTTTAATCGTTTATCACATGCATTTATATTCCTAAAAATAAAATCATTAAATTTCCATGTTTTTTTTTTTAAACTTTATGCTTTGAACATACTGTCTGTACACATTCTTTTTCCACTTTTTTTTTGGCAGAGCATTATGTTTCAGAGATTCATACACACTGTTCCCTGCAACTACATTTCATCCGTTTCTACTGCTAAGCACTGTTCTGTAGCATGGGTATGCCACAACGTTATTTCTCCATCCTACTGTTGATCTCCATGTGTGGGGGAGGGTTCCAGTTTTACGAAATTATCAACCATGCTCAGTACAAACACGAACATTTTTGTAAATGCATCCTAAGATGGACATGCCTAATTTCTCTAGGACATACCTTTAAAGTCATCAATTTCTGGCCCACAGGGTATGCACATTTTAGCTTTTCAAAAACTGATTAATTTCTTTCTAAAGTAATTGTAAAAAATCTATTACATTCCCCACCCCCCGACCAGTCAGTGTAGGATATTGTCCATGTTTTTAATTTTTGCCAGCTGGTCAGTATATCATAGTATCTGTCTCTTTTGTAGTTTGAATTAGTTTCTCCCTGGTTCCTAATAAAAATTGCTACTTCATGTAGTTAATTGTCACTCGTATTTCTTCTTCTATGAAGTGTGCCTTTAAGATTTTTCTTTCTCTCTCTTTTTTAAAATTGGGATATTTGTCTTTTCATTATTGATTTGTAAGGAAGAGTTCTTTATATAGTCTAGATACGAATTTTGGGTTACTCGTATTTGTTTCAAAAATCTTCTCCCCATGTGTGACTTTTCATTATTTTGAACTTCTTCTAGAAGGTCTCAGACATGACATAGTCAAGTTTATCAATATTTATCTTTATTATTTATATTTTTGTGTCTTTAAGAATAATTTTCTCCTTAACAATGCTAAAAAGCACAATCTCTTATATTTTCTTCTAAAAGTATTATTAGTAACTATTCAAAGTTAAGTCCTGGGGCACCTGGGTGGCACAGTCAGTTGAGCATCTGACTCTTGGTTTCAGCTCAGGTCATGATCTCAGGGTTGTGAAATCAAGCCCCATGTCTGGCTCCATGCTCAGCAGGGAGTCTGCTTGAAGATTCTCTCCCTCTGCCCCTCTCAACACTCCTTCTCTCTCTCTCAAATAAATAAATAAATCTTAAAAAAAAACCAGTTAAGTCTTAAGTCCCACTTAATTGATTGTTGTGTTTGCTATGAAACAAGAACCCTATATAATTTTTTTCCATTTACATAACTAAATGTCACATCGCCATTTATTGAACTATCTCTCCCTTCTCCACAGATTTTCAGTAAAAGCTTTGTCATATACCAAGCTTCCATATATACATTAGATGCTTTCTGGGACCTCTATTTTCATCCATTGGTCAATTTGGCTATCTCTAGGCCAATACTTTGTTGTCTTATTAATATAGCTTCATAATAACTCTTGATTTCAGGTAAGGCAAGGCTCTCAACTTCTTAAGCCTTGAATATTCTTGGCAATATGAAATTCCACATATATTTTAGGATAAGTTTGTCAAGATTATAAAAAAATCATTTTGGCATTTGATTGGAATTTCATTGCATCTGTGTAGATCAATTTCAGTAGTTAAGGCTTAGAATCTCCCTGGATGTTCTGCTGTTGCTGTGTCCCGTGTAATTTTATGTAAAGTTCTGTCATTATAATTCAGGTGTAAATATTTTCTAATTTCTATTAGTATTTCTTCTTTGATCTGTGTGATATTTAGTTGTTTATTTCTTAAGTCTACAATGCTTAGTTTTTAAAAAATTATCTTTATGACATTGATTTCTAACTTAATTGTTTTGTGGTCAGAGAAGACAGTCTATGAGATCTTTTTCCAAATTTATTGAGACTTGCTTTATATTCCAGTACATGGTAAATTAAAAAAAAAAAGTCTATTACATATGTATTTGAAATTGACTTTGTAAAGAATTTAACCCAGACCAAAAGGTTGTGATAAAAATTTTAGCTACTTATAGGACTGTTAAGTTTTTCAATTTCCCCCTGGGTTAGTTTTAATGAGATATTAGTAATTTCATCACATCTGTATTCTAGTTCATATTTTTCTTAACAGATATTCCTAATCTGCTGCTAAACCCATTCATTGAGTTTTAAATTTTCAGTTATATTTCTGCCACTTTGAAATGCTTTAATTTTTTTTATCTTGTTTGTTTGCAGGTGTATTGTTCTTTATTCATATTTTATCTCCTTCTTTTATATCTTTAAACATATTGAACCTATTTAGAAAACCTACAGTGTTTCTAGTAATTCAATATCTGCATCATTCTGGGTCCGATTCTGTGCTCTATTATTTTTGCTGCTTTGCACTCACCATGTTTGATGTTTTACTCCTTTTGACTATGAATTCATATTTTTGGGAACTTGATCTAAGAGAATCCTTTGAGGTAAAGGTAGAAGCTCAGTTTGTTCAAAGGAGATTTTGCATTCTGTCCAGTACCTGGGGCATGTTTAGACCAGGACCACTTTAATACATCTCCTTAGGTTTTATTGGATCACCCCAAGTGTGTGAATTCCAGCTGCAATCTACATGAGAAATAACCTATTGTTACATATATTCAGAAGGAAGATTCCCGCCCTCCATTCATTACCAAATTTTAATATCAACGTTTCTTTTCTTTTCCTTGTAGGAAGAAGTCTAATTCACTTTTATTTTGAAGGTGTAGCCTTTTGAGTTCCAGCATTATGCATGTATGCAGGCATAAGAGTGATCTTCTATTAGACTCTCTGCTCTGGGTAGGCTCAGAGCTTTGTATCCTATCCCCCACGCCCATGAGGCCAGGACATCTGAAGCTCAAATTCACCTGGTTTGGCAAACATTCTCAAGATCAAAGCTAGATTAAAGTTTCCTTCGCCTCTCTGAGTTTCTGCTTTAATTTAATTTTCAGCTCTGAGCGATGGTTACTAATTTGAAAGCTCGTTGATACATGAAAAATAATTAGATGTTTCATCAAACAGGGTTTTTTAGTTATATTTAGTGAGTTAGGATTTTTTTTAAGGTATGTAGCCTGCTATACCGCTGTGTAGAAAAGTGATTTTCACATGTTTTCGTCTTCAGACTCCCTCAATGATAAATATTTTGCTTTAGTTTTTTTTTTAAAGCTTTATTTCTTTCAGGCAACTTTGTAAAATGTTAGCAATTTTTGTTGTTTTAAACTGTAAAACACTAAAAAGGATCTAAGTCTTATATTTGATCTGTACAAGTGGAAAAGTACATTTTGTAAGAATAAAGAAATGTTCTCCTGATAATTGAAATTCAATGATTATTAAGATTAAGGAAAAGCATAAGTAGTGGGAGTATTATATGCCATATTATTTTTTTAAAGGTAAGTATCTCTTTTTTTTTTTTTTTTTAGATTTTATTATTATTTATTTATTTGATAGAGAGTGACATAGCGAGAGAGGGAACACAGCAGGGGGGAGTGGGAGAGGGAGAAGCAGGCTTCCCACAGAGCAGGGAGCCCAATGCGGGGCTTGATCCCAGGGTCCTGGGATCATGACCTGAGCTGAAGGCAGACGCTTAATGACTGAGCCACCCAGGCGGCCCTATGCCACATTATTTTTAAAAAATTGTCTTACCCCTTCCCTGTTAAGTGTATCATCTAATTCCACTCATTGTCATATGACTTGCCAGACCTCCTGTGGGAACAATGTGCATCCCCAATTCACTCTTGGTTGGATAGGGGGAAATTTGAACCTCTTTCTTTTTGAACATTCAACTCATCAAATTATTGAGGACCTGTCATACTGAAAAGACTCTGCTAGGTGTCGTGGGAGATATAAGGATGAATGAAGTTTCTTCTCTGCCCTAGAGTAGCTAACAATGACATGGAAAAGACAGATGCATTCATCAAAAACTAAAATGCAAGGTAAACAGTAATGAGTGCTCCAGGAGGCCAAGAGAGTCTAGGGGAAAGAAGAATAAATTCTATCAGGCGACGCTGACAGTGGTATACTGGTAAATGCTTAACAACTGACCCTATAGGGATAAAGCCCTGATTTGTATCATTTGCCAATTTTCACGGTATCCATATTTTCACCATGGCCAATTTCAAACTGCCAATATGATGTCAGTCGGCTCAAACATTTCTGAAAATATAACAATTGGTTTTTGCAAGCTGGTACAAGGTGGCTCTACCCCTTGTGTTGGGGATAGCTTCTTGTAGTGGGACTGAGGTATATCTTAAAGAAAAGCTAATATTCTGGTATATGAATAGGGAGAGGTATTCCAGACAGAGGGAAAATCCTAGAAAAGGCAGACATGTGGGAAAATCTAAGATCTATTTAAATAATCCTTGGAATGCCGGTATGGATGGCTATAGTATCTATAGTATACATGGTGGAAAGAAAGGGTAAGAGGGGCCACTAAACGATGGCTGGGAGCTGCTTTGGTTGGTCCTTGCCTCACAAACAGATTCACTGAAATGATAAGACACATGAAAATTTCATGCTCTATGCCTTTGCCACAATTGTTTTTAATGTATAAAGGGTAATAAAACCAATGACAATGTACCCACCATTCAATCTAAGAAATTAAACATTACTAATACAGTACACACACACACATATATAAACCCTTTCTTCTTTACATACATATATAAGTAGTTATAGCTCTATATTAATAATTTATATATATAAGTAATATATAGTATTGCTTATATATATTTAAACTTGATGAAAAAGATTTCACAGGAAAACTGTATGTTGTGTTTATACTTGTGAAATTTACTTTGCTTTTCTCATTTATATTTTATTTGTTTTAGTCTTTCATGTTGATATTTGTAGTTCCAATTCATTTATTCTCATTGCTGTATAGTATTCTATTATATACATAGAACATACTTTTTTTGGTCAGCATTTAGGTTGTTCCCATTTTTTGGTTATTATAAATATTTCTGCTAAGAACATTTTGTACATGTCTCCTTTTAGATATGAGCTAGACTCTCCCTGGGGCAAATAACTAAGGCTGCAACATTATGTGTGTTTGTTTTCAATTTTACTAGTTACTACCAAGTTATTTTCCACAGGTGTTGGTATTATGACCTTTCCACCAGTCTCTGTTGCTCTATATTGGTATTAACCTTTGATATTGTCAGACTTTTAATTTTTTTCAATGATACTGGAGTGAATGGTATCTCATTATGATCATATGCACATTCTTTGATGTGAAGTTGAGCATCTATTCATTTATGCCATTTTTTACTCTTCTGTAAATTTTCTGTTCATGTAATTCACCTAGTATTGTTTTTTATCTATTAATGTGTTTGTTAATAAATGTAAAACATCTCTTCCTCAATCCCTCTGTCGATATCTCCCAAGATACTGAAAGAGCCCCATAAAACTGTTTAGAAACTTCTCGCTCATCCACTACTCACTGTGCATGAATGGATCTCATTACACTTAGTATGCTAAAAACATTGAGAATTGAGCTAACAGATAGACCTCTGTGCAGATCCCAGACTGACCACTGTGTGGTACACATACAGGACAGATCTGAATAGTACTGCAAAGTCTTTGGAAGCTGAACTGATCTGAAACCAGAGTCCATGGAAGATGGGTTGAAAGTTGCAGCTTCAATCTAAGCAGGTCAAGTGCCTGCTAAAAAAATTTTTTTTTCATAGAATATAAACAAAACCAGAGTCTCATGATCTAATATTCAAAATGGCCAGGGTACATTCTAAACTTACGTGACATATAAAGACTCACTAAAGTCTCAACTCACATGGGAAACTATAGTCAACAGATGCCAATATTGAGGTGACATAGATCTTGGAATGATCTGACAAAGACTTTAAAGAATCTATTCTAAAAATGTTTGGATGAGTAATCATGGACACTCTTGAAACAAAAGTTAAATTACAAAGTATCAGCAAAGAAAGAGAAGATATAAATAACAAAATGGAAATTTAGAGTGACTGAAACAAACAAAAAAAACCTCACTGGGTGGACTCAATAGTAGAACGGAAATGACAGAGCAAAGAGTCACAAACTTGAAGACAGACCAATAGAAATTAACTAATCTAGACAGTAGAGAGAAAAATGATAGAATATAGCTAACAGAGCCATAGGGACTGGAGGTGGGGGGACAACAATGAAAGATCTAGTCTGCATGTTACTGAAATCCCAGAAGGAAAAGAGAAAGAGTGAGATACCGAAAAAAATTCTTGAAATACATAATGACTGAGAATTGCCAAAGATCGAATATTCAAGAAGCTAAGTGAACCTAAAATAGAGTAAACCCAATGAAATCCATGCTCAGACATAGCATTATAAAAGTGATGAAAACCAAAGACAAAGAAAAAAATCTTCCAAAAAAAAAAAGAGGACACATTACCTATAGGAGAATAATAATGCAAGTATCTGTGGATTTCTCATCTGAAACCACTGAATGAAGAAGTGGCACAACATTTTTCAAGCACTGAAAGAAACAGCGGCCAACCTAGAATTCCGCATCCAGTAACAATACCATATAGGAACAAGTGAAATTAAAACAGATGAAGGAAAATTAAGAGAATGTATACAGATCTACCCAGAAATCATTTCTAAAGGAAATTCTACAGACAGAATGGAGGGAAACTTGGAACCTCCGGAATGATGGAAGAGCAACAGAAATGGCAAATATTTGGCTAAATACAGTAGACTATCTCCCGTTGAGTTCTTTGCAATATGTTTAATGGTTGTAAGCAAAAACTGTAACATTGTATGATGGAGAATTCAATGTAGGTAGGTTTAATCTATATATTGTAGTACCCAGGGAGGAGGATAAAGGGACCTACATGGACTTAAGGTTTCTATATTCCTATTAAAGTTCTAAAACATTGATTCTAAGTAGACTGTGATAAGTTAAGTATGTATATTGTAGTCACCAGAGCAGCCACCAGACAAATTATATGAAGAGATGTAGTCAAAATCACAATCAATATGTTGTAATGGAATACAAAAAATTGGTCAAATAACTAAAAAAAAAAAAAGTAGGCAGGTAAAGAGGAAACAGAGAGAACAAACAGAAAAAATACATAAAATGGTAGACGTAAATCCAAACATGTTGATAATTAGATAAAATGTAAATGATCTAAACATGTTCATTAAAAGAGGTTTTAGAAATGAATTTTTAAAGAAATGACCCATATGCTGTCTACAAGAAACTCATTTCAAATCTGACATAATAGATTAAAAGTTAAGGGATGGAGAAAAATATATCACACAAACATTAGTCAAAAAAACCTGGAGTGACTACATTAATATCAGATAAAGTAGACTTTAGCACAAAGAAGATGCTAGAAATAAGAGAGATAGTAGGTTTACAAAAAAGACACAATTCTAAGCAGGTACTTCTTTAGAAACAGAACTGCAAAATACACGAAGTAAAAATTTATAGAACCAAAAGAAAAAGTCAGGAAATATGCAATTACACTTGAAAATTTCAACACTGTTCTTCAGTAATAGAAGGAGTCAACAGAAAATCAACAAAAATATTGACCAATGCTATCAACCAACTGGATCTAACTGGCATTTAGAGAACACTCCCATCAACAACATAATACACATTTGTTTCAAGTGCACATGGAATATTCACCAAGATAGATCATATCCTGGGCATAAAACAAACCTTAACAAATATCAAAGAATGGAAATCTTACCAGGTATGATCTGTGTCTATAGGGAATTAAATTAAAAATTAATAACAGAAGGCTAACAAGAATTTCTCCAAATGCTTGGAAATTAAACAATATACTTATAAATAATCCAGGAATCAAAGAGTAAGTCTCAGGGAAATTAGAAAATATTTTGAATTGAATGAATATGATAATACAATGTATCAAATTTATGGGACACAGCTAAATCTGTGCTTGCAGGGAAATTTATCCCATTAAATGCATATATTAGAGAAATACCTGTCCTAAAATATAACATTATTAAATTTCACAATGCTATGAGTGCAAAGACGATCTTTAAAAATTTCAAAGGAAAAAAAATAGATTGCGTGCTAACATAAAGGACTGGAGTCAGAATGGCCTTAGATTTCTCCAGAGTAAAAGTGGAAACTAAAAGCCACTGAGCAATTTGCTCTAAATTTTGAGGAAAAATTATTTCTAAGTTGGGGTTCTTTGTTCTTGGAGTTTCAGCCCAATTATCAATCAAAATTAAAGATAAAATTAATACCATTTAGGACACTGAAGTTCTCCAGAATGGTTCCTGTACATCTTTCTAAGAAAGCTCCTAGAAAGTGTGCCTAAACCAAATGAGGGATGGGGAGCCCGGGTGGCTCAGTCAATTAAGTGTCCGACTCTTGGTTTTGGCTCAGGTCCTGATCTCAGGATGGTGGGATTGAGCCCCAGGTCGGGCTCCATGTTCAGTGGGGAGTCTGCTTGAGGATTCTCTCTCTCCCTCTCCCTCTGCCCCTCCCCCCATTCATGTTCTCTCTCTCTCTCTTTCAAATAAATAAATAAATTTTTAAACCAAATGAGGGAATAAGCCAATAAGGAGAAAAAACTTGGGGTCTATGTGTCAGAGGAGCTAGCATAGCTGAGGGACAAAGGACATTCTCAGGATTATGGAGAGAGGGCGTATTAGTGATGACAGCAATGCAGCACAGCTGAACAGCACACAACGAGGAATTAATGAAAAAGATAGAGGTCTTCAAGTAATGTCCCTTTCCACTGCCCCTTCGGAGAAACGAACTGATATATTTGACTGAATTGGGAGGAATTTCACAGTTTTAGCGGTGGGTGTGCAAAGAATCATTGATAGGTAAACAGAAAGCTAAACAAAGGAACAAATGTGATAATTATATTCCAGGCAACACAAAGGTGTGCAAGAAAGGAAATATGATTATCATATACAAGTGGCTTAGCTCTGAATAATACATATTCAGTTATGATAACGTAAACTCTGAATATTCAATTTGTCAAAAATGGAATATCACTCTGTTAACAGAATAGGCAGAGGCACAGAAGGGGTTGTGTAAGAATATGAAGTTCTAAGTTTTGATCACAAGAATTCATATATGGTGTTTGAAAATGGAAAAATTAATACATAGCAGCATTGTATGTTGTTTAGAAATCTGAAAATAAAGACAAAAAAAAAAAAAAAATCACAGCCAGAAGATTTGAGTTGTTCCCTCCGGAGAGAGAGAATCACATGTGGAAGGAAATAGTCACGCTGTTCAATTATAAACTCTTAGTAATATTTTACTTTTTCAGATATGTGTATTACTGTGATATAAATAAAAAGAGTGCTCAGTGCTAAAATATAATTACAGCTCTTTCTAGCAAATAGTAACACTAGTAATAGTAGTAGCCAATCTTTATATAGGACCTACAGTGTGGCAGGGCCCACGCTAAGAGCTTTTTATCCATTATTTTATGTAATTCTGACAGGCCCCATTTGAAGCAGATACCATTTTTCAGAAAATGACATTATGGTTTAGAGAGGTTTTGTGAATTATCCAAAGCTGGTATAGTTGGCAGGTGCCTTTGCGAAGATAAGAATCTTAGCCTCCTGACTACAGGGCCCTGGTTTCTAACTGCATTGACATTTTATGGTTTTTCCAGCCTAAGGCACCATCTCTCCCCAGCTGAGCCCCAGTCCGAAAATATAGGTGGTGGCATCAAAACTGCCATGCTTGGACATGTGAATATAATATGGGAAGATGATTTTTCTCTTTTGTTCTCACCATGCCGGTGCCCCCTCCCCCTTTATCTTAAAAGCAAAGAATTGTAGCCACAAATCAAAAACTACTTTCACAGCTTCAAGATTCTTTTAGTCTTTGGCTTCTATCACTGTGCTACTTGTTATACATATTTAAACAACAAAAAATGATGTAAAATTTCCTTTCTAGAACTCTTTAAAGCGTCAACATAGATTAGACGGCAGATAGTAAATTTCTTTTAGGATTTTAGTAGGACAGAAAAAGAAGTTTATACATACATACTCTTGCCTTTTAAAAAGTAAGTTTGACATTGGGTATATTTAAAGTTCTAAAAATACCTCTCACGAAGCAACTTTTCTTTGCCCTATCACAGCTTTCCATCGTTGGCCAGCGCATTCTGGAAAACATCCCAAATATTTGAGTCTGTTCTTCATCTCAATTCCCTGTCTGCTTATTCAAGATGAGAATCCAGGGACAGAAATAACTCAGGAAAATAGCAGGGGAAAAGCATTTATCAGCAGGAAGCTAAGGAAAGCACATTCATGGATCAATCTCTTTTAAGTCAGCAAAAATGAAATTTCTCTCCCCACTGCCACAGACCAAGCATAGTTTAAACTTTTGAGGAGATGTCAAAATGATTTCTCTATATAAATAACAGCCTCTATGCTAACTATGTTGGTCACCATTCTCAGACACAATACTGATATTAAAACTGATGTTAAAATGGACAGTCCAGGTCTTTTCTATTAAAAAGCTGAATAAAGGGGGTGCCTGGGTGGCTCAGTCGGTTAAGCGTCTGCCTTTGGCTCAGGTCATGATCCCTGAGCCCCAGGATCGAGCCCCATGTCCGGCTTCTACTTAGCTGGGAGTCTGCTTCTCCCTCTCCCTCTGCCCCTCCCCGCTGCTCGTGCTCACTCTCTCTCGCTCTCTCTCAAATAAATAAATTAAAAAAATCTTTAAAAAAAGGAATATAAAAAAACCCTGAATAAAGACTCATTATTTCTAGGGACCGAGATTATCATCATCAACACCATGAAAATACGGATTTTAGTCATCTTTAGAGATTTTCTGCCTCAGGGGCTTCCAAAGTTCTCCTCATGGGTAGCGAGAATGGCAAATATGGGAGAGAGGTTTCGCACATGCCACAGTTGAGAGAACTTCACTGTCAAGTTTTTCTGCTTTGCCCACCAACCAAAGATCACCGGGAACCGTTTTAGTTAATAAACAGGTTTACTATCATTGCAGCAAGGGCGGGGGGGCGGGGACTGCACACTGCAGAAAAACATTGGAGATTCTGTGAAAGAGAAAATGGACAAGGGGGAGTGGTTGGCTTACTACAGGATTGAGGCTTGTGTTAGGGTGTTTTTTGTTTTTGTTGTTGTTGTTGTTGTTGTTTGTGGGAGGGTTCAGGAAGCAAGGGTCTGTTTTGAATCGACTGCTGTCAGGAATCTGGGGCAATTCGATGGTTGGGTATCTTAATTTTTCTCTAAGAGGTAGGAGGAAGAGAATGAATGGGGCTAGAGTATTCACTGAAGAAGCACTTGTCACTCATGCTGACCGAGAAAGTGGTTGTGGTAGCGTTTGGTCATTCTGTGATTGCCCAATGTCTCTGTTAATATGTCTGTTCAGGCATCGTTATGAAGTATGAGGTGGTGTTTCTATTATTTTGTTCCATCACAGTCATGGGGGGGGTCCTTGTCTGAGGTTGATATCCCGCAATATTGTTTTTGTCCAGCAGAAGAACACCATGCCTTAACTGGAAGTAACTAGGCCAGCTACCAGGCATCAACTGTCAAGATTTCTCTATTTTTGGGGAACAGCTTTATTGAGATATAATTGACATACAAACTACATATCTTTAAAGCGTAAAATTTGATGAATTTTGATGTATATACAACTTTGAAACCATCACCACAATCCAGATAGTGAATACATCCACCACCCCCAAAAGTTTCCTGGTAACCCCTTTATAATGCTCCCTCCCCCATCTCTCTATCCATCCTAAAGCAACCACTGATCTAATTTATGTCCCTATAGAAGAGTTTGCATTTTCTGGAGTTTTACAAACTAAATCATATAGTGTGTACTCTCTTGTGTTGGGCTTCTTTCACTAAGCATAGTTATTATGTGCTTCACCCAGGTTGTTGTGTGTATCGATAGAAAATTCCTCTTTATTGCTGAATAGTATCCCATTGTATGGACCTATCACAGTTTATTTATCTATTCATCTATTGGTGGACATTTTGGTTGTCTCTATTTTTGGATCTTATAAATAAAGCCGCTATAAAATTCTTATACAAGTCTTTGTACTGACATATGCTTTCATTTTTCTTGGGCAAATACCTAAGAGTGGAATGGCTGGATCATATGGTAGATGTATGTAGACGTTTTTATGAACTTCTGAGCTGCTTTTATCTCTCTCAACTTTTTGAGTTTTATGTAAGATGTTCAGTATCTTAGAATAAAAGTTTCCAATAGTGGGGGCAAGTGGGATGGGATTTGAAATCCACCCTTCCAGCTAATCCATTTTGTGTATAGATAAAATAACTGAGACCACAAAGACTATATGAATGCCTGTAAGTAGGTTATCAGACTCAGCACCAAACCCCTGGTCTCTTAGTACAGAGGTCTTGCTTTGGCTCCAGGATGACCATCCCTTACTCTGCAGAAAAGAAAAAAATGCAAAGATCTAATCAGAGTAATTGTGTTTATATTCCAGGTAGCTTCATGGTGCAATCACTAAAATGTCTTTTTCTCTGTTATTTTTGTCATTATCCCATCCAGATGTTTATCACCTTGTGTCCAAATTTCTGTAACATCATTCTTCCCCGGGTCTATGCTCTCCCCATTCCACTCCTCTTTGTATAATGATGATGGATTAATTTTCTGTCACTGGCTCCTTATTCCTTACTCTGTTGAATTCGATCTCCTCTACCTAGTCTTGAATGCCATCTCTCACCTGAAATTGCTGCTCATACCACTCTTGCTCCTTAATCTCCCTAGGGTCCTAAAACATCTTATACACATTGTATACATTACTGGAAATGCTTTTAAAATTTGTGTAGCCAGGGGCGCCTGGGTGGCTCAGATGGTTAAACGTCTGCCTTCAGCTCAGGTCATGATCCCAGTGTCCTGGGATCAAGCCCCACATCAGACTCCTGACTCAGCAGGGAGCTTGCTTCTCCCTCTCCCTTTGCCTCTCCCCCTGCTCGTGCTCTCTCTCTATCTCTGTGTCTCAGATGAATAAATAAAATCTTTAAAAAAAAAAATTTGTGTAGCCATAAAACTAAATAAAAACCTTTTCACTTGTTAAATGATAATGAATTATAAATGCAAACAAAACCCACAAAATAAAATAAATAAAATTAAAATTTTAATATGATCAAGAATGGTTCCCTAAAATGAAACTGATGATATTGGTTTTGATAAAAATAGGCAGATATATTTGAATATTTCATTATTTTTGTTTAATTGATTCTTTTTATATGGAGAATGATGGGCCATCATGTCTCATTGCTATTTATACTAATGCAATTTTTCAATTTTAATGCTGATCTAATTTTAAATCACCAATTCTTTACTTTGATGGTATAATCAATTTAATACTGCACTCCAAAATCCGATACTGAAAAATTAAAAATTAAAAACAGTTGTTGCAGGTTTACTACTCACCATTTTTGTCCTCTTCTATTAAAAAAAAAAAAAAATGAAAGAAACAACTATGCAGCGAATTCATTGGCATCGTGAAATAGTCCTGACTGCGATGGCTCTTCCTTCTTTTTTTTGATGAAACTTGTACCCTGAGAGCTATTTGATGACTCAATTCTCCACTGAACCTCCGTAAAAAGCCCTCCATGCAGCAGGTACTAATATAGTTGGCCTTTACTTGTGAACATAATGATAAACAATTTTGGTTCCTAGAACTCTTTGGCAGTACTGGGGGATGAAGTAGTCATCCAGATGATCAAGATTAACTTTCTTTATATATCTTTAGATTGCAGTCAAGTTGAAATTTTCAATTTGTTGAAAAAAAAATTCTTACTCTCTGTCCCCCTAAGAATAGGTCTAGGGAACAATAGATAGGGATCTGGAAACCATAGTACGAAGCATGTGTACCAGGTATTGCATTATATAGTGTAGATGAGAAACAGAGGTGCTTTGTCAAAATCACCTCACTGCTTATTTCACAGAAGGAAAAAAATAGGACAGAGAAGATCACAGCAGACAAGAGGCAAGTAGGAAAAGGTTTCCTCTACTCCCTCTACCAGGTGGCTAGCAAATAAATTTAAACATATGGCAAATTTATTTTTCCATTTATCAAACAGCCATTTGCATTCTTTGTAAGTGCCCGGAATGCAAAGAAATAGGACTATGTGATTTCAAAGGTTCTCTTTGCTTTCCCTGCAGATAATAACATCCGTTGTGCTCAGCAGTCCTCAATAATGTGATTCTGGATTCACAGCAACAAATGAGAGGCTGAAAGATCTTTGGTGATTACACTATTTATATAATTCTAGAGGAAGTCACCCATCTAATAAATAAAATGAGGTTATAAGGCAGAATAGAGTGTCCAAGGGAGCAAACACAACAGAAAAAAGAGAAAACAAGAAGTATATGAAAAAAAAAATGAGAAACACCCCCAGAGAGAGAGAAAATGAAAAATAGAGATGAGATACCAACCTGAGAGCAAGGTGAATATTCTCTTTTGGAGCCAGTGGAAATATTCCATTTAGTGCAAGCAATATAAATTGCAGTATTTTTGGTTAATAACTTTGATATATGAAGTCCTTTAAGAACACTAATTACCGAGTTTTCATTGGTAAATATTCAATAATAGAGTTCATAACATTAAATTAAAATTCACTGAGGCTGAATTAATGACGGTTCATATTGCTGATAAAGGGTATATTTTATGACTTAGTACCTCCATGATTTTTTTCTGGATTTTACTCAGATCTCATCAGTTTTTCCATGATTGTTCTTTCTCTGTTATGGAGTCCAATCCAGGAAACTATGCTTTACATAATTGTCATGTCTCCTTAGTCTCCTCTGGTCTATGATGGTTTCAGTCTTTTCTCATTTTTTATGACCTTGAGAGTTTTAAGCAGTAGTGGTCAGCTGTTTTGCAGACCATCTCTGAATTGGGGTTTTTCTCATGCTCTCCCCCACAATTAGACTGGGGTTCTGGGTTTGGAGAAAAAAAAAATCTCAGACATGAAGTGCTCTTCCCATCACGTCACATCAGGGAGCACATAATATTAATGATATGACTAATAACTGATCGTGTTAATCTAGTTCACTAGTTTAAGGTAGCATTGCAGTAGAATTACTGTTTTTCCCTTTTCCATGCTCTACTTTTTGGAAGCGAGTCAGTAAGACCAGGCCACACTCAATGGTGGAGGGAGAGGGAAGTGGTAAGAATGAATCACCTCCTAGAGTAGAGAGCTTCTACATAATAATATCTGGGATTCGTTGGGAAGGAAGATTTATTTCACCATTTATGTATTTATTCAATTGCTTATTTATATTAGTGAGGACTCATATATTTATTTTGTAGTTTGTTATAATCCAACACTAGATTATTGATACTGTTGCTTAAATTGTGCCAGCTCTGGCCACTGGAAGCTCTTTCAGATTGATTCCTGTGTCCCTTCGGCATGATTTCATTCTTTTGCTTTTTGAATGCTTCCTGACTTGCTGGTACTACAAGATGCTCCAGGTTGATTTTGTACTTCCCTGCCATAGCCCTAGAGTTAGCTCCTTCTACAAGTAGCCCTGGTTCTTTTTATTGGAAAATGGTCTTTAGAAGCCAACATAGGGGCTCTGGATGTGCTTGTTTCTACTGGGGTATCATTGCTTCTAGGCCCTCTCAGCAGACAGAGCTGGGAAATAGATCCCTGTGTGCTCACCCATGTGTACACACAACTTGAACTGTTTCTGTCTTTATCCACCTATATCTATAGTAAGCTAAGTGTGAATTCATACCGCTCTCTCTGACTTTAATCCATCACTCCATGGATTATTCTAGCTTTCTGCTCTTACCTACCAGTCACTTCTCTTACCAACAGTGAAGAACTTGACTCTCACCATCCACTGTCCATTTATTTACTTGTTCAACTCCCGTATGCATGTGAAGCACTTTGAGAGAATTGTTAACACATACCCTTGGGAGAAACCAATTAATCAACTGGGCTACAGTGGTTCCATACTGTTCCTTTTGTCTTTAACCTTAAGTTTCCAGCCAGGACATTGTTTCTCGAAGTTATTTAGGTCAGTTCCTTTTTTCCTAGCCCCTTCAGTGAGATTATGTCATAGTTGTAGCATTGTTACGTGAATTTATCACAGTCTGCATTCCAACATTGAAGTTCATTCTTTGTGTTGTTGGTTCGCAAACTGCCCCCTGTACACAGAGGGCAGGAAGAGACTGAAGGAAGAGGCAAGCCCATTCAGATTGGTAGGTGGCAGTTTTATTAAGCAAGGGAACTTCTGAGGTGGCCTCTCTTTGGTGGCAAGAAGTTCTCTGCACCTGCTGGCCAGAATCTTAAAATTTATAGAGGCCTTAACTGGGCTTGGTCATGTGTGCCATCCAGCTGGTCACCACAACACCTTATTCTCTCAAAGCTATGCCCTTGGAATAGCTCCCACGGTGGGAATGGTAGACAAATTGTACATTTGAGGAGGGGGTAAGGAGCCTTTGATTGCTGGGGTCCAGCTTGAGGGTCAATTCGCAGTCAAGTCTTCTCAGTGGCCTCCAACACTCCATCCCGCATGACCAGCTCTTAAATCTTACATATCCCTCTTTCCCACATGTGCCCTGAGTGGTCAGCAAGGATTTTCACCAGTTTAAAAGTGGCTTGTTGGGTGGCTGTCTGGCCATCTGGGCAGGATATCCATTGCAAATTCCAGTAGATGATGCCTTTCCCAGGCAGGATAGGGTTTGCTCTTCTCATCAGCATAGTATGTTGATCAATGTTGACAGTCAGGGCGATGACTATTTCCTGAGACTCTCATACCTTTACAGCATTGGCTGTCTTGGCAGGGGTCCCCAATCTGGCATATGGGACAATGGGCCTTACTGGTTGATTATTCAAAGGTATTAAAGCCTGGGACAGTACTTTACTCTACCTGGCCAAGGTGATTTTACTTATTAGTAGTTTAATCTGCTGCTTTAATATTCCATTTTTCCTTTCTATTAAACTAAGCTATTAAACTCCCTTAACCTATAAAGCAGATGGAACCTCCATTCCTTGTCCTGTTCTTCTGCCCAGTCTTGCATATTATGACCTTTGAAATGTGACCCCTGATCACCGTCTATTTGATGAGAGTATCTGTACATAGTACTCAGCTTCTCTCAGCCCCTGTGGTGATAGCCTGGTTTGGGCCGCAATAAGGGAAATTGGGTCAGGCCCGACAGTGTCCACACAAAGCAAGACATGTTTGGAACTCTCATGCAGAGGGAGGGGGGCCAATACAAACAATTTGCCAATCCCTTATCGGTTGGAAACTCCAGTGGCTGGCCGCAGACAACTTTTGCAGTTGACTTGGGTGTTGTCTGGAACACACAGGACATGCTGTTACTGCATTAACTAAGTCACCATATTTCAAGGGCAATCTGGCATCCTTGGCAATATGTCTTCCCACCCAGGTGCTCCAGTGGCCACTTTTTCTATGCACCAAATTTGCTGTATCAAGAGTCAGTTGCTAATGCTCATACTCAGGCTAGGCCATCAGCTTCCTGATTGCCAGCAGGAGGGTGGGGGATGGGTGAAGTAGATGAAGGGGATTAAGAGCTACAAATTTCCAGTTATAAAATAAGTAAGTCACAGGGACGCCTGGGTGGCTCAGTTGGTTAATCCTCTGCCTTCAGCTCAGGTCATGATTCCAGGGTCCTGGGATGAAGTCCTGCTCAGCAGGGAGTCTGCTTCTCCCTCTGCCTGCCGCTCCCCCTGCTTGTGCTCTTGCTCTCTCTCTCTCTGACAAATAAACAAATAAAATCTTTAAAAAAAATAAGTAAGTCACAGAGATGGAAAGTACAATATAATGAATACTATAGTCAATAAAACTGTAATAGCGTTGTATGGTGACAGATGGCTGCCAGGATTTAGGGATGATATGGAGAGTGGCAACAGGAGAGAGGTTGCTATGGTTATAGAAGGGCAACTTTTGTGGATTCTTTGGTGATTGAACTATTCTGTATCTTTTTTTTTTTTTTTAAAGATTTTATTTATTTATTTGACAGAGAGAGAGACAGCGAGAGAGGGAACACAAGCAGGGGGAGTGGGAGAGGGAGAAGCAGGCTTCCCACTGAGCAGGGAGCCCGATGCGGGGCTCGATCCCAGGACCCCGGGATCATGACCTGAGCCGAAGGCAGACGCTTAACTGACTGAGCCACCCAGGCGCCCCTCTGTATCTTTTTTTTTTAAAGTATGCTCTACACCCAACAGGAGCTTGAACTCATGGCCTTGAGATAAAAAGTCACATGCTCTACCAACTGAGCCTGCCAGGCACCCCTCAACTATTCTATATCTTGACTCATAGTGGATACATGGACTTATAGAAGTGATTAACTTGTATGGAACTAAATACACACAACATACCCAAATGAATACAAGTAAAACTAGGGACATCTGAATAAGATTGATAGATCCTATTAATATCAACATTCTTGTGATATTTTGTTATGATTTTGTAAAATGTTTCCATTGGGAGAAACTGGGATCTCTGTGTTATTTCTTATAACTGCATATGGATCTACAATTAGTTCTGTAAAACTTTCAACTGAAGAATCAGTTGACTATATTTCTGTGGTCTACTGCTGGGCTTTCAATTCTATTCCCTTGATCTATGTGTCCATCCCTTTGCCAGTATCATATTGTCTCAATTATGGTAGCTTTATGGTAAGTTCTGAAATTTTCATGATTTTTTAATATTTTTCATTTGTTCTTGCTTATTTAATCTTCTGGCCACATTTAAAAACAACTGTGTCAATGTATAAGTATGTGAATTTTTTTTAATTTTTCATTTTTAATTCAATTTAATTAACATGTAGTGTATTATTGGTTTCAGGGGTAGAATTTAATGATTCATCAGTTGCTTATAACACCCAGTGCTCATTCCATCAAGCGCCCTCCTTAATGCCCATCACCCAGTTACACCATCTCCCCAACCTCCCCTCCAGCAACCCTCAGTTTGTTTCCTAAAGTTAAAGAGTCTCTTGTGGTTTTGATTGGGACTAAGTTAAACCTTTAAGTGAATTTGGTAAGAAATGCAATCTCTAAAGCATTTAATTTTCGCATTCAGCAGTATGGTATGTTTCTCTTTTTATTCAAATATTCTCTCTTGTTCAGTCTTATTCATAGAGTTTCTGCATTTTCGTGTTAGAACTGTGCCTTTAGGGTTTTATGATATTTGATACTATTATTGATTTAATCTTTTAACTTCAACAGTATTTTCTGGCGTATATGCAAGTGATTTATTTCTGTGTATTTTTTATCCTGACATTTTACGGAACTCTTTAATTCAAAAGGTTTTCAGTTGATTTTCTTAGGTAAAGCATGTATCTTCAGATAATAGTTTTTCCCTTCCTTTCTGAAAGTTTTGCCTGTTATTTTGGTGGTATATCTTATTATGCTTATTGACCAGACATTCATAAAACTGGAGCATAAACCTATTAGAAAACTCTAGGAGACAGCGTAGAATAGATAGTCCAGAGGTATCCCACTGGAAGTATGAAGGAACTGGTGTAATTAGAGGCCAACTGCTGTCTATCATTGGTTGAGGCCTATTTGTAGCATGTGGCGATGATGGTTGGGGGGGCGGGGGACAATGACGATGACATTCCAGGGCACTTCAAGCTTGTCCCATAGGTGGACAAAGCAGGCTGTGAAGATCGAAGAACTTTCTTAGGCAAAGGAATTCAGGGGTTGACAGTTGGAAATTGAGCAGTAAAAAGCCAGGAAGGAATATAAATAAGGGGGGCATCAGCAACATCTACTTGAGGAGCAGTCTTTTGTCACTCTTCCACACTCCTCCCCTCTCACACATTCTAGCTGCCCTCCCCCCATCTGTCCTGAGGTCATTGTGGTTTCACACATGTGTTCTCAAGTGTGTGTGCACGTGCGTGTGCGTGTGCATGTGCATGCACACACACACACACACAAGAAGAGGAGGATATTATTCTCAGGAATTCAAGACCATCTATCTGAGTTTCCAAGAAAAGGGCATCACTGCCATTCCCATGGATGATGAGTCCTAGGCAACATATCTTCCTATGGAGTAAACCGTTTTATTTGAGCAAAACATACAGACAAAAAAGAATAGTTCTACGGGAAAGAAGGCGGAACTGTCAGCAAGAGTGAGAGTGATCTGGAGCAAAACTTTTTGGTGAAGGTATTAGTGATGCCCACCTGAGAGAGGTCCGCCGGCTTGTAGGCCCCCTGGTTAACTGGTCTTGGGAATAGCAGCTTCAGAGAATGATGAATGTCATCTCCTCCCACTGCGGACCTCAGATACTGCTGATTTCTCCTGCCCTTGAGAAGCAATAGGATGAAGATGAAGATTTCTTAGGTTTCTTCTCTTCCAACTCTTTTAGTAATCACTAAAATCAAAATAAAGCTTCCTGCTCTTTAAATGGATGACATTTATTTTGTAGGTTTTGTTAATCTCCTCTCTCTCAAATTCTGATGTCCTTATCAATGTACTTTCTAATCATAACATTCATTTAAATAATCTCCTGTTTTTGTGAATGATTCCTCTCATCTGCAATCTTTATCAGGATGTCCTTTAAATCAGAATCCACTTAGTAAAATGTGTAATGCCATGCCAGCTTGGAAAGGTTTTAGATAGCCCATACTGTGGCCCATGGTATTGAAAAAAAAGAGACCTGAAGAAGGGAATATTACAGAAGCGAAATGTTTACTAATAGATTGGCAGTCACTTAGAATTGTATTCATTATTATTGTTATTGTAATTTTAGACTAATATTTATTGAACATAATGTGAATGAAATTATATCGAGCATGTGAATACAGCTGGGATTTAGAGCAGCAGGAATTTGCTAATAAGTATAAATAACAGAAAGATAGATAAAAATAAGGTATGAATGCTCAAATAATAAAGTACCTCTTCAAATATTTTTGAATAAAGCCAAATGCACTTTGCTTTCCAATTTAAGAATCAAATCCTTCAGAAAGCAAAAAGCACCCTTTTGAATTGGTAACGGATGGACGGCCAGAATGATAAAGCCTGGTGATGAAATGTTAATTAACAAGTGCAAATGTCCTTTGAAACTGGAACACTGAGTATGGCCAGTTTCATTACCAAATCCTCTGCGGAGAGGAAACAAAGCCTCTGGTAGACCTCTCTTCCTTTTCTGCTTCAAACTCTTCATAGCTAATACAACACATGGCTCAAATACATAAATGTAAATACCGTTATCTCAGTGAAAGGTAAAGCTTTAATTCAGATCTTCAGTATTACCTGAGTAAAATTAAGATTATAAAATTGCCATTTCCCTGTGAAACTTTGTTTTCTCAGCTGCCATCTTCACCTTATTTATAGTCTTCCAGCTTCATAAAGCAAGGTAAATATAGATGGTACATTAGTGTATATATCTGTATGGAGAAGGGGTAACTCAGGAAAGGTGAGAATATTAAATTTAAACTGAATTTCCACAGTTTACCACTGGTATTGAAATCTAGGAGAGTGAGGCAAAGAAAGATTTGTTTTAAATCAATGGCTGCTTTGAAAAAAAAATGTTTCTGGAATTCAGCAGGTAGCATAGAGGTCAGACAAAGGAACAGAGATTGAATTATAAGACGATGCAACTGGTTTTTGTCTAAGTTTCTTTATTTTCACTGCGAGGGTGGTTGTGGAATTTGTTATGAGTTAAAGGTCCAGGCAAGGATAAGAATTTGGGTACTTGGCTAGCACTGGGACGTTAAAAAAAAAAAATGACCCTGAAAGACAGCTAGAAGAATGGATGATTGTGGATAAGAATGAAGAAGAGAAAAATATTCACATGCTAGTTCCCAAAGAGTGAACCCAACATTTATATAAGGTAAAAATAAAAATAAAACACAATAGCCTGTTCAGAGTCCTTAGTCATGGAATGAAGAGGCTTTCATAAGGGAAATAGACAAATAGAGATCTTTAAAATGTTGTAAAAACATGCTCCTAATGAAGAGGACCTTTATTTGAAATAGAGCAGAGGAGCCAGAAACGAGCCTGAAAAACCTCCTTCTTTGGGAAGAGAAAGGCAAGGGCATTTTTAGAAAAATGAATTCATTGCTTTATTAATGGAATAAATTTCAGTTACTTAGAAAGTTTATTTCTTTAGCACAAACCAACAAAATATCATGAGTTCTTTGACATTTCCCCCAAGGAATATGAAATGGCTTTAAAGCAGCAAGAAGGACTCTACGGGTCACTCTAGCTCAAGGAATATCAGGACACGGGCATGACCAAAAATAATTCAGGAATCATGGACAAAGAAGAGTCATTATATGCCTCCCCTCCCTACCCCTGGGTAGTTTTCTAAGATTTAGTGATGAGTTAGTAATTTTCGATCTCAGTCACTGGTGGTCATAGTCAAGTCCAGCTCTATTACATGCTTTTTAAAGATATCACCATTTATACGCATGTCTTTCATTCCACAGTTAGCAGACTGGACTTTTCACCTTGTTAGAATTTCCAACCTAAGCAAAAGAACGATAGAGCTTGCAAATTCAACTCTAGGAGCTAATAGAGACCATTAAAATCTTCTTCTATGACCTAAAATTTTTGCAATCCGGTTCTTACTCTCATTACGAGGACTTTTTTTTGTTGTTTAAAGATCAATAGCATTCCACTTCTTAATCATTTTGAGATCAATATTAAATAACCAAAGCAGCTCTTAAAAAGGCGATTTAGCAATAAATTTTCACCTAAACTAGAATTGCAGTAAATTGATTATATTTGAGTCTCACCAGTCTTCCTCACTCTGTTTTATGACTTTAAACCATTGCTATTATATTTAGCACTATATAGGGTGACAGGACAAGGTAACATAGGTCTCCTACAGCTTTTTTGAAAGCCAAAAGGGGAGGTTTTTGTAGTAAATACACACTGGTGAAACTTACTGCTGTAAATTGCAAAAGGGCTAAATTATTTGGGAGAAGATTAACCCTGTCGATAATTCATTCCGCCACTATGGGCAGCAGTAAAAGCTTCTGTGGAACTAGTTAATAGCATGGACAGTCATTGTGCTGTTGAGAGTAACAAAATAGAAACATGCAGTGCTATATTCTTCCACTGTTCCACGAAGTGGGAAATCAAACTATACAGGTAAAGGGTATGGTAACCACTTGAAGAAGGCTAAGAATGCAGCAGTACTTCTGTCTTTTGCCGGTCTGCATCGTGTTTGGTGTCTAAAAGTTCAGGAGCCCAGTCAAATTTAGATATTCTCCTTCATGGCACTTATCATAATTATAATTAAAAAGTAGATTACCTGATAGGTCGCTTATTGCCTGTCTGTCCTAAGAGAATCTAAGTTCCATGAGAATATGAGAACGTGGTCCATGTGTGCAGTCTTTGTACCAATGCATCCTGGGTGCCTAGGTTTGTGTCTGAGACTTAGGCAACACTCTATACTATTCATTGAATAGGCACAATAATTGAATACACGAGTCATTAATTAGCACAAATATAAAATGGGGACAATAGATGAATAATCTGCCCCCAAAAGTACATTTAAAACATTCAACAAAATGAGTGAGAGTCATCGTAAATCTCTTTTCTCATTTGTGAATTTTTGCAGTTGGTCTCAAGACTTGCTGCAGTCAGTTACAGAATCTGCAGATTACAGATTCTGTAATCACCTCAGGTGCTGAAATGGGGCCTTGAGCCTTCAAACTACCCTGAACAGCAGCACATAGGAAAAGCATGGGTCCATCTCAAGCACCTGAGGCTCCCTGGGAACGATATTCCTTTTTGTTTAGAGAGGTTGTGAGTGAGGGTGTGGATGAGTTACTTCACCCAGGCACATTCAAGAGCCACCACCACTCTCTTAATTTGCCCTCTCCCACACCTAAAGCAGATCCTGAGATAAGGGCCTGGGTCATGGATTTTACTGGGAGGTGTTATGAGGCCATGTAAGTGAGAAAGTGGAAGACTTGAGACAAGGGAGGAGAAAAGCCAATAGAGGGCATATTAAAGAACAGGTTACTGCAGTAGGCAACTGGGAGCTCAGTCCTGCTTAGGACGCTCTGGGAAACTATACAAAAGACACTCTAGAATCTTCTCACAGAGGGAGGGGGAGGCTGGGGGCATTTCTTTACCCACTCCTACCACCAGTTGGTGGAGGGTTGGCTTGAGCAGCATTACCTTCCTGCAATTCCCAGTTGCATCCCCGTATGCCTACATGAACTCCCATGGCACTAGGGAAAGTTCTGAGGCAGAGAAGCAGGAAGCCTCTGGTGCCTGAGATGGGTCCATGGTCAGGAGCAACAGCACATGCACTGTGACGTGTGAGTCGAAGGGATATATGGGGCAGGGCAACAAAAGTGTCTACTCAACCACTTTATCTATAACTTATATTTCATATTTACAAAGTTTTCCATACAGTTATAATTGAATCTTTACAAACACTCTGTACTGTTGGGAGTTATTTCTAACGTTCCTCATTTACACTGAAAGAAGCTGACATTTTGAGGAGGTGGAGTTTTCTTCACCAGGCAATAAGCATCCCAGCCAGGTCTCAAACTCAATCCTCTGACTTCAAGTCCCACACATTTTGCCCCATATTCTACCTCCTCACAAAAGATAAGTTGGTTGGCTTCTAAATAAATAATAGTCAGTACTTGAGGTGCCAAGCCCGTAATCTGTTTCAATGGTGGTTTCTGCCTTTTTCAACAAAGGCGGAGAACAGTGGCCCACATTTAAGGTTGAGACTAAAAATAGGGCCCATCAGAAGAGTCAGCTACAAAAGGCACTGCTCTGGCTGAAAAGAATTCTGTTAGATAGATCCACCAGAGTGGTTTGTCCAGTGAGGCACACTGAAATCACTCAACTTTTCTAGAAGAAAAGAAATGGCTTTTGAGGGGAAAGTCTTTTGAAGAGAAAGAGAATGTCATTAGCCAACCTGTTCAATAAGACTAGCGAAACGCTAGCAGATGGCCATGTTCCCTGGACACAAACATACATTTACAATCTCTCTTCCTTCAGTCACCTGAAAACTTCCAGAAGAGAAGGGTTTGGGGGCTGTACTGCGTTTAGTTGTATCTACCTTTTATCTCTAGGAACCTGAATTTATTTATGGTTGGGGTCAGGCTAATAACTTAGTCTATTTTAGTCTGTGGACTATAACTGCTGATATTTGCCCAAGACAAATACAGTAATATATCATTGATTTTTGGAAAGCTTGCATGGATCTATATGCCACATAGGTAAAGTTTGCATGAAGATTTTGACATTATTTTTTTTAAGTGGCACCTTCTCCTAAAAGAAGATTTCAGCACTGAGGAAAACTTTTGTTTCTTCTACAGTATAATATGGCCACTCGGACGGTTTCCTCTAAGGTCCTTTCAAGATTAAGAGTTTATAATTTTGGTATTAAATAAAGCATGTCAATACTAGGAAACTCAAAAATCCTTTCAGCTGCACCAGCCCTATCTTTGACTTCTTTGGGTTACACTTGGGTATTCTAATCTTCCATGCAGAAGTCTTGGCGAAATTGTCTTATTCTTCGTAAGCTGGTATAGTAAGCTTGAGCACACTGGAATCCTGAATATTCTGGGACCGATTAATCCTTTCTACATCAGCTGTGCCCCTTCTATCCCCTCCTCTTCTTATTGGGAAATTAATCAGGCAAAGCAGCAAAGTAAACACAAAGAAAGAAAATGTCATTCCACTTCATGTTCTATTTCTTGCTCCTTATGAGAACACTGATGTCTTATACATAGAGTGATTTAGCATTTCGATTCTTCCCTTCCGGAAAGGCGACAAATAAATGCTCAGGGAGGCTGGGCAATCACCATTTCTTTTTCTAGCAGAAAAAATGAGCGACTAACAAATAAGCAGTTACAGTAGAACCTTGATTTTGTGTATTTTCCCTTGTTTTGTGCTTGTATGTGTGGAAGTGTGTGTTTGAAAACCACTACTAGCATCCTTTGTTCAGAGCGATGTTGATAAAAATGCATTCTCATATGGTTGATACAAAATCCACACCCAATATAAATAGAGAGGAGGGAAGGAAGTACCAAATAAGGAGGGGTGGAAGAGGTATTTTATCATTTATCAAGGTAGAAGATATTGCACCTCATCTTTAAATATAAAAAGTTATGGCTCTCACTTTTTTCACTTCTGTCCATTTCAGTGTTATTTATTGTTCGCCCTATGGCATATCCATTGCCATATTTTCTCATTGAGAATAAAATTTCTTTTTGTTTTGGCTTTCTTTTATCTTTTCAAGCTTTTTATTGAAGTACATTATATATACAAAAATCCATAAATCATAATGTACATCCTCATATTTTTGCAGACCGAACCACACCTGCATGAAGGCACCCAGATAAAGCAAGAGAATATTACCAGAATTCCAGAAGCCTCAAAGGGACTGGAAGTGTTACTTCCAGTCACTACCCTCCCCACAAGGGTACCTACTATCCTAATTTCTAACCACATAGCATAGTTTCGTCTGTTTTTGACCTTTGTATAAATGGAATAATACACTATATACTCTTTTTGTGTCTGGCTTCTTCCGCTCAACAGTTTGTGAGAATCATCCCTATTTTTGTGCATAGTTGTAAATGATTCCTTCTCATTGCTACATAATATTCTATCATTTGAACATACCACAGTTGGGTTTTCTACTTTACTGTTGAAAGACATTTGGGTAGTTTATTCTTTGGACATATTACAGATAGCATTATAATATGCTCACATATGTCTTCTAATAAATATGTGTATATGCATTTCTTTTCTCCATATACCTATGAATGGAATTGCTGGGTCATAGAGTATGCAAATGTTCCTCTTGAGGATATATTGCCAGACAGTTTTTGAAGCAGTTGTAATAATTTACACTCCCGCCAGCATTTTTTGTTGTTGTTGTTAGCTGTCTTTTGCTGCTGATCAGTAATCAAAAGTATGAACAAAGTTCGCAAATGATTGTTCTGAGTGGGGTGTTTGGGGGTGGGAGAGAGGAGAGGAAGGAGTAAGGAGAGAGGGCCTTTGCTATATTCACTGCCAAGATTTAGTCTTAAGAACTGGAGGCACGAGGTGCCTGAAGTCCATTTATATGAGAGAATTTGGAGACTCCTGGGAGAAAATTTTTGCCAAAGAGAAGAGTCAGATCTCTGACAAGCTTTGTCGGTCAGTGGAGGGATTTTGAGGACAGCATGGCATTTTTTAAAATGAAATTTATATCCTGATCCAGCCATACCATGTATCCGAGGGAATGTGGGAAGTGAATCAGTTTTATCCCTGAATTTTTTATGTCACTGGGGTGTATCCAGACAACTTGGGTAGCTATGCAGAAAGGTTAAGATTCCAAATAGAGACTAAGATGTCTTCTTCCCCTTGGCATGGAGCACCTTGGGTCTTTGGTGCACGTCAGTCTCAGGAGCTTCTTGGTATTCATGACACCAGGTGTCACTCATCACTTGGCCTGTCAGGTCATGGCAGGACATGTTAGTCCCTGACAGAAATAGCCACCTCTGGGTACCAGGATGGCTACGAGGGATCCTCTCCGTCCAGCAGGTAGTGGAAAGGGAGCCAGAGCCCAAGGGAAAGAAAATATCAGACATCTCACTATGGAATAGTTTAGTTTCTAAATTAGTTTTGATATTGGTTTGCTGGGTACATTTAAAAGTAGAAATTCCAGCCTTTCACCTCAGGTTTTTTTTCTTTTTTACTGATTAGTTCATCTATTCATTCATTCATTCATTCATTCATTCCACAAAGTGTCCTTTTAATACTCACAATGCACCATACATGGTGCCAGGCACTGAGGATAAAATAGTAATCCAACAGATTTGATTCCTGTATCCATTGCACTTACAGTTTATCAGGAGTCAGTGTAGTAATATTGGCTGAAAACCATATTTGGCTAGATAATATTCTACTATCTAGAATGATCTGCCTACCCTGAGCACCCAAACTGAAAATAAAGTTCTAGATTGGAAGTTTGTTTGGTAAATGTGGAATTGGAGCCAAAAAATGAATGTGTTAAAGGGAAACAGAAACAGCTGTGAGTTAGCTCCCCTTGTAATAAAGAAAATGATTCGTAAGGATGTGGTCCAGTCAGTGGTCTGAAACGAGGACATGTCATTTCACTTCTCCTGATTATATCCTTGTCTGTAAAATGGCACCAGTACCTTCTCTGTAGTTGACCTTATGTGGTTACTTTGGGCATCAGCAGATGTAGTTAACTCACTTACCAGTACAGTTTGGTTCAATGTAGGATATCATTGCCATCATTGTCGTCACTGTCAGATGACAAATATTACTCAAGAAAATGATAAATGTGACCTACTCTATATGCACAAAGTGTTCACCAGTATGGAAAGCAGAGGCTTAGGTTTCTTTTTCTCCACATCCTCGCCAACACTTGTTATTTCTTGTGTTTCTGATTTTAGCCATTCTGACATGTGTAAAGTGGTATCTCATTGTGGTTTTAATTTGCATTTCCCTGATGACTACTCTGTTATAATAAAGCGAGTAGCTTAAAGATAGTAGCAAACCTCATGGCTGTGGTTAAATACAGATAATGAGTAAGTAACTCACTTGAAAGAATTCCGAAGATGTGTTAAATATATAGTCATTTGGTAACCTGTATGTTAAAGATAGAATAAATGCAATGTATGATGGAAAAAATGAAGAGTCTACTGAGAGATAGAAAGGGATGGAAAGACCAAGTCATAATCATTACAAATAGCTGACAGCTATGTCATTTTCCTAAGCCAACCATCCATTAGTGAGTACAGTGCCATTCTGGCCCTGCCAGAAAAGGCAGATAATCCAGAAAATGCAGATGAAACCCATGACTATTCATCAGACTTACTGGTGAGCTATGGCTGTAGCCAGGCACACTTTACCCTGTGTCTCTCTGACAGAAGAAGTGTCTGCTATTAGCCTGGGGGCCCCCTACTGTCTGTGGTCTACCTTGCTGAACTTCAGTTCTGATCTCATAACCATACTATCAATGGGGAAGACTGTTGCAGTAGAGAGAGAGACAGAGAGATCGAGAGACAGAGAGAGACAGAGACAGGACCATTGCCTAACCCGAGATTCAAGTAGTGTGGTCCTTCTTCCACTGTACCCTGTTCTAAGGATGTGAACCTACCCCACCTCTTTCCCCTTGTTTCTCATTGTGTGCTTTCAATTGTTTTAATAAACTGTGTGATTTGCACATCTTAATTTGGTCCATGAGCCCTTCTGTTCTGTGGCCTCTGGGAGAGCCTACATGGAGCCCACTGTTGAATCAAGGTCATATCCCACAAGACAATATCCAAATGACCTCCTTTCCAATTATATGGACATAAAATGAGCAATTCCGTCAAACTGCCATCAGGTGAACAAAGCCCCTGACCTGAAATCTATGACAATAACAGGATATAAACACCTTGAACTCAAGTCTCAGAAGGCTTCTTGCATTGGATAAATAGGAATTTCATGAATTCAACCAGAATTACTCTCAAAAATGCTCACTTATTTTCAGATGGTAAAATCACCAATGGCATGCTCAGATGTTTCAGTAAACAGAAGGATAACATTTTTCTGTTTACAGCACATTAACTTTTGCAAAGGATTTTAGGCTATCTGCCATCTTTCACCTTTCATCTTTGAGTTCTTTTGAGCTCGCTCAACAATGTGCAAGATTATGGGTTCGCTGTCAGAGAGAATCAAAATGCAGCTGATAGTTTCTTCATTTATCTGATCCCAATTTTTTCTTGTTTATCTGCTCCTGATTTTCTCACTAGGATTTAATAGCTTATAAAGTTTTGGATTCTTTTAAAAAGTTGTTTATTCTGAAAACTTTAAAACTTAGAGAAAATAGTATAATGAACCCATATATCCACAGTCTAGTCCATGATTTACTTTGCCATATTCCTTCATTGTTTTTTGACTGAAGCATTTTAAAATAAATGACAGATTTCATATTTCATTCCAAAAGGCTTGTTTACATCTCCAAAGATGACTTGCTCCTACATAACCATAATATCATTATTGCACTTAACAAAAACTAATTATTATTTTCTAATACCATCTAATACATGGTCTATAGTCACATTTTTTTCCAGTTGTCCCCAAAATGTCTTTTACAGCTGGTGTGTTTAAACAAGGATTACACATTGTATTTATTTGTGGGAATCTCTAAAGTCTTTTAATCTACAACAGCTGTCACACTCTCTTTTTCCATGACACTGACTTGTAAAAAAACTACCAGGCCACTTATCCTTAGAATGTTCCATCTTCTGGAAGAATGTTTTCTCATGGTGATTTGATTAATTTGTTCTCCTATCCTCCATATTTCATGAAAACTAGAAATAAAATCTACAGGTCTGATGATTTTCGAGTTAAATATTTTGTTGCAAGAATTCACCATATGTGTGCTATAAACTTTTTATTGTATCACATCAGGAGGCGCATAGGTCTGGTTCTAACCTTTACATTTCCTGTTTTCCCGAAGTTAATTGTTGGTTGGTGAAATATTCATTTCATGTGTGTTGGTCCCACACCGAAGAAAATGGCCATCAGTGAAATAGATCATCATTTTGATAGGGATCAAATTGTTTTTGTCATTAACTGAACTAACTACTTAGTGGATGTTAACCGTATCATATGAGTGGTACACATTGACTTCTATTTTAGAACAGATAGACCTTTCACATGGTCTTATAAAAGGAAGCATTTCTCAATTCAAATAAAATGTAATTGCTGGGGGAAAAATTAGAGTCGAAGCTTTCATAGAAGGAAATTCCTTCTATAACATGGTGAGCATATTCATTAAAGGACATGGCTTCCTCCCGAACTGCCTGGGTCAGTTTTTATATCTTGACCTTATATAAGGTAGGGTTTTTTGTTTTGTTTTGTTTTGTTTTTTCTTGAAGTTTAGGACTCATGAGAAATATCCCTTAAATTGCCTGCCCTTGACTGCTAAAGTTACTTAATAGATTCACTGGGAAGAGTTTCCCATTTATTACTTTTGGCATTTTATTGAAAAACGTCTTTTATCAACAAATGTGTTTGCTATGCCAGCAAGCCAAAACTCAGAAGAAATATTGTTCTTCCCTCTGTTCATATTCCCCAGTTTATTCTGGCCCTCTAAATGAGTTTCTGGTTTCCCTGGATTCCACACAAACTCTGGAGTTGGATTTCAGTTGGAGGTCAAAATTTTAAACACATATAATTTGGGAATGGTGATGCATGGTAAAAAGTTTTAGAGCAATTGCCAGCCCACTGCCACCTCTTCCTCTAGAAACCATACCTCTCCTCCCACACCCCTCTCCCCTTCCACAGTTATTTGATCCCCCTCGAGTGAACCAGTTAGCTAGAACCACGTAAAGCCAAAGCCCGGAAGGAATGAGAAGCTCGAAGCAGAAATTACTGGATTCAGAAAGGAGAGAACTGCAGATTCACGAAGAGCCCATAAGAGCCCCGAGAGACAGAACCAATTCAGTTTTTCAGGGACAAAACGATCTCATTTCTCAGTGACAGAGAAAAGAGTCATTCTCGCACAGATTCTCAGTTCCTTGTAGCAGTTCCCCTGAGATGTGGCAGTTTTTTCCCCCTCCTTAGTATTTCTATATATTTACAAGGATACATCACCTCAGGTTTAACTTGGCCAATGGCAGATTGTTTTCTTTTGCTAGATATCACCTCTTGGTTTTCTAATCTAGAAAATGTCGACAAATGAAAAGGCCACCTTCTTATTCTTTGCAGACCTCCTTTGATTAGCCTGATTTTTTTTTTTTTTTAAGTAGGCTCCACGCCCAGCATGGAGCCCAATATGGGGCTTAAACTCACGACCCTGAGATAAAACCCTGAGCTGAGATCAAGAGTCGGACGCTTAACTGACTAAACCACCCAGGCATCCTGGTAGGACTGAAATTTTTTAGCTTTGCATGAGAAGAGTTGTATCTTCAGAATCTTTTTTTTTTCTCTTAATACCAGAAATTGCTGTACTTCTCCATAGAATTTGGCTTGGCTTTATTTTGTGGTTGACCCTGAGCCGTGAAGCTGATCAAGTTTGACTTTTTCATTTTCATGACTTAGAAAGCTTAAAAATAAATGTGAAACCCATATAGAGAAGTTGAATCACTATGTTGTATACCTGAAACTAATGTAACATTGTGTGTTGACTATATTCAAATTTTAAAAATTGTTTTTAATTGAAACCCACACAGAGCAACAGCTTAGGAGTTTGTAATATGTAATTTTCCATTAAGCTCATCCTGGATTGATTTTCCAAAATTATTTCTGTTCTTTTTTTTTTTCTTCCTCTCCTTCTCACCTTGATCTTAGTAATCTTATTTTATAAACCTTTTAAATAAATATAAATCAATGAATTAATATCACATCCAGTGAGCTCAGCACATGGATGTATGCATCAAAGATGTTCCATAAATACATGTTAAGTCTTGTTTCAATTAAAGTCATAAATACTCTTCTGAATGCAGTAAGCAGTGACTACCTAATAGAAGACTTTTGGGGCCTTAAGGAAAAGGTTCTGCTTAAAAGATTTGTGATCATGATATCTATCTATCTATCTATCATCTATCTATCTATCTATCTATCTATCTATCTATCATCTATCATCTTTGTATCTATCATCTATCATATAGATGCCATTTTCAAAATTCTCTAATACTCTCTGTATTAATTTTGATACATAGACACATCTTAACTAATATTATGTATAAATATAATGCTCTCTTTACAATTTTTTTTCCGCTCCCATTTCATGAAACGGTTTTATTCAAAGCCTTTATATGCACCTTCAGCATCACTTACTAACATTACTGGTCCCATCATTAAAGTCTTCTTTGAAAATTTATATTTTGGAAGTTGTCCAACATACTCAAAAGAGAAGCTTATAACCTTTCATGTACCTATTGCCTGACTTCAACAATTATCGATGTATGGACAACTTTATTTCATCTATATTTCTACCCATTTCCCTTCCCTGAAATAAAAGCCCTATAAAATCCAATTTGAATTGGATGAACTTATAATGTATTTTACCTTAAAAATGTTAGGTCAAGGGGTGCCTGGCTGGCTCAGTTCATAGAGCGTGCGACTCTTGATCTCGGGGTCATGAGTTCAAGCCCTACATTGGATGTGGAGCCTACTTAAAAAAAATGTTAGGTCAATCTACATGAGACTGCTGATATTCTATCATTTTAGATTTATAGAAAATGCAGTTTCATAGGTCTCAAAACCACATGGTTCGTATGGTTCTTCCTCACTCTGTCCAAAAAGGGCAGGAAGAATGTCCAATCTAATAGTAGTGAGTGTTTCTGCTACTGGAATTGTGGTCTCTAAATATCATTTCTCATTAAAAGGAACAAGGGTTTTGGAAAAAGACATTTTGGAAAAGTGTTTAATTTTAGCTCTGGGGCAAAAAATGCGAGATAAGCTTAGAATTATCTTTCATACCCTAAAGCAAGGGTGTTGACGAAGGCTATCAGGTTAAAGGACTGGAGCCAATTTGATGATTTTGATGATTCTTGCACACACATGAAGTCAAGAGTATTTCCTCTTCACATTTTTAGGATGATGGCAGGTTGGGGGATTTGACTTGACCTGGTTAATCAATAATAGCCTTTGTTGGTAATTTTCTCTTTCTCATTCTCTAGGAGAGCTACCTTTCTCTAGAGGATTGGTGAGTGACATTCCATTGATGAACTTTCTTTCAGCACATTCAACGCTTAACTCCAGAGAAGATCAATGGGTTAGAGAAGGTTGTAATTTACATTTCTTGTCAAAGTAGAAACATGTCTATAAGACTATGGATGTGTTTAACTTTGGAGTTACCCATATAAAGAGATAAAGGTCCTTTAGTTTGGGGAAAAACTAAAATAAAACTGGATGGGGATCATTATCACAAATGACTGCCAAATGCCTCGGGACACAGGGAAGCTATTTGTGATTCTAGTAATTACTATAAGGGGAATTTAACAGATCCTTCTAAGATACTATCAAGCCCTTCAAAGGGAACTGAATAATTGTTTGCCTCTGGTAAGTCTGACTTCAATTGAAAATATAGATAAAAATATTAGAAATGTGTGTGGATGCTCCTACCACACTGGATTCCTAGCCTTTGTATATCTGAGAAACAAGTGAAACAAAAATACATAGGGATGAATCCTGAGTTTCTCCTAGGCCACTTCTGGTCGGCAGACAGACACAGAAAAATGATAAGGTTATCTGAAGCCCTTATCCATTCTTGCCAGCTGGGGCTTTCTGCAATGGGCATGGGACAAATTCTCTGGACATGAGAACGAATAAGCGATGGAGGCTTTTGCAATACAAAATGCTTTCTCTTAGGGAAGGCAGAAAGTGCCCTGCTGAGAGGTGTGGAGAGAACTAGACTAAACTGGCAATAAACCTCTTTCTTTGCTAGAACTAAAAACTGGCCATGTTTTCCACCACCCCCCCCCCCCGCCCCAGTGCAAATAAATCTTTGATTACTTTAGACTTTACCCTATATTCTACTCCCCATATAATCAACTCTCTGTTAATGTTACCTTCTAAGTATTTCTACTACATCATTTTCTCCATTGCTGATCCTACTATCCAGAAAAACCTTATCAATTCATCTGGCTTATCCCTATAGCCTCCCAATCCTAGCTTCTTCCATTCTTTCCATTTTCACCCATCTCCACAGTCTTAGCTTTTTCTTCTTGGGAAACAAATCTGATCATGTCATTCTCTTGCTCCAATGCTAAATTAGTATGGGTTCAAACACCAAAATCTGGTTTTAAAATGCCTCCCCACAATTTAAATTCCCAACTTGCCCAGCTTTATTTCCTGCCATGCCCTTTCCCCCAGTCTTTCATCTCCAACCAGGATTCCCCTGGAAATATTTCCTAACTCTGATGACTATTAGTGCCTAAATCTGTATAACAAAAGAAAAGAGTACTTCACATTTCACTATAACTGCACACCCTCAGGGTAAAATTAAAAATCCAAACTCTCAAACAGAGTTAAGGTCAAAAGAGTACCCAAAACCTAGTTCTTTCTGGATCCTTCTAGAAGACTAAGATTTATAAAGAACTTTAATAAAATTAAGACATCAGGTTATGAGAGGTAAATGACATAGACATTCAAGATACACCAGAACAATCTTTTTCCCTTTCATACTCTGAACTCGCTTGCCACAAAATAATTGCTCCAGCTGGTCCCTCACCCCAAGTTTTCCTCCCCACACTTAATAACTTTCTGTCAAGAGGAGAGGGGAAAGATGGCGGAGGAGTAGGGACCCTATTTCAGCTGGTCCCCAGAATTGAGCTGGATATCTACCAGACCACTCTGAGCACCCACAAAACCAGCCTGAGATGTAAGAAGATCTGGATCTCTACAAACAGAATATCGCAGGCGGTTGGTTTTGAGGTACGAAGCGGAGAGCCGTGATTCTGCGGGCAGATATCGGAGGATAAACGGCAGCGGGAGGGTGCCTGGCCATGGGGATCCTACACCGCCGGTGAGTGACAGCCTCGCGCGCTGCAGACGGGGCACAGACTCGCAGACCGGTAGCGTCGGGAAAGGACTTTAGGGCAGCCCCCGGGGTGGAAAACCAGAGCGGCGGGGTCGCGCGCACGTGAACCGCAGCCCCCTGGACAGAAACCGGAGCGATGGTCGCGCGCACGCGAACTGCAGCCTCCGAGAGGGAAACCCGGTGCGCCGGGGTTGCGCCTGGGAACTGCAACCCCCGGGGTGGAACAACTGAGCGGCGAGCAGCGGAATCGCGCGCACGCGAACTGCAGTCCCTGGGATGGAACCCCAAGCAGCGGAGTCGCGCGCGCGAACTGGGAGCGGCTGGCGGTTTTAGAAGCACAAAGGGCAGAGACGTGCTCCGACCTGGAGGCAGGACTGGGAGCGCTGCGGAGGGGCGCACAACCCAGGCCGCTGCAGTTTATAGCAGCACGGACAGAAACGGAGACGGTGTGCCCTGGAGAGCTCACTGAAGAACAGACTGAGGTCTCCCTGCTCTGAGGCAGAGGGTTGGAAATGGTCTCTTCTGCTCTGACTCACAGAAGAGACGCGGAAAGCCACCAGGGAAAGGCACCAGAGAACAAAAGCCCCAAAGACTGATCCCCACTGAGCCCATCCCCCGCCACAGGGGTGCAGGGCAACTCTGCCCAAACAGGGTTGCCTGAGTAACAGCGCGGCAGGCCCCTTCCCCAGAAGACAGGCTGGGAAAACAAGAGGCCAGCAACCCTAAGGTCCCAAGAAAACAGGTGCATCTTGCTTGGGTTCTGGTCAATAATTTGGACTCTATACATTCCCTCAAACACCCATCAACAGAATGACTAGGAGGAGGAGCCCCCAAAACAGAAAAGACTCAGAGATTATGACTTATGCTGCAGATTTACAAATGGATGCAGATAGAACCAAGATGTCAGAGATGGAATTCAGGCTAGCAATTGTGAAGACAATGGCTAGAATGGAGAAATCAATTAATGGCAACATAGAGTCTCTAAGGGCAGAAATAAAAGGTGATTTGGCAGAACTTAAAAATGCTATCAATGAGATCCAATCCAATCTAGATAATCTAACAGCTAGGCTAACTGAGACAGAAGAGAGAATAAGCGATCTGGAAGACAGTATAATAGATAAAAAGGGAAAAGAGGAGGTCAGGGAAAAACAACTCAGAATCCGTGAAAATAGAATCAGAGAAATAAGTGACACCATGAGGCGTTCCAATGTCAGAATAATTGGAATCCCGGAGGGAGTGGAGAGAGAGAGAGGGCTAGAAGATGTATTTGAGCAAATCGTAGCTGAGAACTTCCCTAATCTGGGGAATGAAACAAACATTCGAGTTCTAGAGGCAGAGAGGACCCCTCCTAAGATCAAGGAAAACAGGCCAACACCCCGGCATGTAACAGTAAAACTTGCAAATCTTAGAACCAAGGAAACCATCTTAAGGGCAGTTAGGGGGAAGAGATTCCTTACATACAGAGGGAGGAACATCAGAATAACGTCAGACCTATCCACAGAGACCTGGCAAGCCAGAAAGGCCTGGCAAGACATATTCAGGGTACTAAATGAGAAGAACATGCAGCCAAGAATACTTTATCTGGCAAGGCTTTCATTTAGAATGGATGGAGAGATGCAGAGCTTCCACGACCGGCAGAAGTTGAAAGAATATGTGACCACTAAGCCGGCCCTGCAAGAAATATTAAGGGGGCTTCTATAAAAGGAGAAAGACCCCAAGAGTGATCTACAACAGAAATTTACAGGGACAATCTATAAAAACAACGTCTTCACAGGCAACATGATGACAATTAATTCATATCTTTCAATAATCACTCTGAACGTGAATGGCCTAAACGCTCCCATAAAACGGCACAGGGTTGCAGATTGGATAAAAAGACAGGACCCATCCATATGCTGTCTACAAGAGACTCATTTTGAACCTAAAGAGACATCCAGACTGAAAGTGAAGGGATGGAGATCCATCTTCCATGCCAGCAGACCTCAAAAGAAAGCTGGGGTAGCAATTCTTGTATCAGACTAATTAGACTTTAAACTAAAGTCTGTAATAAGAGACACAGAAGGACACTATATCATTCTTAAAGGGTCTATCCAACAAGAAGATCTAACAATTGTAAATATCTATGCCCCCAACATGGGAGCAGCCATCTACATAAGCCAAATGTTAACCAAAATAAAGAGTCCTATTGATAACGATACGTTAATTGTAGGAGACCTCAATACTCCACTCTCAGCAATGGACAGATCATCTAAGCAGAAAATCAACAAGGAAACAAGAGCTTTGAATGATGCATTGGACCAGATGCACATCATAGATACATACAGAACATTCCACCCTAAAACAACAGAACACTCATTCGTCTTGAGCACACATGGAACTTTCTCCAGAATAGACCATATACTGGATCACCAATCAGGTCTCAACTGATACCAAAAGACGGAGATTATTTCCTGCATATTCTCAGACCACAATGCTCTAAAACTGGAACTCAATCACAAGAAAAAATTTGGCAGAAATTCAAACACTTGGAAGCTAAAGACCACTCTGCTCAAGAATGTTTGGGTCAACCAAGAAATCAAAGAACTTAAACAATTCATGGACATCAATGAGAACGAAAACACATCGGTCCAAAACCTATGGGATACTGGAAAGGCGGTCCTAAGGGGGAAATACATAGCCATCCAAGCCTCACTCAAAAAAATAGAAAAATCCCGAATTCACCAACTAACTCTACACCTTAAAGAACTAGAGAAAAAGCAACAAACGACGCCTAAGCCACGCATTAGAAGAGAAATAATTAAAATTAGAGCAGAAATCAATGAATTAGAAACCAGAAACACAGTAGATCAGATCAATGAAGCTAGAAGTTGGTTCTTTGAAAGAATTAATAAGATTGATAAACCACTGGCCAGACTTATCCAAAAGAAGAGAGAAAGGACCCAAATTAATAAAATTATGAATGAAAGGGGAGAGATCACGACTAACACCAAGGAAATAGAAACAATTATTAGAAATTATTATCAACAACTATATGCCAATAAACTGAGCAATCTGGATGAAATGGAGGCCTTCCTGGAAACCTATAAGCTGCCAAGACTGCAACAGGAAGAAATTGACAACCTGAATAGGCCAATAACCAGTAAGGAGATTGAAGCAGTGATCCAAAACCTCCCAAAAAACAAGAGTCCAGGGCCTGATGGATTCCCTGGGGAATTCTACCAAACATTCAAAGAAGAAATAATACCTATTCTACTGAAGCTGTTTCAAAAAATAGAAACAGAAGGAAAACTTCCAAACTCATTCTATGAGGCCAGCATTACCTTAATCCCCAAACCAGGCAAAGACCCCATCAAAAAGGAGAATTTCAGACCGATATCCCTGATGAATATGGATTCCAAAATCCTCAACAAAATCCTAGCTAATAGAATCCAACAATACATTAAAAGGATCATCCACCACGACCAAGTGGGATTTATCCCCGAGATGCAAGGGTGGTTCAACATTCGCAAATCAATCAATGTGATAGAACACATTAATAAGAGGAGGGAGAAGAACCATATGGTCGTCTCAATTGATGCAGAAAAAGCATTTGACAAAATACAACATCTTTTCCTGATTAAAACTCTCCAGAGTGTAGGGATAGAGGGAACATTCCTCAAGCTCATAAAATCCATCTATGAAAAACCCACAGCAAATATCATCCTCAATGGGGAAAAGCTGAGAGCCTTTCCCTTAAGATCAGGAACACGTGAAGGGTGCCCACTCTCACCACTGTTGTTCAACATAGTACTAGAAGTCCTAGCAACAGCAATCAGACAACAAAAAGAAATAAAAGGTATTCAAATTGGCAAGGAAGAAGTCAAACTCTCTCTTTTCGCAGACGACATGATACTTTATGTGGAAAACCCAAAAGACTCCACCCCCAAATTACTAGAACTCATCCAGCAATTCAGTAATGTGGCAGGATACAAAATCAATGCACAGAAATCAGTTGCTTTCTTATACACTACAACGCAACTGTAGAAAGAGAAATTAAAGAAACGATTCCATTTACAATAGCACCAAAAACCGTAAGATACCTTGGAATAAACCTAACCAAAGAGGTAAAGGATCTGTACTCTAGGAACTACAAAACACTCATGAAAGAAATTGAAGAAGACACAAAAAGATGGAAAAATATTCCAACCTCATGGATCGGAAGAATAAACATTGTTAAAATGTCTATGCTACCCAGAGCAATCTATACCTTCAATGCCATCCCGATCAAAGTTCCAATGACATTTTTCAAAGTGCTGGAACAAACAATCCTAAAATTTGTATGGAATCAGAAAAGACCCTGAATCACCAAGGAGATGTTGAAAAAGAAAAACAAAGCTGGGGGCATCATGTTGCCCGATTTCAAGCTATATTACAAAGCAGTGATCACCAAGACAGCATGGTACTGGCACAGAAACAGACATACAGACCAATGGAACAGAATAGAGAACCCAGATATGGACCCTCAACTCTATGGTCAAATAATCTTTGACAAAGCAGGAAAAAACATGCAATGGAAAAAAGACAGTCTCTTCAATAAATGGTGCTGGGAAAATTGGACAGCCACATGCAGAAGAATGAAACTCGACCATTCTCTAACACCATTCACAAAGATAAACTCAAAGTGGATGAAAGACCTCAATGTGAGACAGGAATCCATCAAAATCCTAGAGGAGAACATAGGCAGTAACCTCTTTGACATCGGCCACAGCAACTTCTTTCAAGATACATCTCCAAAAACTAGTGAAACAAAAGCAAAAATGAACTTTTGGGCCTTCATCAAGATAAAAAGCTTCTGCACAGCAAAGGAAACAGTCAACAAAACAGAGGCAACCCACAGAATGGGAGAAGATATTTGCAAATGACACTACAGATAAAGGGCTGGTATCCAAAATCTGTAAAGAACTTCTCAAACTCAACACCCAAAAAACAAATAATCAAGTCAAAAAGTGGGCAGAAGAGATGAACAGACACTTCTCTGAAGAAGACATACAAATGGCTAACAGACACATGAAAAAATGTTCATTATCATTAGCCATCAGGGAAATCCAAATCAAAACCACACTGAGATACCACCTTACACCAGTTAGAATGGCCAAAATGGACAGGGAAAGAAACAACAAATGTTGGAGAGGTTGTGGAGAAAGGGGAACCCTCTTACACTGTTGGTGGGAATGCAAGTTGGTACAGCCACTTTGGAAAACAGTGTGGAGGTTCCTCAAAAATTTAAAAATAGAGCTACCCTATGACCCAGCAATTGCACTCCTGGGTACTTACCCCAAAGACACAGATGTAGTGAAAAGAAGGGCCATATGCACCTCAATGTTCATAGCAGCAATGTCTGCAATAGCCAAACTGTGGAAAGAGCCGAGATGCCCTTCAACAGATGAATGGATAAAGAAGATGTGGTCCATATATACAATGGAATATTACTCAGCCATCAGAAAAGATGAATACCCAACTTCTACATCAACATGGGACTGGAGGAGATTATGCTAAGTGAAATAAGTCAAGCAGAGAAAGTCAATTATCATATGGTTTCACTTATTTGTGGAACATAAGGAAAAACATGGAGGACATTAGGAGAAGGAAGGGAAAAATGAAGGGGGGGAAATCGGAGGGAGAGATGAACCATGAGAGACTATGGACCTGAGAAACAAACAGGGTTCTAGAGGGGAGGGGGGAGGGGGGAGGGGG